>NC_133350.1:37373173-37973173 GCF_030506205.2 Paramisgurnus dabryanus | reverse complement strand
TGTAGTAAAACCATGATAAGGTTTACTTTTTAATATAATGTAAACACACACACACACATTCTGGTATCAGAATCAAAATGTCCCCACAAGGTCACAAAAACACTGGTATTCCTATCTTTGTGGGGACAATTGGTCCCCACAACGTGATAATTACCAGGTACACACACACACACACACACACACACATTATATATATATATATATTTATTTATTTATTTATTTATTTATTTATATATATATATATAATTATATTCAATATATTTCTATTGAAATATTTTCTATTAATTTCACAAGTATAAGTTACCTTTTAAAAACCATAGTACGCTAATCATGGTAAAGGTACTGATTGACCATCGTAAAATGAACACAGGGTTAGTGTTTGGTTGGCCAGCGAGAGGTTTACTTTTGTGCAGTAAAAAGCTCAAAACAACAACTGCCTATCGTTGTCTGGACTCTTATTTGTGTTTTTGTAATCATTATAGTAGAAACACAACAAGGGACAAGCGTGATAAACGTATCAATGTTTGTTTACAGCCGCCGCCATTACCTTACGTGTTGATCATGAAAGCAGTGAATGTGTACACACGCGAGTGATCCTGTGTTTAAAGGGGACAGAGAATGAAAAACCATTTTTACCTTGTCTTTGTTGAATAATGATAGTCTACCCGCATTCACAAACATACAAAAGGTTCTAGACACGCATCTCAGTCTCATAGAAATTCCTCTTTTAGAAATGTCAGCCAGAAAACGGCCCAATCTGAAAAACTGATGCTTATCACAGGCATCTAACTGCCCCTCCACTTTAAAATAATTGGCTACATTTTTTAAAGTGGCAGCAAAGTCAGCCAATCAGTAATGAGATTGCAAGTTAAGACAGTAGGGGGAGCCATATAGGTGCAAACCACTTGTTAAAAATCCCCCACCCTAATAGAGCTATCTGAGAGAGGTTTTTAGGAAGCTTCTAAGGCATTACAGACCCAAACTAATTTTTTTTATCTACATGTCACATCACAGAACAAGGATAAATACCCCGTTCAATCATTCTATGTCACCTTTAATAAACTTGTTGTGCGGAGATATGCGCTTAACGCAACTAAATAAGGATTGTACTGTTTGCAATTGCGTATTTTATAAGAATACCAAAAAGCGCGTCGAGTTTCCTGACTCGGGTGTTTGTGTATGTGCGTTCCCATCGCGTAAAATGTTTGGCGGAAGAACAAAGAAAACACTCGCGTCTGGAGATTAGGGCTGTAGTCAACCAAAGAAATTCTTATTTGACCAAAGTCCTGTCCTGCGCATCGATTCCCAACGTTGAATCAACGTCAGGTACCATCAGGGTTTAAATTGGGCCGGGGCTAAGCCCCGGCACATAGGCTGAAGGTCGCGCTCTGCTCTTGCCAGTGTACCCGCTCCGCTTGTGCGTGTGTACTCGCTGCGCTGGTGCCTGTGCACTGACGCGAAGGGAACAATGTGTTTTCATTCATTATGGGGCATACTCACCAACGCAAGTTCAACGATTTGCACGAGCAGATTACATACAAAGTCAATGCAAAGACGCAACCAGGCGCGTCCTCGCACGCGGCGATGAAAATGACGCGAATTGGGCGCAGCAATTGCCGCGAAAACACGCGCTTTTCCCTTTAAATGCGTCTCAAGTTTTTTCGCTTGAGTTGCATAACTTGCGCAAGCGAGTTATACAACTCAAGCGAAAAAACTCAGAACTTCAAGAACGCGCTCTAACGCAGGATCAATTGACGAGAGAGAGACAGAGAGAGAGAGAGAGAGAGAGAGAGAGAGAGAGAGAGAGAGAGAGAGAGAGAGAGGTAAGAATGGTGCCCACGTCGAGAAAACTTAATAGAAGACTAGAAACGTGTAAAGGATTAAAGTATGTATGTCACTCATCTAATTACATTATGGTAAGGATAACACTGGATATAACTATTGTATAGTCTACCCAGTCTCACAAAGTTTCGTGATATAGTCACGTATTTTTTTTTTTTTTTTTTTTTCGTGCTATTATCACGAAATTTCGTGTTTTTTCGTGATCGTATAACGAATTCCTGTTTTCGTGTGATTATCAAGTATTGGTTACTCAACTGCTTTTTCCTATTTTTAAACCATTGTCGCTTCGGTTTAGGGTTAGATTTGGTGCTTGCATTAGAATGTCACTTTATATATTGGTTTATACTATTTTTTCTGATTTATTTTTTATATGTCGCCTGGCGTTAGGGTTAGAGTTGGGTTTGGTTAGGGATGTCATTTTATGTAAATCTAACCCTAAACCGAAGCGACAATGGTAAGAAAATAGGACAAAACAGTTGAGTAACCAATACGTGATAATCACACGAAAACAGGAATTCGTTATACGATCACGATAAAACACGAAATTTCGTGATAATAGCACGAAAAAAGAATAAAAAAAAATACGTGACTATATAACGAAATTTCGTGAGACTGGGCTGTGTATAGTTTAATAAAATAATGTATTTTGATTACACAAATTAAACCTAACTATATGATTGTTTTAGCTGCTGACCAGCATAGGGAATCTCTATGGCTAATTTATAAGACATGTTGATGATTCAGTACTGTGTGTTGTACCTTTTCTTGTTAATTGAATCTTTTGGGGTAGCCTATCTTATGCCAAGAATTATTCAAGGAGGTTGATTCTTTTAACTTCCTTTAAAGTTTGATCAGTTGTGCATAATGACATGTGCAACAAATGGATATAGGGTGTCAAACTCATAGCTTTGCATCATTTAAAATTCAGAAGCTCTTTTTAAAATATTTTGGGTCAACCTCTGGCACAGCTTTAAAGCTGAAACTTATCAAATCCTATCAGAGGTCCAGAATGTCATTGAAACAGTGGAAGCTGCTATCGGTTAAGCCTCCTGTCTTTGACTTCACGCTGAACAGATCGTGCATCGTAGCTCCGTCGAGTTCATCATCTAAAAGCTTTTTTTACCATCTTATTCCTATTTATATAATATAACTTATTAGTTTTACATAGGAATACTTTACCGTGACGATTATTGAGCAGTCCTACCACGTGAAACTA
This sequence comes from Paramisgurnus dabryanus, assembly GCF_030506205.2. Taxonomy (NCBI): domain Eukaryota; kingdom Metazoa; phylum Chordata; class Actinopteri; order Cypriniformes; family Cobitidae; genus Paramisgurnus; species Paramisgurnus dabryanus. Next base: position 37,970,115 of record NC_133350.1, on the reverse strand, counting down.
TTTATCACTAATAAACACCCAGTGTTAGCATATAGCCCGCTAGCATCCACACAAACGGTGGAGGCTGAAGCTAGCATTTTCCGATCTAATGGCGGATTCATCTGATATATGCTTTTCTGACCTGTCCTCACCTGAGCGGGAAGCTGTGGAGGAGTTGTTTCCCGGTTTTAGCAGATCCAAGGTACAGCGCCCACTTCACCCTGCCTTCCGACGTCCACAAGCGATCGAGGCGCGCAACAAACGAGCATTCCACGCGATGCAGCTTCACGGACCGTGAACGACATGAAAGCGATCGGGAAGCTGTGGAGGAGACGCTGCCGGGCCTTCGCAGATTCAGCAAGCCAAACATCACCCTGGCCCCAGACGTTCGCAGGCGACCGAGGCGTGTCACAACCGAACACCCCACGCGATGCAGCTCCGGGGACCGCGTTCGGGGAACGATCGCCCAGCAAGAAAGCGGTAAGACTCCGCTTGTTATTGTAACATGTACTACTTGCCACATGTATAGTTTAGCTTCTGCTGTTAGCATAGAGGGGTTTACATGCACTAAGTGTATTGAAGTATTAAGGTTAACTGAGAAGGTTGCTGAACTAGAATCGCGCATCCGAACGCTAGTTGAGGATAGCAAAACCGCTAATGTTACTGTTGTAAATACTGTATCGAGCGAAAAGACTAATGGCTCGGTGCCGACATCAGATGCTAATGTAAACATTACAAATACTGTATCGAGCGCGCATAGTGTTCCGACATCAGATGCTAATGTAAACATTACAAATACTGTATCGAGCGCGCATAGTGTTCCGACATCAGATGCTAATGTAAACATTACAAATACTGTATCGAGCGCGCATAGTGTTTATCATAATACACATGGCTCGGTTCCGACATCAGAGTCAAGTCGGCGGTCTAACTGGGTGACTGTCAGGCGGCATAGTCATAAACGGCGTCCTTCTAAGACCCATAACGTTACGGTAGTTTCTAACAGATTCGATCCCCTAAGAAATACACTAGTTGAAACACCTGTTAAAAGTGCCCTGGTCATTGGAGATTCTATACTCAGGAACACTAACATTGTGGCACCAAACACCATAGTCGACTGTATACCGGGAGCCAGAACGTCTGACATTAGATCCAAACTTAAAGTGCTGGCTAATGCTAAACGGAAGTTTTCTAAGATTGTTATTCACGCCGGAACAAATGACACCAGACTCCGACAGTCGGAAATCACCAAAGATACTATTAAGGAGATGTGTGAAATTGCAAAAACAATGTCGGACAATGTAATATGCTCTGGTCCCCTCCCCGCCTACCGGGGAAATGAAACACATAGTAGATTAGTGTCTCTCAATGGCTGGATGTCAAAGTGGTGCCCTCAGCATAATGTAGGGTTTATAGACAATTGGAAGCATTTCTGGGGTAGACCATTCCTCCTAACCCGAGATGGCCTTCATCCGACATCAGAAGGAAGTGCTATACTCACCAGAAATCTGATTAATAGTCTTAATTCTGATATAGTATGACTATCCAGGGCCCATGTCAGGAAACAGACGGATCAGCTTAACTGTCCGTCTGTTGGCTGGCATGATATGTCAAGATCACATATATCCCAGCACTTCGAGTCGATCTTACCAGAATATCAACACATTTCAACTGTATCTGTTCCCCGAACAAGCAAATACAGAGCACCGCTTGTTACATCACGTACAAATTTGATCAACATAAAATTAGAAAACAATACATTACAAGATGAACCTCGAATGTTACAATTCGGCCTTCTTAACATTAGATCGCTTACCAATAAAGAACCTATTGTTAATGAAATAATTAATGACCAAAACTTAGATGCACTCTGTTTAACAGAAACCTGGCTTAAAGCAGATGACTACACTAGTTTAAACGAATCCACCCCACAAGACTATTATTATAAACACGAACCTCGATTAAAGGGGAGAGGGGGTGGTGTAGCTACAATATACAACAACATTTTTAAAGTTAACCAGAAATCTGAACTAAAATTTAACTCATTTGAACTAATGTTATTAAATATGGAAATAACTGATCGTAACAACAAACAGCTTTCTTTTGTCTTAGCTACAATTTATAGACCTCCGGGCCACCATGCAGATTTCCTTAAAGAAATAGCAAATTTCCTGTCTGAGCTTGTAGTCACTGTAGATAAAGCTCTTATCGTTGGTGATTTTAATATTCATGTGGATAACTCAAAAGATGCATTAGGACATGCATTTATGGATGTTCTAAATTCTCTCGGTATTAAACAAAACGTGTCAGGGCCCACGCATATTCGTAAGCACACATTAGACTTAATTCTGTCACTTGGACTCAATATTAATGACATTGAAATATCACCTCAGAGTGATGCAGTTTCTGACCATTACCTTGTGTCATACACTGTACTTCTAGATAGGATCACTCAATCCACAACATGCTACCGACTAGCCAGAACTATAATTTCCACCACTAAAGATAGCTTTATCAGCACTCTTCCAGACCTGTCCCAAATGAAACATGTAGCAGATAACTGTGACGATCTAGATACTGTAATAGAAAACCTGAACAATGTCTGTTCTAACACACTGGATGCCGTTGCTCCCATTCGAAAAAAGAAAATCAAAGAAAAACCGCCAGCTCCATGGTATGATCATCACACAGCAGCACTTAAAAAGGCAGCTAGAAAAATGGAAAGAAATTATAGAAGCACAAAGTTAGAGGTATGGCGTGTAGCATGGAAAGAGAGTGTTAAACACTACAGACAGGCTATAAAAACGGCCAGATCTACCTATCTCAGTACGCTTATTAAAGAAAATCATAACAACCCTCGTTTCCTCTTTAGCACAGTTGCAAAACTGACAAGAAACAAAGAACAAACAGAAACCAATAGTAAACTCCAACACAATAGTAACGATTTCATGAACTTCTTTTCTAACAAAATTACGGCTATTAGGGAAAACATCGTAACTACCCAAGCAGCCATCACTCTACCCATTAGTTCACTAAACACTAGATTACCATATGAACATCTTGATTCATTTAAACCTACTACAATAGATGAGCTCTCTAAACTAGTCACATCATCCAAATCATCGTCCTGTATATTAGACCCCGTTCCCACAAAACTACTTAAAGAGGTATTCCCTGTAGTGTCAACCCCGGTTCTAAATATCTTTAACTCATCGTTAAAAATAGGATATGTTCCAACAGCTTTCAAGCTAGCAGTTATTAAACCGCTGATTAAAAAACCACAGCTTGATCAGGGAGAGCTTAATAACTTTAGACCAATCTCAAATCTCCCTTTTCTTTCGAAAATATTAGAAAAAGTAGTGGCAAGCCAGTTACGCACATTCTTGACAAATAATAGTACGTATGAAAAGTTCCAATCAGGATTCAGGCCCCACCATAGCACAGAGACAGCGCTGCTTAGAGTTACAAATGACCTCCTGTTAACATCCGATCGTGGTGAAATCTCAATCCTTATATTACTAGACCTTAGTGCAGCCTTTGACACAATAGATCACACAATCTTACTCAATAGACTAGAAAACTATGTTGGTATCAGTGGTCAGGCGTTAGCCTGGTTTAGGTCGTATCTGACCAATCGCTATCACTTTGTTTATGTAAATGAGGAGCAGTCATATCACTCCCTGGTTAAATATGGTGTACCGCAGGGATCAGTTTTAGGTCCTATCCTGTTCTCATTATATATGTTACCTCTAGGAGACATTATCAGGAAACATAACATAAGTTTTCACTGCTATGCGGATGATACCCAGCTTTACATCTCCTTACATCCCAGCGAAACCCACACGTTTTCTAAGCTAACAGACTGCATTAGCGATGTTAGTGACTGGATGGCACATAACTTTCTTAAGCTCAACTACAATAAGACAGAGATGCTTATTATTTAACCGAATCGCTACAAACATAATATGTCAGATTACAAGTTGCACATAGATGGCTGCACTGTGGTACCATCTTCCTCGGTTAGGAACTTAGGTGTGATGTTCGACAGCAATTTATCCTTCGATAGTCATATCGGCAACGTCTGCCGCACAGCATTCTTCCATCTTAGAAATATCTCAAAAATACGCCATATGCTGTCTACATCTGACGCAGAGAAGCTTATCCATGCTTTTATGACCTCTAGAATAGACTATTGTAACTCGTTACTCGGGGGATGCCATGCAAATCAGGTAAACAAGCTGCAGCTAGTTCAAAACGCTTCTGCAAGAGTGCTTACTCGATCTAAGAAGTATGACCACATAAGTCCAATTCTGGCATCTTTACACTGGCTACCAGTTAATTATCGCATACAATTTAAAATATCACTAATCACCTACAAAGCCTTAAATGGCCTAGCACCCTCATATCTTAGAGAATTACTATCAGAATACAATCCATCACGTGCACTGCGTTCGCAAAACTCTGGTCTCTTAGTTATCCCTAAAATATCAAAAGTGTCTAAAGGTGGAAGATCCTTTTCCTACTTAGCCCCTAAGCTCTGGAATGACTTACCAACCGTTGTCCGAGAATCAGACACAATAGATACCTTTAAATCTAGACTTAAAACTTTTCTCTTTAACAAGGCATTCACATAATTTGTTTTAGTAATGGTACTCATCTCACAATAGATAGCTTGTACAACCTGATAAATAAATAAACTAAATCCTCATTTTTGTCAACATTTCAAAGCATGGTAAATGCTATTAATAAACTTAAGAAAATGTTTAATCTCTCCTTACTTGTTTACATATGTGCAGCAAACCATGGGCCGAGGCATAAACTTTCAAAAACAAATGTCACGTATAAAATAGAAAAGGCTACATATAAGGAAAAGAAACGCTACTTTGTGCACATACAAACCACAATACAAGGCCAAAACTTCAACACTAGACCAATAAAACCCCGAATCGGGCCATTAATTGCCAAGCGCAGAGGAGTGATAGAAAATTATGTATGGCATTATGTTATCACTTGTTCGGCCCTCCACCTGAAGTTTCTGAGTCGAGTAGGGGAGTACTGTGAAGCCTAGACAGGCATCAGGGAGATGGCTGGCGCAGTCACGTCCCCGTCTCCCCCTTTACTCCCTTGCTCGTCCGGATTTTAATAAAGCTCGGTGGGTATAGATTTGTGGTGTTAAGCCCACTAGTCGGGGGCGGTACTTCAGTCCTTAAAAGGGCGTCACTGCATCCATTTCCTAAAACATTCGCCGTCCCGTGCATTTTTCTTGTTCTCCCTAAACCGAACTGTGCAGAGTCTGTCACTGGGATGACGTATCTTCAATACGTATATGTGTGTGTGTATGTATGTGTATGTATGTATGTATGTATGTATGTATGTATGTATGTATATGTATATATGTATATATATATATATATGTATGTATGTATGTATGTTTGTGTATATGTACATGTGTATACATATGAATGGCCCCTACGCTAATTGGGTTTTGTTTTTCTTTCTTCATGTCTCGTCCTTGTCTCCGAGGACACTTGAGACAAACAGACCCAGTTCCGGTAAATGTGAAAGTCGGCACACCTCTGACTCACCGGCAGACCGTCAACGTGATGCCCAGCTGATGCATGACCAACGACCACCAGCAGAACCCGCTTTACCTCCGCCTAATCTCCTTAATCGTTTCAATGTATATATAAATATATCTCCCAAGGGTTTTTCCCTCCTAAGACTTTTTTTTACTTCCCCTGCTGAGTCTGGGGTTTTTTTCTCATAGGGGGTTTTTCAACCCGGGGAGGCAGCCTTCTTGGGCTTAACTTAGCACCCTCTTCTTTACGTTACATTAGCAATACGCACGCTTATAATGTTGATTCATAGCCGCAGCAAATTTAGCTGCTTTTGCTATCGTGTATTATGTTGTGCTATCTGTCGTTTTTCTATGCTTTCCACTGCTTCTATTATTGTAAAGCTGCTTTGAAACAATCACAAATTGTGAAAAGCGCTATATAAATAAAATTGAATTGAATTGAATTGAAACACACCAGTGGCTTTACTATCATCAGTATTAAACATGTTACCCCTTGAAGTACCCCTCCCCGCAGAGCCCCCCCACATAACAAATCCCAATTTAACCCATGGGTACCAACGTTGAATTAACGCTGGATTACCTTTCGGTTTTGCAAAAAATTTCAACGTTGAAATCACGACGTTGTTTCAACGTCACACTTTCAACATAGGTGAATTATGGTTGATATCATGACACAATTTCAACCTTCTATTTCCTTGTTGTTTTTAACACTAAATACAGATTTTTACTTTACACTAGCAATACTCACCATATGATTTACTGTAAACGTGTCATTTTTAGTGCAATTATCATATGAATGCAACTTGCTACGCATAACTTACAGTACAACCCCATTCATAAAACTAAACACTTAAGGAAGGTAAAGTTTAAATAAAGATGGCACGTGCCTACCCTTTCCAAATAAACATGAAAGCAGCTGTTAAAAATATTTTTTTATGGATAAAAACACATTCTTTCAAACAGTTAGGTTTCCAGTTAGTAGTGCAGAAGTGGAATTTTCTAAATATAGAATAAAATCATAAAATATGAAACAAAATCATGTTTAAAAGTCATTTTATTAATCTGAATAGAAAAACTTTATTCAAGAAAAACTGCAAATATGAATTTTGTTGTTGGCTTAGTTGACAGTCTTCTTATGGCCCCCACCACCCATCTATTCTGGCTCATTCTGTACTTTATACGATGACAGCATCTAAGGAGGGAAAAAAACACAAGATATTTAATTTTCAAAAAATGCAGCATTTTAGCCCATGTAGAAAAAAATCTTGTTATTGCACATCAGGGCAAGATGTGTTTTCTTTGATAGTCTGACTTGAAACATTGCATAGCCATCTGATGAAAGAACAAAGCTGTTGTGTTTACGAAGATGACAATGAGGTTCAATTAAGATCATCTACAGTGCATTCAGAAATCATACACCTTTCACTTTCAATTTTATGTTGTTGCATGATACTGTAATTGTTTAGATATTTTTACAAAGTAAAAACAGAATTTTAGAAACTTTTGCAAATGTATGAAATAAGAAAACACATCATATTTACATTATACATATTCAGACCCTTTGCAACAACATCTGCAATTTAGCTCAGTTGCCTCCAATTTCTCTCAAGGTTCCTGAGATGTTTCTACACCTTAAAGCGTCCTGATGAACACAAAGATTTTTTAAGGAATGTCTGCAACCAAACTGACCAGAAGCACCATTGACTTACATAGTAGGATAAAAGAATATTATGGTAGTGAATGGTGCTTCTGATCGATTTGGTTACAAATGAATCCAATACTGAATGCTTAAGTGATATTAACTTTAAATTTTCAACACCCCCAAATGAGATGCTTAACAAAGCAAACACAGACAGGTTGCTTTACGTGTGGGTCAAACAGCCTTTTGTGTAGTCCCTTACCAATTAAAACGAAGATGGACTTCAGAACTTCTGGACTGTCTGTGTAAGCCTTTAAACTCGCTCAGACCAGCAAGGCATCTTGTTAGCAGACATCCCGACCTGATCAAAAACTTTTGATTAGGAGATGTTCTAATCCTATTTTTAATATATGTTTTACAAACTTACCACAGGTGATCTGGCAAAGCGACTTATGAAACAGCATCTTCCCAAATCTCCTCTTCAGGCTCAACTTAGCGATCATTGCATTTGATAAAGTTTGGAAAAAGAAAAACATATTTCATTAGTATAGAAATATAAATGTAATCTTGTGGTAAGAAATACAGAAAACTGTGGCCCAAGTACAACTTTTAAAGAAATTAAGAATTTTTTGTCATAACACTATTCATTACCTTTTAAGGGGAAATGATTTGGGGATCTGGAAAGACACACTACTTCATCGCTCTGTATTTTATCACACGTCTTCAAATTGCATGGTGATCTGCCTACAATTTAAAACACATAATAAAATAAAAACAAGTCATAGCCCCTTTTAAAAAGAAAACATAAATTGTGAAATACAAAACACTGCATCTTAATTATTAGGATTAGTAGAATTTGATTTGGTTACAAAACAAATATTAAATGCATTGTAAGGTTTTAGGGGAGACGCTTCACAAAAAAGAAATGGTAAATTACGGATTTCTATTACAACATGGTATCTTGGTGGTGCATTACCAGGGTAGGTGGTCGCTCATTGACAATTAAAAAAAAAATGATTAAAGCCATAATACATAAAGATAAGAACAAATAAATGCTGTCATGTACACCACCACAAAGACCCATTTTTTTCTGTCAATATGAATCCTCTATAAAACTTGCATCAACATCCACTCTGAACACTGGATTAACTTTTGTCTCTGTATACTGAAAACAAAGGGTTTGAAATATGTAGGCCTATAGAAGGAATAGTGGCATACAAAAGAAATGAATTGCTGTGCTGAAAAGTAACCATTGTATCCTAAATTATTTTCTTATATTTTCCTAATGACAATGATAAACCATTCTTGAGAAACAAGTAGCAGGTGTTTTTAAAAAGCCACTCTCAATTCTCACCTGTGAAGTTTCTTGTGTTTGTGTGTCATTCTGTTTCTGATCTGACAACCCTTGCTGTCTGTTTTTTGTTCAATCTTGACAAAATATAAAAAAATAAAATTAGTGCAATATTGGAAGAGAATTATAATGACTTTTATCAGAACATGAATACATACACTTGCATACTGCATTTAATGTTACGAACGACACAACTCAAGAATCCCAGAGCAGAGGGTTTTAATGAGACAGTTATCAGTGGGTATGTATAGATAATAAACAGTCAATGTCTTCATGTGATGTATGTGTGAATGTATGTGAGAAAATGCAAACACTCTAAGTGGGAAACACAGATGGACATCCACTTCAATAGACACTCGATGAAATCCTCACAGGGCACAGAGAGAGAATCCTGGTGGGACAATGAGAGAGAGAGGCGGTCAGATCTTCAGCGGGGTCCGTGCTGGACAGCGCACTGCAGCGGTCCGAGTGATGCGCAGAATTACGCGCCCGAAAGCGCACTGCGGCTGGACAGCGCAAGGTGTGTAGCAGCGCTCGGAGAAACCACAGACTGAGAGTTCTTAGAAGGATGATAGTAGATACACCAATCGGGAGGGACTGACGGCAGGACGGGGAAGTCTAAGAGACAAGGCAGCAGAGAGCTCGGTGAATAATTCAAAAAACGAGAAACAGATAATAGACTCAACAGGACTGGAACTAGGCAAGCTAGCGGGCAGGTACATACAAAGACGAACTTGCAAAGAACAAAGGAAACGAGGGGAATTTAAATCAAACCGGATTGGACAATAATGAGAATCAGGTGCGGGTCGCAGGTGAGAAAAGTCAGAGGTAATGAGATCACCAGGTGGAAGACGCGCACGTGTGGAGCTGTCAAAACAAAAACACAACACATAGTGAAACAAAGACAAAGCAGCCAATAAGACCGAAATCATAACAGGACTCCCCCCCCCACGACCGCCACCGGGCGGTCCATGAGGAGGCTCACCCCGTCGCCGGCGGAGATCCTCTATCAGCCCAGGGTCCAGAATGTCCCGGGCCGGTACCCAACACCTCTCCTCCGGACCATATCCTTCCCAGTCTACAAGATATTGAAATCCCCTACCCCGGCGACGCACATCCAGTAAAGACTTAACTGAATACACAGGGGCACCATCTATAAGCTGAGGGGTGGGAGGGGTGGGGGCAGAGGGAACAGGATTAAGGTGGGAAAAATACACAGGCTTCAGTTTAGACACATGAAAAACTGGGTGAACCCGACCGAGTGCTGAGCCTGACCGTCACGGGATTAATGACCTTAACAATGCTGTATGGCCCAAGGAATCGTGGAGCCAGCTTGCGAGAAGGCTCACGGAGAGGTAAATCCTTGGACGAAAGCCATACCTTCTGCCCACAGATAAAGCGGGGCGCGGTTCTACGGTGACGATCGGCCGCGGCTTTGGTTCGTCTGGAAACCTGACGTAATGTAAATCTAGCCCTTCTCCAGGTGCGTTTGCAACGACGGACAAAAGCTAGTGCAGACGGAACCACCGCATCAGGTTCCTGTGACGGGAATAAAGGGGGCTGAAACCCCATGGACGCCTCAAAAGGGGACATGTTAAGGGAAGAAACAGGGAGAGAATTATGGGCGTATTCAACCCAGGGTAACTGTTGGCACCAGGAGCTCGGATATTGCGATGTCAGACAGCGGAGAGCTCTACCTAAATCTTGGTTAGCCCGTTCACATTGCCCGTTGGTCTGAGGATGATACCCTGAAGACAAGCTAGCTGTGGAGCCTATTTGTCTACAAAATTCCTGCCAGAAACGAGAAATAAACTGGGGACCCCTATCTGAAACAACGTCTGTGGGCAGACCATGTAAGCGAAAGACGTGTTCGATCATTACCTGGGCAGTTTCCTTGGCAGTGGGTAATTTGGGCAAAGGGACAAAATGAACCGCCTTGGAGAAGCGGTCCACAATGGTCAAAACAACAGTGTTTCCCTTAGAACTAGGCAAATTGGTTACAAAATCAATGGCGATATGTGACCAAGGACGAGAGGGGATGAGTAACGGTTTAAGCAGACCAATAGGGGCTTGATGAGAGGCCTTATTACGGGCACAAACCTGACAGGCTAACACAAACTGTCTGACATCGGGACCCATAGAGGGCCACCAGAAACGCTGACGTACGGTAGCCAACGTTCTCCGAACCCCCGGATGGCAAACAAACTTGGACTCGTGACCCCACCGGATGACCTCGGAGCGAAGCGCATTCGGCACCCACAATCGACCCGCTGGGCACCCCTCTGGCACTTCCCCCTCCCGGCCGGCCCGTCTCACCCGTTGTTCTATTCCCCAGCGCAGGGCACCCACCACCCGCCCCTCAGGGAGGATGGTTTTGTCCCCATCAGAACCGGGACTTTCGAACAAACGAGAGAGAGCGTCGGGCTTGGTATTCTTAGAACCGGGCCGGTACGAGAGGGTGAAGTTAAATCTGTCAAAGAATAGTGCCCAACGAGCCTGACGAGAAGATAACCTCCTGGCTGAACGGATGTATTCGAGATTCTTATGATCCGTCCAGACCAGGAAGGGCTCCGAGGTCCCCTCCAACCAGTGACGCCACTCACCCAAAGCTAGTCTGACCGCCAGCAGCTCCCGATTACCTATGTCATAATTTCGCTCTGCTGGGTTTAACCGATGGGAGAAAAAGGCACAAGGATGCACCTTGCCATCCTTAGCAGACCGCTGAGACAAAACGGCGCCTACCCCGACATCCGAAGCATCCACCTCCACAATAAATTGAGCAGCCGGATCTGGAATAGAGAGAACAGGAGCAGAGATAAACCGGGACTTTAAATTATCTAAGGCCTCCTGAGCACTAGAATTCCAGACAAACCTCTCCTTAGTGGAAGTGAGAGCAGTAAGAGGCTGAGCAACCTGACCGTAATTTCTAATAAATCGCCGGTAAAAATTGGCGAAGCCCAGAAATCTTAATAAATCCTTACGGGACTCGGGGACTGGCCATTCGGCAACCGCTTTGATCTTGGCTGGGTCGGGACGGATCTCACCTGGGGCAACAACAAAACCCAAGAACGAAACTGACTTACGATGGAATTCGCACTTCTCCGCCTTTACATACAACTTATTCTCTAACAACCGGCGTAAGACTCGGCGGACATGCTGAGTGTGTTCCTGCATAGAGGGGGAAAAGATGAGAATATCATCAATGTACACAAAGACAAACTTGTTGATCATGTCTCTCAGCACATCATTAACCAGAGCCTGGAAGACTGAGGGAGCGTTACAAAGCCCGAAAGGCAAAACGCAGTACTCAAAGTGTCCAGTAGGGGTATTAAATGCTGTCTTCCACTCATCTCCCTCTCTTATACGTACCAGATGATAGGCATTGCGTAAATCTAGTTTAGTAAAGACCTGCGCTCCCTGCAAAAGCTCAAACGCAGTAGACATTAAAGGAAGGGGGTACCTATTCTTAACAGTAATGTCATTCAATCCCCATCAATACAAGGACGCAGGGAGCCGTCTTTCTTCTCAACAAAGAAAAACCCGCCCCTGCGGGCGAGGTGGAGGGACGGATGAGACCGGCACGCAGGGCATCATTAATATACTGGTCCATAGCCTCTCTCTCAGGACTCGACACAGAATAAAGTCTACCCTTAGGCGGAGAAGTGCCGGGGAGGAGATCAATAGCGCAATCATATGGCCGGTGAGGAGGAAGGGAGGTGGCCCGGGCTTTACTAAACACCTGAGCGATATCCGCATACTCCGCCGGGACCCCGGTCAAATCGACTGCCGGAACCTGAGGAAGAGAAAGAACAGAACCAGCAGAACCAAGACATGACACATGACAAGACTGAGACCAAGACAAGATAATACTATGCTGCCAATCAACGTGAGGATTGTGTTGCACTAACCATCCATGCCCTAAAATAATAGGAGATAGAGATGCATGAAGGATATGCAACACAATCTCCTCACGATGATTACCAGACACAGAGAGACTCACAGGAGAAGTGCAGTGTGTAATCCGCGCCATCTGCTGCCCTCTTAGGGACCAGACATCCAAAGGGGATTGGAGAGGGACAACCGGGATACCCCAGGCACGAACCAGCGCTTCATCAATGAAGTTGCCCTCCGCGCCAGAGTCGAGGAGGGCAGTGGATGGATAGTCCCGCCCGGCGAAGGACAACATGACGGGGAGTTGGGTACTGGAAACTGGGGAGAGTTTTGAAGAAGTGGCGCCCACCAGGACTCCCGTATTCACTGATGGGCGGCGGCTTTTAACGGGCAAGTCTTGGCGAAATGTCCGGGCTTTCCACAATAGAGGCAGAGGGCATTCTGTAACCGCCTCTCTCTCTCTCTCAGTGACAGGCGCATGCGCCCCAGTTGCATGGGTTCCGACTCGGCTGGGGGTGACACAGGGGCCGAGGAAGAAATGGAAGTCTCATCCACAAACACACGTTGACGCAGAGAACGGCGCTGACTTCGAAGCACCCTCCGAGCCTCGATCCGAAGAGCAAGATCAATGATGGCATCCAGAGTGGGGGGAAGATCGTGAACAGCGATCTCATCCTGAAGCCCGTCTGTCAACCCCTCGACAAACTGCGCTCGAAGAGCCGCTTCGTTCCAGTGGCAGGCAGCCGCTAAGGTCTTGAACTTGATGGCGTACTCGGTGACAGAGTGTTTTCCTTGGACCAGATGTGCCAACCGAGCCGCAGCGGCGTCCCCGCGAACGGAGCGATCAAATAGCTTCTCCATCTCCTCGCGAAATTCATCAAAGGATCGGCAGCAAGGATCGCCGGCATCCCACACAGCTGTAGCCCACTCACGAGCCTTGCCAGTCAGCAGGGTAATGACATATGCAACCCGGGTGCGCTCTGAAGCATAACGACGAGGCTGGAGGGCGAAGATCAAGGAACATTGTGATAAAAACGCTCGACAGGAGGCAGGATCGCCATCGTATGGTGGTGGGGCTGAGGCATGGGGCTCCGTCTCATGCTGCTGACTAGTTTGCGAGGTGTTCTGCCGCACTTGGTCAAGGCGAGAGGAAAGGTCAGTCATGCGAGTGGATAAATCCTCGACCTCCTGTGTCGTGGTGGTGAGACGGGCCGAGTGTTGGCCCAACCATGAGCCCTGCTGGGCAAGTGCCGACCGGAGAGCATCAACCTCCGCGGGATCCATCCTGGCAAGTTCGTCCTGTTACGAACGACACAACTCAAGAATCCCAGAGCAGAGGGTTTTAATGAGACAGTTATCAGTGGGTATGTATAGATAATAAACAGTCAATGTCTTCATGTGATGTATGTGTGAATGTATGTGAGAAAATGCAAACACTCTAAGTGGGAAACACAGATGGACATCCACTTCAATAGATACTCGATGAAATCCTCACAGGGCACAGAGAGAGAATCCTGGTGGGACAATGAGAGAGAGAGGCGGTCAGATCTTCAGAGGGGTCCGTGCTGGACAGCGCACTGCAGCGGTCCGAGTGATGCGCAGAATTACGCGCCCGAAAGCGCACTGCGGCTGGACAGCGCAAGGTGTGTAGCAGCGCTCGGAGAAACCACAGACTGAGAGTTCTTAGAAGGATGATAGTAGACACACCAATCGGGAGGGACTGACGGCAGGACAGGGAAGTCTAAGAGACAAGGCAGCAGAGAGCTCGGTGAATAATTCAAAAAACGAGAAACAGATAATAGACTCAACAGGACTGGAACTAGGCAAGCTAGCGGGCAGGTACATACAAAGACGAACTTGCAAAGAACAAAGGAAACGAGGGGAATTTAAATCAAACCGGATTGGACAATAATGAGAATCAGGTGCGGGTCGCAGGTGAGAAAAGTCAGAGGTAATGAGATCACCAGGTGGAAGACGCGCACGTGTGGAGCTGTCAAAACAAAAACAGAACACATAGTGAAACAAAGACAAAGCAGCCAATAAGACCGAAATCATAACATTTAAGTAAATATTGTAGAATAGCGGGGTTAACACAACATTACCTGATCCAGATGTAGTGGCTGTTGATGCATGAAAATCTCACCATTGACAAGATCATCATCACTATTCTAATTTGAAGGGCTCTGACAACGAAGACATTACAAAAGAGTTATAAAAATATACTAAAAACAAGAGCACATTTAACCAATATTTTCTATTTCCATTAAAACTTGCTAACTATTCAACAAGAGAAGTAAGCAAAATTACACCGTTACAATGTATTTCAATTCAAATAGAACATGCCAAATTACACGACATGATATTTTCGTACAAAGGAGTTAACTTAAGTGGTTCATGCCGCTTTAAATCATGGATACTGCGCGAATGACCGCAGGTGCGATCATAAGCGTAACATGTAATTGACTGATTGCCATGGAAACATGAGGGTCACGTCGACTATCTTGTCCCTTTTAGTTTTATAACTGCATTTATACACATTACCCCATCGAGAAAACCTCAGCATGATTAATATTGGATTCGACGCCCATGTTATCACGTCATCAATAAGTTTGGATTAATGTCATTAACATGAACTGCTATATGTATCCGTTATTGCGAATTCGTGAGCCATAAAACACCAACATATCATCTAAGTTTTAACACTTTATCAGTAATATGAATTTGAGAAACTAAGCAGCTTAACTATGAAGGTATATTTGGTGCAAAACAACTGCACACCTGTGACAGTAAAATTTGTATTTGTAGAGATTATCCACACATGTGTATCAGTAAATTTGAAGTCACAGAGGAAGAGTTGCAAACTTGTAGATTTTTTGTCTTTCCCTCAAATACAACACAACAGTTACACATTTACAAATCCTTCAGTGCAGCTGCACAAATCCCATTTTACAAATCACAGATTAAGAAACTCACAAGCTCACGTTTTTTGCTACAATTGCTGCAGTAAATATGGTGCATAACCTACTTGAACACCTGCATCAAAATATGTGAAGTCACACACAAATTTTGTACATTCGCAAATCAGTTTGTGCATCTGTGCGATGAGAGTTGCATGTGCGTACAATTTTTTTTTTCACAAATATTTTTTAATTTTTTTTAAATATTTTCAAGCACAAACACAAGTACATAAATACAACTGCTTGAATCTGCTGCTACGAGTTTCAAACACTCTTTTTCGTGTGCTCTCTGTTTTGCACCAAATATCTCGAGATAAATGGTGCGAAAGTGATTTGTATACCTGTAGGCTATGGCGAGCACTGTTCAGCACTGCCCACCAGGTGGCGCCCGACACTCACTGAAGCAGAGTTTATTAATTACCACCAATGTTTCAGCAAGGTAAATCAAGGTATTATTTTCACCAAGTGGAGAACAATACAAATGGGAGTGCTAATTATACACAGATGAAGGTAATTACATACAATATTCCAATGATTCATTAGTAAACAAAATATAAATTCCATAAATTTCAAACCATCAATATAAGTAGATTAAAAAATACAAGCAGCAAATACACACATAGGCCTACATTTAAATAAGATACATGCTTTTTCTTCTAATATACTAATTTGGATGATTATTTCTGTCTTTTTGAATCCGGTTACTGAACAACTAAATTCTTTTTATTATTATCTAAACAGGTGTTTTGATTTCTTAACATTTATTTGGATGCTAACCCAAATCAAATCAGCTTTTTAGACTTGTGGGTAGCTCGTAATTTTTTATATAGGGATCCGATTAAAAAACCTTCAGCTCGTAATACACTATTGAGAGTGGATTCTTTTTGTCATGAGCAGGGTCATACGCAGGATTTTATAAATACCAAGGTCCATATGTATTTTTCTAGGGCATGCACCCCAGGAAAAAAATTCTTATTTCTCTGCTCTACATATATGACTTCTAACACATCAGAAAAAAACAAAGATGTCAGTATGCACAAGACTTGTGTTGTTTATTAGTAATACATTGAAATAATTATTTTACCATCCTGGGCACACTGCTGTGTCAGTAAAGTAAACATAGGCTAACTGAATATAGGATAATTTTAGTGAATTAACTAAAGGCTATCAAGAATTTGTTTATTAAATTCATTCACAATATGCACAGACTCATTATACACTTAATATGCTGAAATACAAGATCAATATTGCAGTGGCAGAACTAGAATTTTATAAATGGGGTGTCCAAGGCTTTTTTAGGGGGTCCATATCCCATGAAAGAAAACGATATGTATTATAATACTTCACATTACCCCATATTAGATAAATATTCTTCTTGCCCTGAATTCATTACATGCATTATACTAACTGTAAGATACAAACATAATGCAAGCAGAGGTGTAAAGTACTTGAGTAAATGTACTTCGTTACTGTACTTAAGTATTTTTTGGGCTACTTTGTACTTGTACTGAGTATCAAAAATATAGGCAACTTTTACTCTCTACTCAATTACATTTTTGATTGGGTATTTGTACTCTTTACTCCACTACATTTGAAATGACACTTAACGTTACTCGCTACATTGTTTATTCGTCAAATAAAAACGAGATGAAAGTGTCAGAGTGTGATGATGGATAGAATTTGTGGTCGCGAGGTTACACGCAAACACACAACTGAGGGACTTCATTTGGCTCTGCGCAGAGCAATCGTATGAAATCAAAGTACTGCGAGAGCGAATCAAATGCATATGGAAAAGTCTGGTCTCGCGGTACTTTGATGTCAAACGCTGAATGGCTTACGTTGAGCCACCGTAGCGGGACATCTGCGTGCTGCGTATGTCATAAACTGTAGAGAAAAGTTCGCGTCTGGTCTGAGAGAAGAGATAAAGAGCAAACATATGGATGCATATCACATTTGCACATTTACAAAAGTGATGCGCGATTGCAGGAGGGTCATCCCGCAACTCAAAGGCAAGCACAAATGTTTATATACTCTGATGCTACTTTATCAGCTAACCTGAGCTGGTACATAACTTGATATAACTTACTATATAAGCCAAAATAAACCAGCGAGGTCCTGTACTGATTGCCCGAGTAACTTAAGTACATTATAAGATTGATAATAAGTGTACAATTTCACTGTCCTCACATTTAATCAAGTATGCTGTAATGTATTTACTGTAAAGAGGGATGCATGACGGAAGAAATGTAGTGCACTTAATGTGAGCGAGTGGTGTTACGTACTACATGTGTTTACAATTAATCTTTCAAATGAACAACTTCACGTTTTTAATATGCATTATCATATTTCTGTTAGTGTAATTTTAGTTTACTGGAATTTTTTAAATATTAAAATTATATATTTCTTAGGATAGGCCTATATAAGAATATTTGGTAACACTTTACAACAAGGTTCATTAGTTAACAGTAGCTAATGTATTAACCAACTTGAACAAACCATGAGCAATACATTTGTTACATCATTTATTCATCTTTGTTAATGTTAGTTAATAAAAATGTAAGCTTTAATTGTTTGTTCATGTTAGTTCAGAGTGCATTAACTAATGTTAACAAGATTTTAATAAAGTATTAGTAATTGTTGAAATTAACATTAACAAAGATGAATAAATGCTGTATAAGTGCAGTTCATTATTAGTTCATGTTAACTAATGTAGCTAACTAATGTTAACTAAATGAACCTCATTGTAAAGTGTTACCATATATTTATATCACAAAGTTAGGCTATATATTTTTCAGCAGGGCACATTCAAGTACACAATGTCACTAGACTCAAATTAAATGGGTTTAAATTAAATTTAATGTAGATTTCTAGACTAAAATCTCATGGCATTTAGTTGAATAAAATTAGACTAAAATTAAATCAATTCAGATGACAAAAGTTTGACTAAAACTTAATTAAATTTTAGTCAAAAGATTATGACTATGTTTAATCTGTGTTTGTTCTGCCAGGTCAACATTTTGAGGTGTTTGATTTCTTCTCTATATTAGGAAATAAAACCTCATAAATAAACTTTCTTAGTTTTCACTGCCCAGACCTACAATGTCTCTTTGTGTTGAGGACTAGTGCATCTTTGAGCCAACATTCAGTACGAGTAAAAATACTTGAGTACTTTTAAATTGGGTTACCTTAATACTTTTACTCAAGTCGTATTTAAATTGGTGACTTGTAACTTGTAGTGGAGTAATTTTTACAGTAAGGAATTTGTACTTTTACTCAAGTATGGCTTTCAGCTACTCTTTACACCTCTGAATGCAAGGCTGAACTTGCATAATAAACCAATAATAAACCAACTTACTTCAAAGAGCAGAGCTCAACATTAAGGATTGTTGGCAAAAAAAGACTTTCTTTCCGTGGCATTCTCACGGATTGGTTACTCAACTGTTTTGTCCTATTTTCTTACCATTGTCGCTTCGGTTTAGGGTTAGTCAAAAGCTGGCTATCATACAGCAGTTTAATGACGAGAAATATGAAACCGCAGTGACTGTCAAGGTAATAGGACAAGAAACATTACTGCAGCTGAGCCAGATGGGTGTCCAGATAGGAATTGACAGGGTATTTCCATCTAGAAGGTGAGGTGAGTTGGACCAATTTTTACTTAGACAGGAGGCCTTTAAGGTATATTAAATGCGAACATTGGCCACACATGGTTTAAAAGTAGATTTTGATTTGGGTTGTTTTTATAGGTATTATGATATTAAAAATGAATGGGACTTACATGTGAGTGGCCACACTGTTGTCGGAGCTCCGTCGAGATCATCATCTAAATCCTATTTTTCTACTATCTTGTTCCTATCTATATAATATAACTCACTAGTTCATCTTAGGAATACCTTACCGTGACGATTATTCAACAGTATCAGTTACTGAAACGATTTATCGCTGGTAAACAACCAGTATTAGCATATAGCCTGCTAGCGTAAACAAACGGGGAAACGCTGCTCCGTGCATTGGAGCTCCGTCGAGTTCATCATCTAAATCCTATTTTCTTACTATCTCGTTCCTATCTATATAATATAACGTACAAATTTATCTTAGGAATACTTTACCGTGACGATTATTGAACAGTATTAATAAGTAAAACGATCTATCACTAGTAAACACCTATTGTTAGCATATAGCCCGCTAGCACTCGCTCACTGTTTGTTTACTGTAAATCTGCTTTCCTCTTCGATCTAATGGCGGACACATCCGATGTATGTTTTTCAGACCTTTCCTCACCAGAGCGGGAAGCTGTGGAGGAGTTGTTGCCCGGCATTCGCACCAGACGGTACAGCTTGCCACACATCACCCTGGCTCCAGGCACCCGGAGACGACCAAGGCATGTAACGAGCGAGCACCCATCTCGATGCAGCTTCACGGACCGCGTTCGGGCGAACGGAGACGCTATCGCACAGCATGAAAACGGTAAGACTCCGCTTGTCATTGTAACCTGCACTACTTGCCACATGTACAGTTTAGCTTCTTCCGTCAGCACAGAGGGGTTTACATGTGTTAAATGTATTGAAGTAGTAAGGCTAACGGAGAAGGTTGCAGAACTAGAAGCGCACATCCGAACGCTCGTTGAGGATGGTAAAACCGCTAATGTTAATGTTTCAAACACTGTTTCGGGTGCGCCTACGGTAACGCGTAGTACACATAGCTCGGTTTCGGCAACTGAGTTAACACGGCCGACTAACTGGGTGACTATCAGGCGGCGTAGTCATATTCGATGCCCATCGAAGTCCCCCCTAGTAATTTCTAATAGATTCGACATCCTAAGCAATACACCGGCTGAGACATCTGTTAAAGGTGCCCTTGTTATTGGAGACTCGATACTAAAGAACGTGAACATTGAGGCACCAGCCACCATAGTTGACTGTATACCGGGAGCCAGATCGTCAGACATTAGATCCAAACTTAAAATGCTGGCTAATGCTAAGCGTAAGTTTTCAAAAATTGTTATTCATGCCGGCGCAAATGACACCAGACTACGCCAGTCGGAGATCACCAAAGATACTATTAAAGAGGTGTATGAAATTGCAAAAACAATGTCAGATAATGTAATATGCTCTGGTCCCCTCCCCGCCTACCGGGGTGATGAAACTTATAGCAGATTAGTGTCACTTCACCACTGGATGTCAAAATGGTGCCCTCAGCATAACGTAGTGTTTATAGACAATTGGAAGCACTTCAGGGGGAGACCTGACCTGCTAAAGAGAGATGGCCTTCATCCGTCATCGGAAGGATATGCTATACTCTCTAGAAATCTGACCAATACTCTTAATTCTTATACAGTCTGACTACCCAGGGCCCAGGTCAGGAAACAGATAGATCGGCCTACCCGTCCATCTGTTAGCTGCTCTGACATGTCAAGATCACATATATCGCAGAACTTAGAGTCTATCTTACCAGAGTATCAACACATTTCAACTGTGTGCGTTCCTCGAACAAACGAATACAGAGCACCGTTTACCTCGTCTCGTACAAATCTTACTAACATAAAATTAGAAAACAATACGTTTACAGATGAACCTTGAATGTTAAAATTCGGCCTTCTTAACATTAGATCGCTTACCAATAAGGAACCCATTGTCAATGAAATAATTACTGACCAAAACTTAGATGCACTCTCTTTAACAGAAACCTGGCTTAAAGCAGACGATTACATTAGTTTAAACGAATCCACCCCACAAGACTACTATTACAAACATGAACCGCGATTAAAGGGGAGAGGGGGTGGTGTAGCTACAATATACAACAACATTTTTAAAGTTAACCAAAAATCTGAACTAAAATTTAATTCATTTGAAATAATGCTATTAAATATGGAAATAACTGATCGTAACCATAAACAGCTCTCTTTTGTCCTTGCTACAATCTATAGACCTCCGGGCCATCATGCAGATTTTCTTAAAGAAATATCAAATTTCCTGTCTGACCTCGTAGTCACTGTAGATAAAGCTCTTATCGTTGGTGACTTTAATATACACGTTGATAACCCAACAGATACATTAGGATTAGCGTTTATAGATATTCTAAATTCTCTCGATATAAGACAAAACGTGACAGGGCCCACGCATACCCGTAGGCACACATTAGACTTAATTCTGTCACTCGGGCTCAATATTAATGAAATCGAGATATCACCTCAGAGCGATGCAGTTTCAGACCATTGCCTTGTCTCATACACGGTACTTCTAGATAGGATCACTCGAACCACAAAATGCTACCGACTAGCCAGAACAATAATTTCAACCACTAAATATAACTTTATTAGCACTCTTCCAGACCTGTCCCAAATGAAACATGTAGCAGATAATCCTGAAGATCTAGATATTGTAATTGAAAACCTGAACAGTATTTGTTCTAACACATTGGATGCCGTAGCTCCAATTCGAAAAAAGAGAATCAAAGAAAAAACGCCAGCTCCATGGTACGACCATCATACCGCATCCCTTAAAAAGGCTGCTAGAAAAATGGAAAGAAACTATAGAAGCACAAAGTTAGAGGTATGGCGTGCAGCATGGAAAGAGAGTGTTAAACACTACAGACAGGCTATAAAAATTGCCAGATCTACGTATCTTAGCAATCTTATTAAAGAAAATCATAATAACCCTCGCTTCCTCTTTAGCACAGTTGCGAAACTGACTAGAAATAAAGAACAAACAGAACCCACTAATAAACTCCCACACAATAGTAACGACTTCATGAACTTCTTTACTAAGAAAATTATGATTATTAGGGAAAACATTGTAGGTACCCAAGCAGCCTCCACTCTACCCAGTAATATATTTAACGCTAGCTTACCATACCAACATCTTGAGTCATTTAAACCTACTACAATAGAAGAGCTATCTAAATTAGTAGCGTCATCCAAATCATCATCCTGTATATTGGACCCTGTTCCCACAAAATTACTCAAAGAGGTATTCCCTGTAGTGTCTAACCCAGTACTAAATGTATTTAACTCATCACTAGAATTAGGCTACGTTCCCACAGCTTTCAAACTAGCAGTTATTAGACCGCTCATTAAAAAACCAAACCTTGACCAGGGAGATCTAAATAACTTTAGACCAATCTCAAATCTCCCTTTTCTTTCCAAAATATTAGAAAAAGTAGTGGCAAGCCAGCTACGTACATTCTTAGCAAATAATAGTACATATGAAAAGTTCCAATCAGGATTCAGGCCCCACCATAGCACAGAGACAGCGCTGCTTAGAGTTACAAATGACCTTCTCCTAACATCCGATCGTGGCGAAATATCACTCCTTATATTATTAGACCTTAGTGCAGCCTTTGACACAATAGATCACACAATCTTACTTAATAGGCTAGAAAACTATGTTGGCATCAGTGGTCAAGCGCTAGCCTGGTTCAGATCGTATCTAACCAATCGCTATCACTTTGTTTATGTAAACGAGGAGGAGTCACATCACTCCCTGGTTAAATACGGCGTACCGCAGGGATCAGTTTTAGGTCCTATCCTGTTCTCGTTATATATGTTACCTCTGGGAGATATTATTAGGAATCATAACATACAGTTTCACTGCTACGCCGATGACACACAGCTTTACATCTCCTCACATCCTAGCGAAACACACAATTTTTCTAAGCTATCAGACTGCATCAGTGATATAAGTGACTGGATGGCACATAACTTTCTTATGCTAAACTCCAATAAGACAGAGATACTTGTTATTGAACCGAATCGCTACAAATATAATATGACAGACTACAAGTTGCCCATAGATGGCTGCACTGTGGTGCCAACCTCCACGGTTAAGAATTTAGGTGTGATGTTCGACAGAAATTTATCCTTCGACAGCCATATCTCCAATGTCTGCCGCACAGCATTCTTCCACCTTAGAAATATCTCAAAAATACGCCATATGTTGTCTGCATCAGATGCAGAGAAGCTTATCCACGCTTTTATGACCTCTAGAATAGACTATTGTAACTCGTTACTCGGAGGATGCCATGCAAATCAGGTAAACAAGCTTCAGCTAGTTCAAAACGCTTCTGCGAGAGTTCTTACTCGATCTAAGAAGTATGACCGCATAAGCCCAATTCTGGCATCTTTACACTGGCTACCAGTTAAATATCGTATACAATTTAAAATATTACTAATCACCTACAAAGCCTTAAATGGCCTAGCACCCTCATATCTTAGAGAATTATTATCAGAATACAATCCATCACGTGCATTGCGGTCACAAAATTCTGGCCTCTTAATAATCCCTAAAATATCAAAAGTGTCTAAAGGTGGCAGATCCTTTTCCTACTTAGCCCCTAAGCTATGGAATGATTTACCAACCGACGTCCGAAAATCAGAGACGGTAGATAACTTTAAATCTAGACTTAAAACTTTTCTCTTTAACAAGGCATTCGCCTAGTTTGTTTTAGCAATAGTACTTATCTCCCAATAGCTAGCTTGTACAACCTAATAAATAAATTAATTAATGAATAAATTAAAACCTTTCTTTCGTCAACACTCCAAAGCATGGTAAATGTCATTAATACTCTTTAGTAATATGCTGAAACTTTGAATTGGTTGTCGATTGAGTCTTAATTGCCAAATATGGTCGGTTTGCAATTTTGGCCTTTTTCCCATGGCCTTAAAATAGTATGTCATACAGAACCGTTTGCCACTGTACGTTAGTATTAACGACGGCAGTGGGGCCTCTGGGCTTAGTCAAACGAATTCTGTTTCTGTTTCTAAAATCATCAACTATATGTAATACACTTATTTCCCAATAGCTAGCTTGTACAACCTAATAAATAAATAAATTAATGAATAAATTAAAACCTTTTTTTTTCGTCAACATTCCAAAACATGGTAAATGTCATTAATACTCTTTAGTAATATGCTGAAACTTTGCATTGGTTGTCGATTGAGTCTTAATTGCCAAATATGGTCGGTTTGCAATTTTTGGCCTTTTCCCCTGGCCTTAAAAATAGTATGTCATACAGAACCGCTTGCCACTGTACGTTAGTATTAACGACGGCAGTGGGGCCTCTGGCCTTAGTCAAACGAGCTCTGTTTCTAAAATCATCAACTATATGTAATACACTTAACCAGCAATAGTTAGCCTGCCCGGAACCGAGCTGACTAAAATCCACATTACTGTGTGACACTTGCTTTTTATGTGAACGGCCCCTACGCTAATAAGATTTTGTTTCTCTCCCTGTCTCGTCCTCGATCACGAGGACAATAAGACAAACAGTCCAGTTCCGGTAAATGTGAAAGTCGGCCGACCTCTGATCTACTGGCTGTTCTTCAACGTGATGTCCAGCTGATGCCTGACCAAAGACCACCGGCAGAACCTGCTTAATCTCCGCTTAATCTCCTTCCGTTTCAATGTGTATATATATATATATATCTCCCAAGGGTTTTTTCCTCCTAGGACTTTTTTTACTTCCCCGGAAAAAAATCCGGGGTTTTTTTCTCCTAGGGGGTTTTTCAACCCGGGGAGGCAGCCTTTTTGGGCTTAACTTCTATACGTTACATTAGTAATACGTTTGATTATAATGTTGATTTATAGCCACAGCAAATTTAGCTGCTTGTGCTATCGTGTATTATGTTATGCTGTCTGTCGATTTTCTGTGCTTTTCACTACATCTATTATGTAAAGCTGCTTTGATACAATTACCAAATTGTGAAAAGCGCTATATAAATAAAATTGAATTGAATTGAATTGAATACATCATTTGGTATCTTATTTATATAAAGGCCTATGTGTGTATTTGCTGCTTGTATTTTTTATCTACTTATATTGATGGTTTGAGATTTAAGGAACTTATATTTTGTTTACTAATGAATCATTGGAATATTGTATGTAATTACCTTCATCTGTGTATAATTAGCACTCCCATTTGTATTGTTCTCCACTTGGTGAAAATAATACCTTGATTTACCTTGCTGAAACATTGGTGGTAATTAATAAACTCTGCTTCAGTGAGTGTCGGGCGCCACCTGGTGGGCAGTGCTGAACAGTGCTCGCCATAGCCTACAGGTATACAAGTCACTTTCGCACCATTTATCTCGAGATATTTGGTGCAAAACAGAGAGTACATGAAAAAGAGTGTTTGAAACTTGTAGCAGCAGATTCAAGCAGTTGTATTTATGTACTTGTGTTTGTGCTAGAAAATATTTCAAAAAAGTAAAAAATATTTGTGAAAAAAAAATTGTACACACATGCAACTCTCATCGCACAAATGCACAAACTGATTTGCGAATGTACAAAATTTGTGTGTGACTTCACATATTTTGATCCAGGTGTTCAAGTAGGTTATGCACCATATTTACTGCAGCAATTGTAGCAAAAAACGTGAGCTTGTGAGTTTCTTAATCTGTGATTTGTAAAATGGGATTTGTGCAGCTGCACTGAAGGATTTGTGAATGTGTAACTGTTATGTTGTATTTGAGGGAAAGAAAAAAAATCTACAAGTTTGCAACTCTTCATCTGTGACTTCAAATTTACTGATACACATGTGTGGATAATCTCTACAAATACAAATTCCACTGTCACAGGTGTGCAGTTGTTTTGCACCAAATATACCTTCATAGTTTTCTGAGAATCTACTGAACCTACTGGTAACTTGTTTGCCACGTAGCAATAAAAAAATATACTAAAAACCTTGATTATTCTGGTTAGTCACATTGTACTGCTATTATTTTGAACAAGACTGTATATACACAAAAACAACAACAACAAAACACAAGATGGTGAATGTTCAGCTTTGTAGATTATTGAGGATTGAGATCGCCGATGGTACAAAGCTCTTTTTGAAACGAGCCCTTCTCCATGTCAGGGTCCTATACCTGCGGCCTGAGGGCAGGAGAGTGAAGTTGAAGTTGAGGGGATGCTCTGGGTCCGTTGTCATAGATTGGGCAAGGCGGGCTATTGCTCTGTCATTAAGTTCTGAAATGTTAGGTGTAGAGGAATGTATTATTTTTGAAGCTATGTGTGTGATTTTACTGAGTTTGTTTTTGTTAGTGACTGACAGCATAGTGTAAAAACTAGTGGAGCAGTATAACAAAATGGGCTGGATGATGCTCATATACAGAAGTAACAGAAGACGAGGGGCAATGCAAAGGGAGCTGAGTTTTCGTAGAACATGCAGACGTTGTTGTGAGCGTTTTTGGATGTCTGTTATGTGATGGTCAAAAGTGAGCTTGTTGTCCAGGGTGAGTCCAAGGTATTTGAATTTCTCCACCTGTTCTATGATGTTGCCATGAATGGAGATCTGACTGAGACTGGGTGCGTTAAAGACCAGTTCTTTTGTTTTCTCAACATTGAGATGGAGAAAATTGTGCACCAGTGTGTGAAGTGTGATATTGTATCGTGGTAAGCAGCAATGGTGGTATGATTAGGGCTGCAACAACGAATCGATTAAATCGATAAAAATCGATTACTAAAAGTGTTGGCAACGAATTTCATAATCGATTCGTTGTGTCGCGTGATGCAGAGACGTTTAATAAAAAAAAAAAGGAAAAACTTCAGTTAAGCGCGGAGCGGAGTGAACACACTCGCACTGCGTCCCAAACCGTCTAATTTCATACTATATAGTAGGCAAAGAGTATGAGAAGTAGTGCTTTTCGCCTACTATATAGTATGGAAGTATGCGGTTTGGGACGGAGCGTCGGTCTCTCTCGCGCACTGTTGCTTGCAGAGTTCGGCGCCTCATTGACAGGGCGGAGAAAAGACAGGGCAGCGGAGAAAAGATTTAAAAAAACAGCAAAGGTAGAGGAAAACCACATGTCAGTGTTTTACTCCACGTAAGCGCGTCACCTGGAAGTTATAGCCGGCAAAGAGGTAAACAAACAAAGACGACACGCTTATGCTTTATGGAGCGACGACAGCGAGTAAAAAAAGTTTCTAGAACGAATAAAAAACTCCAATGATGTTAAACAAAGAAATAAAACGTTGAGAGAGAGTTGTATGAACGCTTTTCCCCGTCATGGACCTGTATGTTAAATCATCGCGCGTCACTCTCCTGCTGTTCTGTACTGCGCGCTCCAGCTCATGCCGATCAAGGAGACGCGCGTGCCTGGCCCAACATACCTTACGTGCAATAAACATCGTCTTAAATTTTTTAAGGCGAAGTAATGAATGGTGTATTTGCATTTTGCGCGGGAGTAGAAGACGCATTTTCCGTTTTCACAATACGCATTTATGTTGCCAAATGTAAATGGAACAGTTTTAACAAATGAGTTAGCTATCCGATCAGAGAAAACACATAAAGTCAAATATAAGGTACAAAGCTGTCACTGGGGCAGTACCCTTTATAAAAGGTCCTAATATGTGCCATTTAGATACAAATATGTATCTTTGAACTGCCAATATCTACTTTTGAAGTACTATGCACTTTTTGGGTACAAAGGTATACCTTTTTGAAAGGGAACTGTCCAGTGACAACTTTTGTACTTTTATTTCTGAGAGTGTACTCACATACTATCTTTTTGATCCCATCAAGAGAGGCTTCTTGATGGGAAATGCATCATAAAAAGTCTATATATTTGGCAGATGTAAAGCATGCATGTGTATTTTTTTGTGTTGGTCCATTTTTATTTTATTTTATTATTATTGTAACAGCTCAGGTGTGTTCAAGGAGCAACATGTTTGTGCAATTTCTAAAGATTTTAGTTCTGTTTTGAATAAGGGGTTGTAAATGAATGCTTTTCTTGTTTTTTGTTTTTTATCCGATTCATCGATTAATCGAACAAATAATCGACAGATTAATCGATTATTAAAATAATCGTTAGTTGTAGCCCTAGGTATGATCATTGAGAAGAGCCAGAATTGTAGGGGTGCACGATTCAGAAAATTTCACGATTCGATTTGATTCCGATTTTTAGGCTCAAGATTCGATTCAGAATCGATTTTATATTCAAAAACGATTCACAGTATGTAAATGTAGTTTACTTTTTCCTATGTGACTGATTGTAGTAGATATACAATTTTAAAGAAAATAAACACAACAAATTAAATGTAGTTTGATATTACTTTATGTCTTTATGCAAAAATAAAAACTGATCTGAAGCAATTAGATAACCCCTTTTATCAAACTCTATTAAATACAATAATATAGCATATTAATGATAGACAGTGCAGGTCTATAGATTATAAATGTGACTGGTGTTATAATGGTTATTATTTCTATTAGATAGAGCAGAAGCAGGAAAAGTGCCTCTCTTTCTATTTCTCTTGCCGATTAAAAAAAAGCTAAATCCACTCATTATTTCAGATTCAAAAGTCTACTTGCTGTCCCAGTGACAGGGGACTTTACATTACAGCTTTGCATTTTGTAAATCTTGAGTCATCTTGAGCTTTGCTCGTTCATTGCAATAGGTTTTAGAAAATATATGGTTTATAAATAATAATAGAAAAGAGCCAGTTATCGCCATAGAAACTGCAGGCACGCTAAAACAGCACTCAAGCTTTAGCGCGGTAGCGCTCACAGCCACTCTCCGTTTGACTCGGGTTTTACACACAATATTAATCAGACTCTGGACCCGGAGTAATTAACTATGACTGACCCGGACCCGACTGACCATTTCAAATACAAACCCGAAACCATATGGGCCGCGGGTGCTCCGTGAAGTCCTCTAATGGTAAAACTTTGCTCAAGTTCAGAAACATGAAGGATACAATGTGACACGAGTTTGTTCCCGTCGCATGATCTCGCATCCCAATTCATTGAGAAACAGAGCACGTGAACGCACACCAAACTCATTATGTCGCACACAAAATGTCATTATTAAAGAATGTCATCATCACGGAAAAACAAAAAAGACAAAATTTGATGCCAGAATATACTTGGGCACTTGTTAACCTGGGCAGCGCTGCACAGCAATGTGTGGGAAACACTGTGACAAGAGTGTGCAGGCGTCAGTGTGACTTCGACGCGCCATCTATGGGAATACTGAGATAAACTAATTTCAGAACAATAGTAACACGGCGTTAAAAAAAATAAATATATGAATCGATTTTTGGGCACACCCCTACAGAATTGCAGTATCGTCGGAGTATTTGTAGTATGTTG
Source organism: Paramisgurnus dabryanus (assembly GCF_030506205.2). Classification (NCBI taxonomy): domain Eukaryota; kingdom Metazoa; phylum Chordata; class Actinopteri; order Cypriniformes; family Cobitidae; genus Paramisgurnus; species Paramisgurnus dabryanus. Next base: position 37,940,635 of record NC_133350.1, on the reverse strand, counting down.
TGATGGGTGAAGGACTAATACAGTCATTGGTGTAGAGCGTGTAGAGGAAGGGAGAGAAGACACAGCCTTGAGGAGCTCCAGTGTAAATTATAATGGTGTTCGATATGACAGACCCTATCCTCACAGCCTGTGGCCTGTTGCTCAAGAAACTGTGAATCAGATGGATGTAATTAGGTGCAACATTGAGTTGGTGTAGTTTTCTAATCATCTGATGACGTTGGATTGTGTTGAAGGCTGAGCTTAGGTCCACAAAGAGAACTTCAGCAGAGTTACCAGATGTTGAAGGAGGGTATGAAGGAGACATACAACAGCATCTTCCGTCCCTCGCCTGGCAAACTGATATTTATCCAGCTGTGGATTGACAGTTGACAAGATGTTCCGGAGAATCAGTTTTTCATGGCATTTGCTTACTATGGGTGTGAGAGCAACAGGCCTGTAATGGTTGAACTCTGACGGGCGGGGTTTCTTTGGTAGAGGAATGATGGTAGAGATTTTCTATAGGGTGGGCCACCATGCTGTACTGTATGACTCATGCATTATTGAATAGAAAATCGGTGAGAGTTCCATTGCACAAAGCTTGAGCACCCTGGCAGGGATGCCATCCGGCCCCATGGCCTTGCCAACTTTGCACCTACTCAGCTCAAATTTCATAGACCACCAGCCCTCTGTGGTGGATTATAAATTAGTTACAAAAATGGTAGCTAAAAGATTAGAAACCCGACTCCCCCAGTTAATTAACCCGGACCAAACTGGTTTTGTAATTGGGAGGTTATCGGCAAACAATCTGAGGAGATTTTTTAATGTAATTTACACTGCCAAAGAAAAACATACACCGGGAGTAGCTGTTTCTCTAGATGCTGAAAAGGCTTTTGATCGGGTAGAGTGGTTCTATTTATTTGAAGTATTGAAAAAGTTTGGATTCGGAGAAGCATTTATACACCTAATTCAATCACTTTATAAATCTCCAAAGGCTAAAATTGTTACAAATGGAAATATCTCTACCTCCTTCTCTCTGTACCGGGGATGTAGACAAGGATGCCCCCTTAGCCCAGCTCTCTTTGCTCTCACTATCGAACCTTTAGCCGAGGCTATTAGATGTAATCCCGATATAAAGTTTGATATTGGTCACGAAACTCACAAAATATCATTGTTTGCCGATGACATTCTTTTGTTCCTAACTAATCCAGTAGAATCCTTATCAAAATTACAGAATGTGTTACAATTATACAGTACTTTTTCCGGATATAAAGTTAATATTGACAAAAGTGAAATTTTGCCATTATCAGGGTTTAATTATACTTCACTCGATACTTTTTCCTTTAAGTGCTCACCTACAGGCATTAAATATCTAGGTATTCAAGTAGATGGTAATCTGAAGAATCTCTATAAACTTAATTTGGCTAATCTTTTAGAAAAAATTGGTAAAGATTTAACGAAGTGGATGGATCTACCACTCACATTATTTGGTAGAATAAATGTAGTTAAAATGAATATTTTGCCCAAAACTTTATACATGTTTCAAACTCTTCCAATATCAATCCCTAATTTTTTTTCACGTCTCTTAATGGAATGATAAGATCATTTATTTGGCATCGAAAAACTCCTAGGGTTGGCCTTGATAAATTGACTTTGGACTACAACAAAGGAGGACTGAAGCTTCCCAATTTTAAGATGTATTATTGGGCAGCCCAATCCAGGTATTTGGCTCAGATGTTTGCTGGTACCCCTTATCCGTCTTGGCTTAATATGGAGACATCTGATATAAAAGAAGAGTGCCCTGCTAATATATTATATACATGGGATAACAAATTGATTAAAACAAGAACCAGTAACCCAATGATTATTCAATCAGTTCAGATCTGGTATAAACTGCAGTCGTTGTTCGGGCAGGAGACCTTTCTTTCCCCTAAAACACCTTTATGGGGAAATAGATTGCTCCCAATGTGTTATCAAAACAAAAATTTTAGAACTTGGGCAGACAAGGGAATTATACGTTTGGAACACTGCTTTGAAGATAGTGTTTTAATGTCATTTGAACAGTTAAAGGACAAGTTCGGTATTTTAGACTTAAAGCCCTGTTTTCAGATTGTTTATTGTGAAATAGAATGGTTTTGACTGAAATTTCGACATTTTCGGCTGCCCTGAGAATTTTCGCGTGTTTGTGTTTCAGCTCAGACCTCTACAATGGGTTTAATGGTGCACTGGAACAATCCTTCCTAAAATGCATTAAACTTTCGTTTACAAAGACGTGAAACTCACCGAGTGGTCAGGGGTGTTCACTGGTATGCTCACACAAAAATCGCTCCAAAAGACGCATTCCAACAGGTTTTATCGTAGTTTTTACCAACTCCATTGACTGTATTAGACGTCCTGTGAGGTACGGTATTACTCCGCGCCGGGAACTTTGTTTCTATTCTTGCAATTGGCAAAGGCGGATTAGCGCCACCACCTGGGCTGGAGTGTTTATTATTCAAGCTCTAAGCGGAAGAATGTACGGGTGTGAGGCGTTTGGGGAAATAGGTCCACAAGTTAACAACGAATGCTAAAACAGCTGTTGGAAAGCATCTTTTGCAGCGATTTTTGTGTGAGCATATCAGTGAACACCCCTGACCACTCGGTGAGTTTCTCGTCTTTGTAAACAAAAGTTTAATGCATTTTAGGAAGGATTGTTCCAGTGCACCATTAAACCCATTGTAGAGGTCTGAGCTGAAACACAAACACGCGAAAATTCTCAGGGCAGCCGAAAATGTCAAAATTTCAGTCAAAACCATTCTATTTGACCATAAACAATCTGAAAACAGGGCTTTAAGTCTAAAATACCGAACTTGTCCTTTAAGGAATACATACAACTTGAGTAATAAAGATTTCTTTAGTTATTTGCAATTACGAGATTGTTTAAGGGCAAAATCCAAAACATATCCCAATTTACCTGAACTGACAGTTATGGAACAACTCTGCTTTTCGGATAAGCCACTGTATAAAATAATTTCAAGAATATATGAAGCTCTGATGTCAAGGCAGCCTTTAGAGGACCTAGATAAATCCAAAAAAAGATGGGAGCAGGATTTGGAGATAACGCTAGATGACGATCTGTGGGGTCAGTTATGCAAAGATGGGGTCACCACAACTTTGAATTCCAGATATAGATTAATCCAGTTTAATTTCTTACACCAGCTGTATTATACTCCATCCAGATTGCATAAATTTAAAAATAGCATTTCACCCCTTTGCTTTAGATGTGGTACAGAAGAAGGAACATTTTTGCATTCTACCTGGTTGTGCCCTAAAGTGAAGGTATTTTGGGTACAAGTATGTGATATTATATCACAGATCCTTGGAAGTGATTTTCCATTGGATCCAGAGATAAGTTTATTAGGTAATTTTGCTAACTCTAATATCCAAAATAATCGAGCTATTAAGCTTACTGAAATCTTGTTGATAATAGCAAAGAAATGTATTGCTCTGAAATGGAAAGCAAATTTTGAAGTCCCAATTGGTTTGTGGTTGTCAGAAATTTGCAACTGTGTACCATTAGAAAAGATTACATATACCTTGAGGGGGAGAAGTGAATTATTTTATAAAACTTGGAATCCATTTTTGAATTATATAAAAACAGTACCATCGGATTTGATTTGTTTAAATTGAATTCCTAATTGTTTCAACTGTATCTCTCTTTTTTTGTTTGTTTGTTTTTGTTTTCCTTCTTTATATATATATTTATTTATTTATTTTTCTTGGTGTATGTGTAATGTTGTGTTCTGTCTGATGTTTGTTTTAATTGTTATACTGAAAAAGTAAAATAAAATCTTCAAAAAACAAAAACAAAAAAAAAAAACAAGTAACTAAATGCATTCAACACATTGTATAAGTTAATTTAATATCAATTTGAGTTAAAGGCAGCATAGAGATGCATTTGGTTTGTTCTAAAGTGAATGTACTCAAATGACTGTATTTTAAATTGCTTGTACCAAAAGCTGAGATCTAGCAGTGTATGCATGCATCTTTATGATCTGCCCTGAACATCAAACAAAGAAGTAATATGTAAATGTAACTAACTCCTCTCAGGAAGCCTATACGCTTTTAGCCTGACTTAAATGGACTAATGTTCTGATTGTAGGGCTTGGCTGAAGTTAAGAAAGGCAGATGACAGTCAAACATCAATCTGTTGTTATTGTTTCAAGCAGATCGAAATTTGTGACAAATTTGGAATTATCTAAGGTAAATGAATGATCTTTGAAATTAACTCCATACCCGTTACATATGCTTACAAAATGATATTGTTTTGTAACTCAATGTAAAACTGAAAGTAAACTCTTTAAAATTGTATCTTGTTTCTGTGATTGGATATGTGGAGAATACATTGTTTTCTCAATAAATAACTGGTCTCTATTTTTTCTGTGACATACTCATCTTAGTCTTTATAGTCTTTACAATTCAAAACTCACCATGCTGTAGGATAATGATGTGACAATGGGACTTGCAGTTTTCTCCATCAATGCTACTAAAGATGATAAAGTGATGATGATTATATGTTACCATCCTAAGTTTCAAAAAATATTTTTCTCAGCTTCAACAGGCCTACTGCCCTTTTGTTTATGCAAGCTTTATGACAAGTGCTCAATGTAACCACATAAGCAGAACATATCCATAAATCATCATAAATTCTGAAACAATCATTTTTCTTACATGTATGCTTTAAGACATTCTTAAATACAGAACACATCATTACTCATTGAGTAATGAAACCTCAATCTAAAGCATCAACTAGTAGTTGGGACTTTGCTGTAACTTACTATTTGCAAACAAAGTTGTCTTTAACAGTGGCGGCTGGTGCTAAATTGTTTTGTTTTTTTTGAGGGTGGGGGTAATAAAACTATATGCTTTACATTCAGATAACTCAACATATAAAGAACACTTTTGCCAGATGTTCAGTGTCCTTAGGCAAATCAGCCTGAGGTTGATTGGCAGGCTCTACAATCCTATAATAGAAAGCTCTCTTACACATAATGTGGTAGTATTGTATTTGAAAATGAATTTAAAATGTTACAGGTTGTACATGAGTGCATAGGGAACTGGTAATTTAGCACAAAAAAAACTATGAAAAATATAAAAATATTTTTCATATTTATAGAATTGGTTGTTCTTCTTTTGCAGTTGTTTCTGATTATGAAATTAGTATTTTGTATATTCCCATTTATTTACAAGTTATCACAAGGACATATGGTTTGTGCTTTTACTAAGAATAAGAATATGTTTCATATTAGATGTTGTTTCATATATGAACTTCTTTTGAATCCTAATTTGTTAAATCAGTTATGATCACTTAAAAATATATAAACGCTGGGTTTTAACTTGTGAGAAAATAAAAATAAACATAACCGAATGAAGAAGGACTAGCAAGTCAGCATGCCCAGAAGTGGGGTTTGAACTCTGGTGATATGAATTGAAGCGATGAGCACTGTCCACGAGGCTATGGCTCCACAATGCTTACTTAGTATATTATTGCATGAGAGACTGCAGACTTTATGCGCTCACACGTGTAACCAATTTCAATTGATTAGTCTCAAAATAATATGGGCGGGGCTTAACATTAAAACTTTTTAAAACCCGCTTATGCAAGGCATTTAATACATGAAAACAGACACCGAGAAAAAGACAGTCTCAAATAATAATACCAACATTTATAGGTGCTCTAATATATGTTTTTATAAGGGCTCCTTTGGATAATCAAAGTGACGAATCTGTCGCCGTCTAACATCTGCTGGTATATCAGGTAAATTTACGTGCGTGCACGCGCATGTCCCCAGATAACACGATCCCCAGTTAACACGATCCCCAGTTATTCCATAACACCGGCTTCACTTTGAGAGAACCTAGATGCTAATTTTAAAGAAGCTTGGAGTCATAATATATTTTAACGTTATATATTTCCTGTTCTTCATCTTTTTAAATATGAAGTCTATCCATGTTTGTGTTTACAGAGGTCATGTACACTGTGGTCAACTTTGTGGATGCTGAAGAGGTTTCTGGGTAAAAATGATGTAAGTTTATTCATTCAATTTTAAAAATCAAATAGTAAACAAATGTGTTATGATGTATGTGATTTAGATTTTTAATTCTGTGTTTGCCAGAGAAATATAATGAAGTAACAGTGGAAGCTAAAACATCAGACTGATCCAGACACTGAAGTAATTGATGTCACTGCAATCTGGCCAAAATGATGTAAGTTTAATAATGAAATTGTTAAATTAAAGAGGTTAAATAGTAAATAGATGTGTTATGATGTATGTGATTCTATTTTTTATTTTGTGTTTGATAGACAACTATAATGAAGTAACCTACTATGATAAAGCTGCAGAACGACACAGAGACTCTGAGGACATCAACACAGAAAATGAAGTAAGAAGATGTATATTATGAAGTTCTTTGATCATATATTGTTGTATCTTTGTACAGTTTAATGCAGTGGTTCTTAACGTTATTCCTGGAGGCCCACTGCTCTGCACATTTTGTATGGCTGTTTCTCAATATGCGTTCTTCAGCGATCTTGCGTCCATGTGTCCTCGCTCTACGTCATCATTAACAGTCGAAGTTCAATTCCAATTCTCAAGAACTCAAGTACAGAATACCCGGATGAGTTCTTGATATCGAGGATGCATCGAGTGCAGACTTGCTCGCTGATATCTGGAGAGGTCACGTGACCAGCAGGAAGATCGGACACATCTCAATTCTCACAGGTGCGTTCTGTGTTCTCGCGACCTTCTGAGTTCGTTCTTTCGATATCAAGAACTCATCCGGGTATTTTCATGCATCCACTGTACTTGTGTTCTTGAGAATTGGAATTGAACTTCGACTGTTAATGATGACGTAGAGCGAGGACACATGGACGCAAGATTGCTGAAGAACGCATATTGAGAAACAGCCTATGTCTCCCTTATTTAACACACCTGATTCAAATCATCAGCTCATTAGAAGGGATCTCCATGAACTGAACTACGTCTGTCAGATAAAAGAGACATACAAAACATGCAGGGCAGTGGGCCTCCAGGAATAATGTTAAGAACCGCTGGTTTAATGTAAACTTTCTAAAATGTACAACTTTATTGATTTGGTCTGTGTTTATTTGCATACAGCGGCTTTTGATACTTTGATATCAATTTGATATCATCATTCAATGAAGATGGACACCGCAAAGACTGTCGCAGACGAGCTGAACCGTGGATGTTACGCCGAAAGTGTTTTGAAGTACTTCTTTGACAATTCGGATGCTTATGAACAAGGGCTCACTGATTCTGAAGACGATCTGAGCGACGATGAAAGTGACATGATACGACTGAATAATATCCCTAATCTACAACTGAGCGAAGATGAAGACGAAGACGAGGAAGAATGTATCGGGCTGGCGTCAAATGAGTTGGACCCTAAGATATCAGAGGCTATATCGGTTGTAACATTTGAAGGTGATGAAGACAGAGAAATGTTGAAAATCCGAAACTTTGACTGTAAATGCTTCACGAGGAAAAAGGAGAACTCTCTGCATGGGAGACAGTCATGTAGCCAGAAGCTTTCTCCAGACATTATGTACAACATACGGCTGGATTCTTTAGCTGCGGAAAAAGAGTGGCAGGACATGCGAATTATTGGACATTTAGAGGCAAATAGACGCACAGTGCAAAGTTCGGAAATGATAACATCCACAAAGAAGACACCGACAAAAAGAAGGTGTGCCCGAACGACTTATTTCATTGGAGGGAACGAGATCTGCAAGAATACTTTTCTGTTTCTTATGGGGTGAGTTTCCATGAACATTTAAGTTTGTCGTTTTTTGTTCATTGTAAGAACACGTACACGTAGACCTTCACATTTAGTGCAACTGTTATTAGCTAGCTCAGGTTTCGATTGCCAAAACCCAAAGTTATTGTTAGCTCAGAACTGTGGTTTCGATTGCCAAAACCCCTATTGTTATTAGATAGCTCGGGACTGTGGTTTCGATTTTCAAAACCCAAATGTGAGCATCTGCTATTAATTTGAATAATGCCTGAATTGACTGTTAATGACTTAGCTAACGTATGAAGTATGTGTAGCCGTTAAATGTGCATTATAAGTCAAAACTTAAAATATTTTTAAGTTTTTTTTAAAATAAGACTTAAACCAGGTCTAACCACAAACTTTTACAGTGAATTAAAAGTAAAATGTATTGGTCAAAATTTACTCAAGTAAAATTACCTATAATTGGCAAGACCATGATGTTAAACTTTTTTCTTTCTTTCTTTCCTTTTCAGCATTGGGAGAGACACCCTGGCTGATATAGTCAAACACTATGAGGAGAATGGGGCAAGACCACGTTTGAGGAAGAAGCATTCACTGCCACGTCCACCAGTCAGGTTCATCAGCCCTGAGGACATCAACAGAGTTGTGGACTTCATAAAAAACTATGCAGAAGACAATGCCATCTTGCTGCCTGGCCGACAGCCTGGGCATAAGGACTGGCATGTGAAGTTGCTGCCAACTCATGTGTCCAAGGCTTCAGTGTGGCGTCTCTATGTGAAGTCTGCTAAGGAACTTGGTATGTGTAAACATTGATTTAGAATTGAGTGCTTATAATGTGAAATGATGCAAAGCACTATTAGCAATTAAAATGTAACCATAGGCAATCTGTTTTTCAGGTGAGCGTGCTGTTTGTAAAACCAGCTTCAAAGCACTGTGGAACCGACTTCTCCCACACATCAAAAGTTGCCGGCCGCGCACAGATCTTTGCTGGCAGTGCCAAAGCAATAACGAGCAGCTGATACGAAGTGCAAACCTCCTAGATGAAAGAAAGTCTGAAGCAGTAAAGAAGCAACAAGATCATCTTTCCCTTGTACAGAAAGAGAGGGCTGTATACAACGATTTGAATGCTGCCTGCAGAAAAATTTGCTCTGTCTCTAACCTGTCTTTTGGACCGTCCCTACCAGCTAGCAAGAAGATTAGGATGCATTACAGTTTTGATTTTGCTCAGCAGGTAATTCAAACACATTTACTTCCACATACACTTACTGTTTATAAGTTTGCAGTTATGAATAGATAAAAAGATTTAATCTAATCCAAGAACCCTCTGTCTCCTACAGTTACACTTTCCCTCAAACCCTCTCCAGCCAGGACCAATGTACTTCCTGACTGTCAGGGCTGAAGAAAGCAGGCAAATGGATCCCAGTGCGGATAACAGATAATTTATTGAAATGATAATGAATGTAAACAGACAATAGCACGTCTGGGCGCAAAGGCCACTCTGAGACAGACGGCTGGGGCGAGGAGCACACACAGGCACTGGGGCGACGAACCACACACGTTCGGGCTCTGGCCAGACAAACGAACGGTGGGAGAGATTATGTTACAACAATAAATATATAACCACAACGACACAACAGGGAAATCCGTAGACAGTCCGGCAAACCGGCACCCATGGCAGACGAGGAGGAAAGATCCTGCGACGGGCAGAGAGAGAGAGACAGATTGTTAGTGGTGCTGACGGGAGAGGCTGGACAGCTCCAGTGGTGAAGGACCCTCCTGCTGGACAGCGGCAATGCCGCAGAGAGCGTCCGCTGCTGCAGATAATAATAGCAGTCCTAAATAGCAGGCAGATAGAGCAGCAGTCCGAACAGATCGACAGATGACAAAAGTCCAGGGAGCCGTCAGAAAACACAGAGTCTCGGAGTAAATCCTGGGCAGCAAAAGCACAGATTAGCGTGGCCAAATGAACAAAACGATAAACTGGGCAAAACTGACAAACAAATGACAAGACAAGACTTCAAACTAGCAGAGCTAGTAACTAGTGAGTACATGGACAAGTACAGACGAGTACATCCACAAACGGACTTGCAAAGACACACTAGACACACAGGGATTAAATACACAGATCAGACGAGAGGATAACAAGCAACAGGTGAGGAAGACGAGAGGAGGCAATCACACTGAACAGGAACACCTGTGAGGGAAGCACACGTGAACCTGTAAAACACATACAAACACAAGACAACCACAGTACCAACAAGACAAAACCATAAATATATATATATATATATATATATATATATATATATATATATATATATATATATATATAAACATATATAAATATATATATATATATATATGCATGAAAACAGAACACTAGACTAAACAAGACATAAAAACAAAGACTGGAAAATGCAAGGGAGCGGGGAAAAATAACACACAATGACAAGGGAGCAGGGAAAAGTCACAAGACACAGGAAAAACATGGTCTGATATGACAATACCAAAACCACGTTCTCCCACAAAAAACATTGTACTGTCAGGACCCTGCCATACACAACTAGATATAATTACCAAACCAGATTATGGCAGAGTCCTCACAGGACCCTCCCCTCAAGGGACGCCACCTGGCGGCCCTCAAGGAGAAACACAGGACAAGACAGACTGGACACTGGACAACACCCACGAAAACATGACAAACACCAACAAGGGAAGACAAGACAGAACAACTAGAGGGTTCGGGTGGGACAACAAGAACAACAAACAAGGGAGGGGGGGGCGGGGGAACAACAACGTTCACAGGAGGAGGGATGGGACTGGGTACAGGACGAGACCTCTGACCCCGGGGAGTAGCTGAGGGTTGGGTGAGTGGAGGCCGGGCAGGCCTAACAGGGTTCCGTGGGGAGGAAACAGCTTGGGGCAAGGCAGGAACAACAAGGTCAGGGTTTAAAGGCTGAGGGGAAACAGGAAACATGACAGGGGGCGCTGTGGCCGGCAGCGGAGACAACACAGGAACAGTCACAGGAGCCGCTGCGGACGGCAGCGGAGACAAGGCAGGGACAATGACAGGAGGTGCAGCGGACGGCTGCGGAGACAACACAGGGACAATGGCAGGGGCCGCTGCGGAAGGCAGCGGAGACGGGACAGAGACAAGGGCTGCTGCGGTTGGCTGCGCAGACGGCAGGGGCTGCAGCGGAGGCTGCGCAGACGGCAGGGGCTGCAGGGAGGCTGCGCAGACGGCAGGGGCTGCAGCGGAGCAGACAGAGGCTGCTGCTTCTCAGAGGACTGAGGGGTGGCAGCTGGCTGAAGAGCGGAGGAGTCCTTCTTCCTCTTCTTCCTCTGTCTGGAGACCGGTAATGCAGGATGGAGATCGGGTGCGGGCGTAGTCTCCGGCGCTGGAGAGATGAGAGTCGACCTCCGCAACCTGATCGCCCCGGTCAGAATGCCCCTTCCCCGTATCGCCAGACGACTACCCCGAAGGCTGGCTGGCGGGGCGGAGCTTATGGAGCTTGATGTGGTGGGTGCTGAGCTCTCCAGGACCATCCTCCCGACAACGCGGCCCTCTGGGACAGGTGACAGAGGTCTGGGCTTGGGTTCGGATAACAGATAATTTATTGAAATGATAATGAATGTAAACAGACAATAGCACGTCTGGGCGCAAAGGCCACTCCGAGACAGACGGCTGGGGCGAGGAGCAGACACAGACACTGGGGCGACGAACCACACACGTTCGGGCTCCGGCCAGACAAACGAACGGTGGGAGAGATTATGTTACAACAATAAATATATAACCACAACGACACAACAGGGAAATCCGTAGACAGTCCGGCAAACCGCCACCCGTGGCAGACGAGGAGGAAAGATCCTGCGACGGGCAGAGAGAGAGAGACAGAGTGTTAGTGGTGCTGACGGGAGAGGCTGGACAGCTCCAGTGGTGAAGGACCCTCCTGCTGGACAGCGGCAATGCCGCAGAGAGCGTCCGCTGCTGCAGATAATAATAGCAGTCCTAAATAGCAGGCAGACAGAGCAGCAGTCCGAACAGATCGACAGATGACAAAAGTCCAGGGAGCCGTCAGAAAACACAGAGTCTCAGAGTAAATCCTGGGCAGCAAAAGCACAGATTAGCGTGGCCAAATGAACAAAACGATAAACTGGGCAAAACTGACAAACGAATGACAAGACAAGACTTCAAACTAGCAGAGCTAGTAACTAGTGAGTACATGGACAAGTACAGACGAGTACATCGACAAACGGACTTGCAAAGACACACTAGACACACAGGGATTAAATACACAGATCAGACGAGAGGATAACAAGCAACAGGTGAGGAAGACGAGAGGAGGCAATCACACTGAACAGGAACACCTGTGAGGGAAGCACACGTGAACCTGTAAAACACATACAAACACAAGACAACCACAGTACCAACAAGACAAAACCATAAATATATATATATATATATATAAACATATATAAATATATATAAATATATATATGCATGAAAACAGAACACTAGACTAAACAAGACATAAAAACAAAGACTGGAAAATGCAAGGGAGCGGGGAAAAATAACACACAATGACAAGAGAATACAAGGGAGCAGGGAAAAGTCACAAGACACGGGAAAAACGTGGTCTGATATGACAATACCAAAACCACGTTCTCCCACAAAAAACATTGTACTGTCAGGACCCTGCCATACACAACTAGATATAATTGCCAAACCAGATTATGGCAGAGTCCTCACACTGACCCCACGGAAATGTGGCTTATTTGGTGTTTCCTGTGAAGGGCTGCAGAAACAGGTGAATTACCTGATTGATGAAGGCATGTCAACGACTAAGGGAAGCAACAAAGTCATCAGCTACATGCATCATTTTTTCAGCAACTTTGGAGTTGGAGAAACATTGGTGGATCTTCATTGTGACAACTGCAGTGGGCAGAACAAGAACAACTTCATGCTCTGGTACCTTGCCTGGCGCACTGGACACAAGCTTCACGAAAAAATTGACATCCACTTCCTTATTGCTGGTCACACCAAGTTTTCTCCTGATTGTGGCTTTGGACTCATCAAGCAAGCCTACATGAAGACAAGAGTCAACACTTTGGCAGACATCGCTGAGGTACTTTAACTTTACTTTGCTTTTGTGACTTCAGTGCTGTCTTCTGTTCTGCTTCAACTGAAGACCTTTTTTTTCTCCCTCTTTTCTTTTTTTGACCTCAGGTTGTGGAAAACAGCTCTCCTGTAAGCCACCTCAATATCCCACAGCTTGTTGGAACGGCAGAGGGCAAAGTTTTAGTCAAAACATTCGACTGGCAGCACCATCTGACTCGCCACTTTCGTAGACTCCCACAGATAAAGAGTTATCAGCACTTTAGGTACTTAAATTAAAACTTTCACATTGTGTACATACAATATAACATAGCAACAACACACACAACAGTTTTTTATGAGGAAATACTTTGCCATGTTTAAATTGTCTTATGTGCTTATTCTGTTACAGCTTTGACGCCACGAGACCAGGGGCCTCATTTATCAACAGTGCGTAGAAAATGTTCTATATTTGTACCTACGAATGAAATTTATAATGTGTCTAAGTACAAAAAAATCGGGATTTATCAAACGTGCGCACCGGGTTCGTACGCACATCAGTAAGTAATCCTTGATGATAAATCCCACTTGTTCTTAAGCACCATGCTCGTGCACGTTCATGGTCATTTGCATTCCGAAACGCCTCCAATGAACCATATATGGTGACAACACCTCCCGTTATAAGTCACGTGGTTGTGCTTTTTCCCTCATCGCAATATAATGACAAAGAGAGCGAAAAAGAGGAACTTTACAGACACAGAAATTGAGTTACTGGTGGATGAGGTTAAAAACACATCTGTTTGGTTCACTTAGTACGGGAGGAATGACTAACAAAAGAAAACAAATCTGCATGGGAACATGTTAGCAGTGAGAAAAAAACCGCGTCACAGCACCCCGACGTGAAATCTGTAGGAGGACAGACAATGACAGAACTTTCCTTGGACAGCCGCATAACCAGCATCATCGGCGCGATATCTGAAACGCGCTCCCGGCGGAATGGATGATTTGCCAAGTCTTCCAATAATGCAAGATAAGCCACTGTGTCAAGCATTTGACGGAGCTTTTTTATATAGGGTTAGACACTTATTTCATTAATTAACTTCAATACTGATTTGCAGTTACTTTATTAACAGTAATCATTTTTAACACCTGGGGGTGGATAATAAATACAAAGTGTTCTTTTAACACTGGGGATGGATGGTCCTGTGTAGTATCGCTATTATACCACTAGATGCTCTGCGTACGCATACTCCGAGGTGTGCGTATATTTACACACATTTCTACGTATAAGTACAATTTGATAAATTCCACACTTTGCGTAAAACTGTTCCTACGCACACTTTACGCACACTTCTGTTCGTACGCACGCTTGATAAATGAGGCCACAGGTGTGGTGCTTGCAAAAACTGACCGTGATGCACAACATGTTGAATTTCAGCTACTGCGCGACGGAGAAGGTCTGCCCTCTATTGACGGTGTTCTTGTCCTGTCCCCACCTGGACTGAACATTGACAGGCAGACATACCTGTATGAAAAAATCAGGCCATTCTGTGCTGACGAGGCAAGACACATCACCTGCCCAGCGCCAAAGGTCACAACACAGAAGAGGATGCGGATGTGATTGTGGACTGTGGACTTCTTGTGTTAACAATAGAAACTTTCTTCTATTTTTTACCTGTGAACCTTCTACATTTTTAGGAAACTTTATTTTTTACATTAAAACAAATTATTTTTTCATAAGAGTTTTTATTTCAGGCATTGCATGCTTGTGTGGAATATTTAATAAAGAAACATTAATAGCTATCTGTGTGTTGTTTCCTTATTTTATAATTACAGTTATAGGATTAGGCACTCTTTCATTAGAAAAAATAATCTACAGTATAAGAGTTTATTTTTTTATTCAATGTTCATAAGAGTTGCCTTAATCGGTAGATGCTAAGAGACACTAAGCCATACACCCTGTTAAAGCTCCCCACTGTAAAGCACATGGGGGAGCTTTACAGAGGGTATGGCTTATCTCAATGAGATGTAAATGAGCCCTATTGTCCCTCCCAGCAGCTGAGAGGGGTAAAAAGGCACAAACTTTTAAAGCCGTTTTCTCAGCATTAAGAATTTTGGAGTGCCTACCTTCAAATGGCCACAACTTCTCCAAATCTTATTCCCATGATTTCCATGTGTGTTACACATTGTTGGAAAGCTTAGAATCTGCACTTTCAGAATCTGTGAATAACTCAAAATGTCCCAGATCCGACTTGTGTCCCTACTTTCCGTGACTGGTCACATATTGGAGTTAGTTTTCCAAGATGGGGCTCAAGGGACACTGAAGTTGCTACTTTCTATATTCTCCACAGGTAATTCAGCATATTCGTTTACATCGATACAGTCTATGTTGTAAACTTGAAGTTTTATAGTTCCTTGGCTAACTTTAGCATGATTATGCATAACACTTGTTAGTGTAAACACGCATGTGGTTTAATGTGTTCGAACAGCCACACGCCGTCTCTCCGCCCATTTATGTAATCTGAGGTACTGAGATAAATGTTTTTCATCTTTTCTGACCTCTAGCACAAACACACGGTGACAGCCCTATTTTTAGCCTTTCATTGATAAAACGCAGCTGATCTGCGCGTCTTTCATTTCAGTTTACAAGTGTGTGAAAGTTGCGCGATCTTTTTTCACCAATATGAGAGAAAGCTCTTACATATACACGGACATGTAACGTTTACATAAAACATAAGCATTGGACTCTGACATAATATTCGCGTCCATTTAAACCCGTCATTACTCTCGCTCATGATTAAATGACAGGAGAGGGACTTGTCCACAGACCATCTCCTCAGTATTCTGGAGAGAAGCGGTCGAAAATGGACAAAAAGAGACGGATTAAAACACCAAGTGTAAACGTAATGGGTCTCTCTCGTCCACTTGTGATCTGATCGACGAAAACACATATTTAATACCAAGTTTAACAGCCCCTGTGATATTTTTCCTCGCGTCGATGAACAAGGAGTGTCTAAGCTACGTTTATGGTTGCTTTTTGTATGTGATTTTAAGCGGACATATCATGACAATCAGACTGTTTCCATGTTAACCCTCTGGGGTCTAAGGGGTTTTTAGGGCCCTTGGGAAGTTTTGACATGCACTGACATTTGTGCTTTTTTCAGTTGCTTAAAAACATATTAATGGCAAAAGTCTCATAACACTGTGTTCATCACAAACTGGGCTACAATATCATATAATCAACATGTATGTACATGTTTGTATTTTTGAGAGAAAAATGTTTATGCGTGGTTTTTGAAAAAGCAAAATTTTTAAGTCACTGATATAACTCCACAAAACTCATTCTAAACATGTTTTCCCAAGACTTTCCAAACTGGATCTAGTAGTCTAGAGTTTTTTCTTCAAAATGATGTGAAAATCATATGGCCTACTCAATCACATAAAGCAAGATATTGATTTACAATTTCTAAGACACTTTTGCTTGGGAAAGTCTGTATGCATGGAGGCAGGAAAGCTCCTGAATAATCAGTGATTGACAGCTGAGAGACAAAAGAGTTGAATAATGAGCCACTAATGAGCCTTGTGTGGATGTTCAACAGGAATAACTTTCTCTGTAGTAAAACCATGATAAGGTTTACTTTTCAATATAATGTAAATACACACACACACATTATATATATTTATATATATTTCTATTGAAATATTTTCTATTAATTTCACAAGTATAAGTTACCTTTTAAAAACCATAGTAGTTTAATCATGGTAAAGATACTGTTTGGCCATCTTAACATGAACACACTTCAACCCAGGGTTAGTGTTTGGTTGGCCAGCGAGAGGTTTACTTTTGTGCAGTAAAAAGCTCAAAAGAACAACTGCCTATCGTTGTCTGGACTCTTCTTTGTGTATTTGTAATCATTATAGTAGAAACACAACAAGGGACACGCGTGGTAAACGTATCAATGTTTGTTTACAACCGCCGCCATTACCTCACGTGTTGATCATGAAAGCAGTGAATGTGTGCACACGCGAGTGATCCTGTGTTTAATAAACTTGCTGTGCGGAGATATGCGCTTAGACGCAACTAAATAATGATTGTACTGTTTGGAATCGCGCATTATATAAGAATACCAAAAAGCGCGTTGAGTTTCCTGACTCGCGTGTTTGTGTATGTGTGTTCCAATCGCGTGAACTGTTTCACGGAAGAACAAAGAAAACACTCGCGTCTGGAGATACTGACACACATACGCAAGGAAATAAGGATTTATGTCATGTTTGGTGCAATCGGATGGAACAACAAGGAATGGAGAGACTGGATTGTGGATTGCATATCCATTGACTGCAGGAGGCACGAGTCATGCATATGGATGTTTCTGCTCATTCACTTCAATGGCGCGGGGGTGTGGCGATCCGATCTCATTACAGATAATGAGGTAACTGGCGAAATACGGTACTTCTCCTCCTTCTCATACAGTTTACACCGAATGACAATATCTGTTTTCAATTTCACTTATATCATTTAAAAGGAGACATTCCAAGCATTATGTAGACATTTATCTTTTGTTTCTACACCAAGTATTCGTTAAGTTACAGTTTATTTTTCTGACGCGTTTCTGAAAGGACTTCACTGAGGGAGAGAGAACAGAACGTGCATCATGTTTATTTTCTTAATTTTGCGAAAAGCACAACATTCTGTTTTTATTGGGAGTGGACAGAAAAAAACTAGACACTTTAACGTTTGAAATGATGTATAAATCATATCTGTATGTCAAAAATCAGCAGAGTAATTTAAGTCTCTTTGCGGAGTGATTGAAAAATAAAGAGTTTGCGGCGCCCGCGCCACCGTCGACCCCAGAGTGTTAAACATAAATCTGTGTGCTTTGATGGATCACAGGCAAAGGACATTGCAAATTGTTCATTTTTTTTTCATTGCTTTTGCTTTGTAGCTACTGGAAGCCATGTTAACCTTGGCATGACACGGCCGGGCCACCATACGAGTTAAAACGCATTCCGAATGGGGGGGGGGCTAGAAAGTAATATTCAGTTGGTTGTCATATAGACTTTCACCGCTGGATGGGAGTAGATCTTACACAGTGGAGCTTTAAAGTGTCTAGTTTTTTTCTGTCCACTCCCAATAAAAACAGAATATTGTGCTTTTTCGCAAAATTAAGAAAATAAACATGATGCACGTTCTGTTCTCTCTCCCTCAGTGAAGTCCTTTCAGAAACGCGTCAGAAAAATAAACTGTAACTTAACGAATAAACAAAAGATAAATGTCTACATAATGCTTGGAATGTCTCCTTTTAAATGATGTAAGTGATATTGAAAACAGATATTGTCATTCGGTGTAAACTGTATGAGAAGGAGGAGAAGTACCGTATTTCTCCAGTTACCTCATTATCTTTAATGAGATGAGATCGCCACACCCCCGCGCCATTGAAGTGAACGAGCAGAAACATCCATAAGCATGACTCGTGCCTCCTGCAGTCAATGGATATGCAATCTACAATCCAGTCTCTCCATTCCTTGTATTTCCATCCGATTGCACCAAACATGACATCTAAATCCTTATTTACTTGCGTATGTGTGTCAGTATCTGCGGACGCAAGTGTTTTCTTTGTTCTTCCGTCAAACAGTTCACGCGATTGGAACGCACATACACAAACACACGAGCCAGGAAACTCGACGCGCTTTTTGGTATTCTTATAAAATACGCGATTGCAAACAGTACAATCCTTATTTAGGCTATGTTTACACGTGGGCGGTTATTTTCATAAATGGACATTTCAACCTCCCCGGTTTCAAAAATAATATCGTGCACACATGTCAGTTTTCAGAAAAGTGTTTATTTACACGTACCCGTGCATATATGCCGTCAAGAGAAGCTCAAGCCCACGTAAGCCAATCACCGGCTGCGCTGGTGGTGACGCGAACTGGTTCTTCATGTTGGAGGGAGGAGTTGTTGCAGTAGGTGATTGATGACGTCAAAGTACCGCGAGAGCGAGTTGAGGAATCATACGTAGAGGTCTAATTTCGAATCGCTCTCGCGGTACTTTGACATCATCCGTTGCAGCGCCGCATGAAGTCAAACACGCGTAAAATTGCTGACCTCAGAGCACTCGTCTCTGCTCCTCGACATAATGGAGCAGCTGTATTTGCAAATACAAACACACGAAACGAGTTTGCACGAACATAAATGTGATCTTGGAAGCGTTCAGAGTAGCAGTCACATGTAAACATTGGTCGCACTTTTGACGTAGGTGCGAGCTCTGGCGCATACTCTGTGACGTTGTCTGCTTAAACATCCGTTTGTCTCACTTTACATGCAACCGTGCAACCGAAGATTTTCAAGATCTCCACTCTGGCCGGAGTTCTTAGAAACAATCGGTTTCAGAGGCGAGTTCTCCGTTTGCGTGTAAACGAGGGGCACAAACAAAGGTAAATCTCTCAGTTTTTAAAAATAACCATGTACGTGTAAACAGAGCCTTAGTTGCGTCTAAGCGCATCTCTCCGCACAGCAAGTTTATTAAACACAGGATCACTCGCGTGTGCACACGTTCACTGCTTTCATGATCAACACGTGAGGTAATGGCGGCGGCTGTAAACAAACATTGATAAGTTTACCACGCGTGTCCCTTGTTGTGTTTCTACTATAATGATTACAAAAACACTTGAGTCCAGACAACGATAGGCAGTTGTTCTTTTGAGCTTTTTACTGCACAAAAGTAAACCTGTCGCTGGCCAACCAAACACTAACCCTGTGTTGAAGTGTGTTCATTTTACGATGGCCAAACAGTATCTTTACCATGATTAGGCTACTATGGTTTTTAAAAGGTAACTTATACTTGTGAAATTAATAGAAAATATTTCAATAGAAATATATATAAATATATATAATGTGTGTGTGTGTATTTACATTATATTGAAAAGTAAACCTTATCATGGTTTTACTACAGAGAAAGTTACATTCCTGTTGAACATCCCCACAAGGCTCATTATGTGGCTCATTATTCAACTCTTTTGTCTCTCAGCTGTCAATCACTGATTATTCAGGATCTTTCCCGCCTCCACGCATACAGCGTTTCCCAAGCAAAAGTGTAAATCAATATCTTGCTTTATGTGATTGAGTAGGCCATATGATTTTCACATCATTTTGAAGAAAAAACTCTAGACTACTAGATCCTGTTTTGAAAAGTATTGGGAAAACATTTTTAGAATGAGTTTTGTGGAGTTATATCAGTGACTTAAAAATTTTGCTTTTTCAGAAACCACGCATAAACATTTTTCTCTCAAAAATACAAACATGTATATACATGTTGATTATATGATATTGTAGCCCAGTTTGTGCTGAGCACAGTGTTATGAGACTTTTGCCATTAATATGTTTTAAGCAACTGAAAAAAGCACAAATGTCAGTGCATGTCAAAACTTCCCCAGGGCCCTAAAAACCCCTTAGACCCCAGAGGGTTAAATCAAGATGTATTTTCTTGATGAGCAAAACTACCTAAGAAAATATGTCTAGTTTTTAGACAAAAATATACAATTTAACTACATTTTTACCTAAACAAGCAAAAATATCTAACTATGGGGTGAGAAAATTGTGCTTGAATTAAGTTTTTAAGAAAAAAAGAAAACTTAAGATTTTTTTCTCACACCATTGGCAGATATTTTTGCTTGTTTTAAGCACAAATTCACTTAAAGGTGCAATTTGTAAGATATTTGCAGTAAAATGTCCAAAAACCACTAGGCCAGTGTTATATATTTTGTCCAGCTGACTACTATCAATATCTGTAATGTTTTCAACTACTTGTAAATCGTGAGAAAATTTCCATTCAAAACATTGTTACGGGGCAGTGCAGTCTCATGTCAATGACGTTAATATCCATGTGACCCTTTGTCACCGCCTTTACTGACGTAAACCACATGACAACACTGGTCGAGTTCGAAAAAATAAAATGGCGGCCAAGGAACCGACTGGAGCACAAATTTAGTGTAAATAAACATTTATTTTCACTTTTTACACATTTTAATTGCATTTCTAGCGAGAAATTAGCATTGTAGTTTTCAAATATGTGATTAGTTATCACAAAGGCGCTCTCTGTTCATATTTCAAACACGCTGCCTTTGAAGTGCGTCGGAAAGCCTTTCTCGGAGCTGCGTTCATGCCTCTAAAGTCATGGCCTCATGAGGCAACAAGTCACTGCCTTGAGTTTTCGGACGCAGCGAGCCAATGTCCTGGACAAATGCGGCACTATGCGATAGCGCCTGTCGGGCTACGCGCTTGCTTATGAACTTATGGATAACTCTTTACCGTTTGCCGCTGGTTGTGTCAGTTCCTGTTAGCGTACGGGCCAACCAAACGACCCAAGAAGAGTTTGGAACAAAACGAGAGAGGATCAATTTGTTGTTGCATTATCTGGATGGAGAGAGCTTCACGACAACATTTAACTAGACCAGGGGTTCTCAAAGTTTACATTCAAAGGTCCAAATCTGAATTCCCATAATTTTCATAGGTCCGGAAAACTTTATGTAAATCATTTGTTTATATAACAAATCAACACAAATAGTTTGGGAAAAACATAAGTGTATTTTGCATTTAAAGTTAAAAAAATAAATAAATAAACACAAGAAATATGCCAAAAGTAACCAGGTGCAAAATACAGAGCAACCTAATTAGAGAAATGGCACAGTTTGTTCTCCATCATATGCATAAACCATGGCAAAAAAGTGTGGTTGGTAGGCAGAGACACTGACCAAAATTAGGGGTGCACCTATAAATTGGCTGATGATTCTTGCTATGCTTCTTAATGAATTACGGTGAAATGACGCTACATCCAAAAGCCAGGGGGCGCTCTTGGGCAGAAACTTAATATGTGCTGCAGACGAAGAACCAGACACACGGAGCTCCAGGAAATGTCTTAAGGATATATTTATATTGCTGTTCTTCAAACCTTTTCAGGTATTTTCATGATAATAAAGCATATGTATAAGATTATGTTTGACGAGTGTTGCTTTTTTAAATGCATGTTTTAAACGACTCAAACCAACAGTGATTGGTAAGGATTGATCAAAAGCCGTAGTACATGAAGTAGCTGTGCATAATAACTGGGTGTGATGGCTACAGCGTCACACAGGAAATTTTTAAATAACTCGTTTTATTTTCGGACCAGGAATACTCTTAAATCTAAAAAGAACTAAACGAATGGTTTACAAGTTTAATATGGATTTGTAAAATAGCAAATGAACACATTTAATCAATTACATAGAAATTAATGCACTTGTAATATGAGGTGGACGCGGGTCTGGATCAAGTTGCCGTCGGGTCCGGATCCGGACCGGAGCCCGGACTTTGAGAACCCCTGAACTAGACCGATATTCTGATCCTGCTGGTGTTTTACGCGATGGGTGAGTTGTTTTGATTCGTAACCCTTCAAAAACCGTATGCTATTATATTGATCACAACATTAGTGTGTAGATTGTAATCAGCGCGTCTTCCCGCGGACGATATGCACATCAAAGGTATTGTACAGCAATATAAATGGTCATTTTAAGACACTTCACAATAAGATTTGTACTGTCAATACATTATGTGAAAAATCATTGTAGATTGTAAGTTGAAAACTTAATTCTGTTCTGTGTTAACCATCGAATTTGGACTAATACTGTAATATCTATGACTGAAAATTTCGTTTTGAACATCACATATAAACTTACATAATGAAATAAACAATGTCATCAAACGCAACATTTATAAGACTTGATTACCTTACGTGATTTCTCGTTCGCGTCTGATTGATGGCCATCAGTGGTTGAGTTAAAGACTACAAATCCCATAATTCCACGCTGCTTCAGAGCGTCAGTAAACAACATCATTGTTATTGTTTGATCTGGCGCCATCTAGCGGCGAAAATAATACAAACTGCATCTTTAAATTGTGTGTGTGTGTTTTTTTATTTTGTCTAAAACTAGACTTATTTTCTTAGGTCATTTTGTTCATCAAGAAAAAGCTTTTTAATTTAAATATTTCTACTGAAAACAAGACAAAATACTAAGGAAGAAAGTCATTATTTGCAGTGTAGGACTGATTTCTTAAAGCAAGATCAATATAGTTGTTGTTCATTTTATTTAGATATTTACTACATTACAGTGGCAGCTGGTGACTTTTTTTTGTGAGCACTCGATGCGAAGTTTGTCACAACATGTATACAGCCCGTCATTTGTGTTGTTCCTAATTTCTGCGTGTCGAGTGCGTGTATGTGCATCACGTGTTTTGACTAAACACGTGATGCACATGGTTTACATGAAGCAACAAACACATTTTAAAAACACAAGCAAAACACATGACACTCCGAACACTTATTTTGAATTTGTACCCCTCGGATGAGCAGTCATGAGCCGCCACTGCTACATTACATTGTACTGCTTTGAATGTAGTTTTCATTGTTGCTTTTATTTTGTTTTATTTTACTCTAATATTGCTTTCTCTGTCTGTATATTTATGAGTTTAAATAGTATTGTTTATGTATGCAACTTTTACTATTTGTGTATAATATTATTTTGTGATTGTGACGATTGTGGATTGTTCAGGGTTTTTTTATTAAATAAACATTTCAAACTCAATTCAAGTTTTAATTTTTTTAAGGGTTTTGGGGGGTATAGGAATATATATACAGGTATATATATATATATATATATATATATATATATATATATATATATATATATATATATATATATATATATATATATAGTGGGGGGGATTGTAGTATATCTGCATAGCAGGCAAATAACCAATCAAGTCACTAAGCTATGAGGGCTTGGATTGGGCTTAATACAAAGTGTAACCAATCAAATCATCTCAACTGGAAAGTTTCAAAGTTGTGTCCCAATAGTTGTCAGCAGGGGCGGACTGGCCATCTGGCAAACCGGGCAGTTTCCCGGTGGGCCGACGTACTTTTTGGGCCGTTACATCTCATAATTTGTCTGAGCAGACCAGTTAACGTCTTTTTTTCTAGACAGACCGGCCCACTGACATTTAAGCAGCAGCCCATTGGTTGTTTGTTTTTTTAAACGACATTAAGCTGGCCCAATGACTGACCAGCACAGTCATCATCCTTTCTTTTCCTAGATAGACCGGCCCACTCACATTTAAGCAGCAGCCCATTGTTTTTTTTTTTTTGAATGACATTAAGCTGGCCCAATCACCGCTTTGGTCTCTGTGCAAGCGAGCGTGCATCGTCGGTCAGTTCACGTGTCAAAATAGAGAGAGAGAAAAAACGCAATGGAGGCGCACAAAAACTGCGCGACAAAAAGAAGCAGGCTCTTCAGGCAGACGCTGCAAAATGTGTTAAAAAACACAAATATTTTCTGCGGCAGCAGGACCTTCAACTCGCGTCGCTGGTGATGATGATGACGATGATGGTGGCGGTGGTGGCACTGGCAGCATCAGCACGCAAAGTCTCAGTGAGGAGAGGGAGAGAGACGAGGGAGAAGTGAGTGTAGTGACTGCGGTAAGCAGAACTGCTTTCAAAACACAAGTTTAGATGGGTACCCCTTGATAAAACTGAATCAAAAACACAAAATATGGTGATAAAGCTGCAATAAAATAATTGCACTCTTTGCTCTGTGACTACGAGAGTGTATCTGATTAGTAGATTTTTCGTTGATTGTCTGTTTCAAAACGTATAATTCAAGCAAAATCAAACAATCCAGGAGATCTGCTTACAGAAAAAGATATATATTTATTGTATAACAACACACTTGACAGATAATGTTAAAAATCTCTATTACTGTAATAATCACACAAGTTTTCTTCAGTGAATGTAGTGCATACTTTCCTGTAAGTACTGCAAGTAATAATCAGTTTTCAATATTAATGTATAACGTAAGCAGCACTTGTATTTTGTAATAAGTCAGCAATCCAATGGCACATTTTGCCAATTGCATGAAGCTTGTTTTAGGATTCATAAGGGTGGATTATACAGTTTTATTGCATTAATAAATAACACGTTCTAGAAGTGTTTGTTGTGTCAACTCTCACTCTTTTCTTCCTGCTATTAAATGGGTTTAGTGCTTTTATGGAATTGGAGTTGCTATTGCTATACATATTTAAAGGCGTGCAAAGATGGGTGGTATTTGTAATTATACACTGCAAAAAAATTATTTTCAAGAAAAAAAATTCTTAGTATTCTTGTTTTCAGTAAAAATATCTAAACATTCTTAAAATAAATCGGTTTTTCTTGACTAGCAAAATGACCCAAGAAAATAAGTCTAGTTTTTAGACCAAACATTTTAAATTTAAGTGATTTTGTGCATAAAACAAGCAAAAACAAATCTGCCAATGGGGTAAGCACATTTTTCTTGCATTTAGTGTTTAATGCACAAAATCAATTAAATTTGATATTTTTGGTCTAAAAACTAGACTTATTTTCTTGGGTCGTTTTGTTTATCAAGAAAAAGCATCTTAATTTTAGAATTTTTAGATATTTTTACTGAAAACAAGACAAAAATACTAAGAAACATTTTTCTTGAAAATCAATTTTTGCAGTGTATGTAGTGTGGGCCAGTTTGGGCCAAAATGCCAGGGCCGAATTTTTGTCCCAGTCCAGCCCTGGTTGTCAGAGTTTTGGGAGGGGGTTTTAAAAGCAACCAATCAGTGTTGAGATTAAACACCAATTTAACACTAGAATTGTGCAACGGTGTGATATCCCAGTACCTCTGTAGGTGTGAAAATGTCTCTGTAGGTGTGAAAATCTTCAATGGGATTATTTGCCATGGCAACAAATGGTTGCATATACCACAGGAATATCCCCTCAGCAAGATACATCCGAATTGGTATCATTACGGGAGTTTCCTAACTTTTTTAGAAGTTTACCCTCAGTGGAACTAGTAGATACTTCCGAAAATCAGTGGTGTTTACAGGAGTTTCCTAGTACGGATACACCTCTTTTCATGCAGGGTTGGTCGTATGGTGTTCATTACCCATCGTGGATTATGTATTGAAACTTCAGTTCCTGAAAGCCCTTTGTGGATTGTGTATTGAAAGCCAAGTTCCTGATATAGCACCCTTGTGGATTATTTGTTTAAACTTCACGTTTCCGAAAGATGTTTGGGTGGATTATGTGTCAAAAGCAGAGTCACAGTTTGGACTGTGTTCGTGAAGTTTCCAGCGGATATTGACTTAATACTTATTCGAGTACAGGGTAGTGAGGACGCACAGCTATCCTCCCTCCGCCATACAATTATTTAATTAAGTTCAGCATACGAGCTGCATGTGTCGAAGTTTAATCCGGAAGAGCGTCCGCACAATAAGCTGCCAGAGCCATTCCTACATGCTAAAACTTAGCCACACACACCACTCGGGCTGTGTGTCTTTGTTTTAACGAGTCAAGGCAATGATCGCGTTTCTCGCTGCTGAAGTCCTGCGTCCGTGAAGGCTCTGTCTCCGGAGTGTTTGGAACCACGCATTGCGGTCACTTCCAACCCGAACGGGAGCCCTTTGCAATGTTTTTCCTCTGAGGAGATATATGTTGTAAGCACAGCCCTTCTGTTATCGACCGGTTCAAAGATCCGCGTCCGCTAAGGCGGTGTGCACTTATCCTTGCTACCGGGAGGGACTCGGGAGTCCGCATGCCAGTTTCTCCCGCCCCCGATCGGTAGCCCCTGCTTCACTGTTTGACTGTGTCAGACAACGTTCACGTGCCTCGTGGTTCGAGGCCTGCCTCAACCGGTCTATTAAATGAGAAGTTTATCGAGGTTGTTTCTCATGACACTGCAAGTTTTTATATTCAATTTTTTTATTTATATAGCGCTTTTCACAAAAGTCAATTGTTTCAAAGCAGCTTTACATAAATAGAAGCAGTGAAAAGCACAGAAAACGACAGATAGCACAACAGAATACATGATAGCATGAGCAGTTAAATTTGCTGCGGCTATGACTCAATATTATAATTGCACGTATTACTAAAGCAACGTGTAGAAGAGGAAGCTAGGTCAAGCCCAAAAAGGCTGCCTCCCCGGGGTGAAAAACCCCCTAGGAGAAAAAAAACCCCGGGCTTTTATCCGAGGAAAAATAAGTCCTAGGAGGGAAAAACCCTTGGGAGAACGGAAATGGAGATTTAGCGGAGATTAAGCGGTTCTGCCGGTGATCGTTGGTCAGGTATCAGCTGGGCATAACGTTGAAGGACGGCCAGTAGATCAGAGGTGTGCCGACTTTCACATCTACCGGGACTGGGTCTGTTTGTCTCGTCCTCGGGTCGAGGACGAGACAGGGAGAGAAAAACAAAATCGTATTAGCGTAGCAGCCGTTCATATGTATTGAAGTGTCACACAGTGATGTGGTTTAACTCAGCTTAGTTCCAGACAGACTAAATATTGCGGCATAATTATGTTATCCACAGTTGAGGATTTAGCAAATTGGGGGCCCAATGCGAGGGTATATATGGTAAATAAGGGTCACCTTCCGATCTTTAAGAGAAAATGAAACCTGACGACCCGTTTGACTAAGGCCTAAAGCCCCACTGTCGTCGTTAATGCAGGTTCAGTGGCAAACGGGTCTATATTGTATACCATTTACAGGACCAGGAGAAGACGCCAAAAAAAACATCACAACCCGACCATACGTGTTAACCCGTTTGACTAAGGCCGGAAGCCCCACTGTCGTCGTTAATGCAGGTTCAGTGGCAAACGGGTCTGTATGGCATACTATTCATAAGACTTACGATAGCGCCAAAATTGCAACCCGACCATACGTGCCAACCCGTTTGACTAAGGCTGGAGGCCCCACTGTCGTCGTTAATGCAGGTTCAGTGGCAAACGGGTCTGTATGGCATACTATTCACAAGACACACGAAAGCGCGAAAAACGCAACCCGACCATACATACCAACCCGTTTGACTAAGGCTGGAGGCCCCACTGTCGTCGTTAATGCAGGTTCAGTGGCAAACGGGTCTGTATGGCATACTATTCATAAGACTTACGATAGCGCCAAAATTGCAACCCGACCATACGTGCCAACCCGTTTGACTAAGGCTGGAGGCCCCACTGTCGTCGTTAATGCAGGTTCAGTGGCAAACGGGTATGTATGGCATACTATTCACAAGACACACGAAAGCGCGAAAAACGCAACCCGACCATACATACCAACCCGTTTGACTAAGGCTGGAGGCCCCACTGTCGTCGTTAATGCAGGTTCAGTGGCAAACGGGTCTGTATGGCATACTATTCACAAGACACACGAAAGCACCAAAATCGCAACCCGACCATACGTGCCAAACCGTTTGACTAAGGCCGAAAGCCCCACTGTCGTCGTTAATGCAGGTTCAGTGGCAAACGGTGGCAAACTATTTAAAGCAATTCATTTTAAGTGTTCATGTAGAAAAGGTTTTTATTTATTTATTTGGTTGGTCTGTGTTATGACCGTGAGTGCTTTGTTCCGTGAAAATAACTATTGCGAGTTAAGAACCTTTACTAGACAAATTATGCGAATGCTTTGTTGAAGAGAAAAGTTTTAAGTCTAGATTTAAAATGATCGACTGTGTCTGATTCTCGGACATCGGTTGGTAAATCATTCCAGAGCTTAGGGGCTAAGTAGGAAAAGGATCTTCCACTTTTAGACACTTTTGATAGTCTAGGGATAATCAATAGGCCAGAATTTTGCGACCGTAGTGTGCGTGATGGATTGTATTCTGATAGTAATTCTCTAAGATATGAGGGTGCTAAGCCATTTAAAGCTTTGTAGGTGATTAATGATATTTTAAATTGGATGCGATATTTAACTGGTAGCCAGTGTAAAGATGCCAGAATTGGGCTTATGTGGTCATACTTCTTAGATCGAGTAAGTACCCTTGCAGAAGCGTTTTGAACTAGCTGAAGCTTGTTGACCTGATTTGAATGGCATCCCCCGAGTAGCGAGTTACAATAGTCTATTCTAGAGGTCATAAAAGCATGAATAAGCTTCTCTGCGTCAGATGTAGACAGTATATGGCGTATTTTTGAGATATTTCTAAGATGGAAGAATGCTGTGCGGCAGACGTTGGCGATATGACTATCAAAGGATAAGTTGCTGTCGAACATCACACCTAAGTTCCTAACCGTGGAAGATGGCACCACAGTACAGCCATCTATGAGCAATTTGTAATCTGACATATTATGTTTGTAGCGATTTGGTTCAATAATAAGTACCTCTGTCTTATTGGAGTTGAGCTTAAGAAAGTTATGTGCCATCCAGTCACTAACATCGCTAATGCAGTCTTTTAGCTTAGAAAACGTGTGTGTTTCGCTGGGATGCGAGGAGATGTAAAGCTGGGTATCATCCGCATAGCAGTGAAAACTTATGTTGTGTTTCCTGATAATGTCTCCTAGGGGTAACATGTATAACGAGAACAGGATAGGACCTAAAACTGATCCCTGCGGTACACCGTATTTAACCAGGGAGTGATATGACTCTTCCTCATTTACATAAACAAAGTGATAGCGATTGGTTAGATATGACCTAAACCAGGCTAGCGCCTGACCACTGATACCAACATAGTTTTCTAGTCTATTGAGTAGGATTCTGTGGTCTATTGTGTCAAATGCTGCACTAAGGTCTAGTAATATAAGAATTGAGATTTCACCACGATCGGATGTTAATAGGAGGTCATTTGTAACTCTAAGCAACGCTGTCTCTGTGCTATGGTGGGGCCTGAATCCTGATTGGAACTTTTCATATGTACTATTATTTGTCAAGAATGTGCGTAACTGGCTTGCCACTACCTTTTCTAATATTTTCGAAAGAAAAGGGAGATTTGAGATTGGTCTAAAGTTATTAAGTTCTCCTTGGTCAAGCTGTGGTTTTTTAATCAGCGGTTTAATAACTGCTAGTTTGAAAGCTGTTGGAACGTATCCTATTTCTAGCGATGAGTTAAAGATATTTAGAACCGGGGTTGACACTACAGGGAATACTTCTTTAAGTAGTTTTGTGGGAACGGGGTCTAATATACAGGACGATGATTTGGATGATGTGACTAGTTTAGAGAGCTCATCTATTGTAGTAGGTTTAAATGAATCAAGATGTTCGTATGGTAGTCTAGTGTTAAGTGAACTAATGGGTAGAGTGGTGGCTGCCTGGGTAGCTACGATGTTTTCCCTAATAGCCGAAATTTTGTTAGAAAAGAAGTTCATGAAGTCTTTACTATTGTGTTGAAGTTTACTATTGGTTTCTGTTTGTTCTTTGTTTCTAGTCAGTTTCGCAACTGTGCTAAAGAGGAAACGAGGGTTATTATGATTCTCATTTATAAGCTTGCTAAGATATGTAGATCTGGCGGTTTTAATAGCCTGTCTGTAGTGTTTAACACTCTGTTTCCATGCTGCGCGCCATACTTCTAACTTTGTGCTTCTATAATTTCTTTCCATTTTTCTAGCTGCCTTTTTAAGGGCTGCTGTGTGATGGTCATACCATGGAGCTGGTGGTTTTTCTTTGAATCTCTTTTTTCGAATGGGAGCAACGGCATCCAATGTGTTAGAACAGACATTGTTTAGGTTTTCTATTTCAATATCTAGATCGTCACAGTTATCTGCTACATGTTTCATTTGGGACAGGTCTGGAAGAGTGCTAATAAAGCTATCTTTAGTGGTGGAAATTATTGTTCTGGCTAGTCGGTAGCATGTTGTAGATTGAGTGATCCTATCTAGAAGTACAGTGTATGACACAAGGTAATGGTCAGAAACTGCATCACTCTGAGATGATATTTCGACGTCATTAATATTGAGTCCGAGTGACAGAATTAAGTCTAATGTGTGATTACGAGTATGCGTTGGCCCTGTCACGTTTTGTCTAATATTGAGAGAATTTAGAACATCTATAAACGCACGTCCTAATGCGTCTTTTGGGTTGTCCACATGGACATTAAAATCACCAACAATAAGAGCTTTATCTACAGTGACTACAAGCTCAGATAGGAAATCTGCTATTTCATTAAGGAAATCTGCATGGTGGCCCGGTGGTCTATAGATTGTCGCTAAAGCAAAAGAAAGCTGTTTGTGGTTACGATCAGTTATTTCCATATTTAACAACATTACTTCTAATGATTTAAATTTTAGCTCAGATTTTTGGTTTACTTTAAACATTGTGTTGTATATTGTAGCTACACCACCCCCTCTCCCCTTTAATCGAGGTTCGTGTTTATAATAATAGTCTTGTGGGGTGGATTCATTTAAACTAATGTAGTCGTCTGCTTTAAGCCAGGTTTCTGTTAAACAGAGTACATCTAAGTTTTGGTCTGTAATTATTTCATTGACAATAGGTTCTTTATTGGTAAGCGATCTAATGTTAAGAAGGCCGAATTTTAAGATTCGAGATTCATCTGTTAATGTATTGTTTTCTAATTTTATTTGAATCAGATTTGTACCAGATGTAACAAGCGGTGCCCTGTATTTATTTGTTCGGGGAACAGATACAGTTGAAATGTGCTGATATTTCGGTAAGATTGACTCGAAGTGCTGGGATATAAGTGGTCTTGACATATCACGGCAGCTAACAGATGGACGGTTAAGCCGATCCATCTGTTTCCTGACCTGGGCCCTGGATAGTCATACTATATCAGAATTAAGACTATTGATCAGATTTTTAGTGAGTATAGCACTTCCTTCCGATGACGGATGAAGGCCATCTCGGGTTAGGAGAAATGGTCTTCCCCAAAAATGCTTCCAATTGTCTATAAACCCTACATTATGCTGAGGGCACCACTTTAACATCCATCCATTGAGAGACACTAATCTACTATGTGTTTCATCTCCCCGGTAGGCGGGGAGGGGACCAGAGCATATTACATTGTCTGACATTGTTTTTGCAATTTCACACATCTCCTTAATATTATCTTTGGTGATTTCCGACTGGCGGAGCCTAGTGTCATTCGTGCCGGCGTGAATAACAATCTTAGAAAACTTCCGCTTAGCATTAGCCAGCACTTTAAGTTTGGATCTAATGTCAGACGTTCTGGCTCCCGGTATACAGTCGACTATGGTGTTTGGAGCCTCAATGTTAGTGTTCCTGAGTATAGAATCTCCAATGACCAGGGCACTTTTAAAAGGTGTTTCAGCTGGTATATTCCTTAGGGGATCGAATCTGTTAGAAATTGTCGTTACGTTATGGGTCTTAGAAGGACGCCTTATATGACTATGCCGCCTAACAGTCACCCAGTTTGACCGCCGACTTGACTCTGATGACGGAACCGAGCCATGTGTATTTTGATAAACACTATGCGCGCTCGATACAGTATTTGTAATATTTATATTAGCATCTGATGTCGGAACCGAGCCATTAGTCTTTTAGCTCGATTGATTATTTGCGACAGTAACATTAGCGGTTTTGCTATCCTCAACTAGCGTTCGGATGCGCGATTCTAGTTCAGCAACCTTCTCATTTAACCTTAATACTTCAATACACTTATGTATGTATGAGCCAGCAGATAAGAAAGAAACTATATAATCCAGCAAATTAGATGAGACCAGAGGTTTCCTTTCTTTCATATCTCCATTATTATGCAAGTTATGGAAAAGACCATTCTCTGACCATGTTTTCACAAGCACTTCAGCTAGATTTTAAACATAATAGGCTATATTTAGAGAATGTTTTTATGTTGCCATGAGTTGCTTCATCCCTAAAGCCTCCAACATTGTCAAATATATGTATAAAGCCCTATTAGGGTATGCCCTCCTGGGGAGTGTGGGTTGTATCCGCCATTTATGGGTTCCCACACCTCTCATTGCCCTCCTGTATTAACTGTGAACACTCTGCCTCTCGTAGTACAGAGCACAGTAAATCAGGTTCCCTTGATAAAAATTATAATAGCATGGAAATTCATTCCAAACATATCTCAATGGGCCCAAAGGGTCTGAGGGCCTCGGGTGTGTTTTTCTCCAATTGCTCAGCTCCCGGGAGTTCTGGAGAGGGTCCGGGAGCACATGCACAGCTGTTGCTCGTAGCCCCGTGTTGGCCGAACCGAGTGTGGTATTCTAACCTGGTCTTCCTCCTATACGACTCCCCATTTCAGGGGCCGATCTGGAGGGATCAGTAGTCTCAGACAAGGGGCTCTGTGTTTTACCCCTGCCAGGAGTTTTTGGGTCTGGGCTCTGAGGCGGACGGGTCTCTCAACTGTGGTTGTGCAGACTATTTTACTTCCAGAGCTCCCTCCACCAGGGAATTATACGCATTTAAAGACAGACTTTTATTACACGGTGCCAAGAGCACTTACAGTCTTGTTCAACATAATAGCAGTACAATGTGACTAACCAGAATAATCAAGGTTTTTAGTATATTTTTTATTGCTACGTGGCAAACAAGTTACCAGTAGGTTCAGTAGATTCTCAGAAAACAAATGAGACCCAGCATTCATGATATGCACGCTCTTAAGGCTGTGCAATTGGGCAATTAGTTGAAAGGGGTGTGTTCAAAAAAATAGCAGTGTCTACCTTTGACTGTACAAACTCAAAACTATTTTGTACAAACATTTTTTCCTGTGAATCACTAAACTAATATTTAGTTGTATGACCACAGTTTTTTAAAACTGCTTGACATCTGTGTGGCATGGAGTCAACCAACTTGTGGCACCTCTCAGCTGTTATTCCACTCCATGATTCTTTAACAATTCATTCACATTTCTTGGTTTTGCTTCAGAAACAGCATTTTTGATATCACCCCACAAGTTCTCAATTGGATTAAGGTCTGGAGATTGGGCTGGCCACTCCATAACATTAATTTTGTTGGTTTGGAACCAAGACTTTGCCCGTTTACTAGTGTGTTTTGGGTCATTGTCTTGTTGAAACAACCATTTCAAGGGCATGTGCTATTCAGCATAGGGCAACATGACCTCTTCAAGTATTTTAACATATGCAAACTGATCCATGATCCCTGGTATGCGATAAATAGGCCCAACACCATAGTAGGAGAAACATGCCCATATCATGATGCTTGCACCTCCATGCTTCACTGTGTACTGTGGCTTGAATTCAGAGTTTGGGGGTCGTCTCACAAACTGCCTGTGGCCCTTGGACCCAAAAAGAACAATTTTACTCTCATCAGTCCACAAAATGTTCCTCCATTTCTCTTTAGGCCAGTTGATGTGTTCTTTGGCAAATTGTAACCTCTTCTGCACATGCCTTTTTTTTAACAGAGGGACTTTGCGGGGGATTCTTGAAAATAGATTAGCTTCACACAGACGTCTTCTAACTGTCACAGTACTTACAGGTAACTCCAGACTGTCTTTGATCATCCTGGAGGTGATCATTGGCTGAGCCTTTGCCATTCTGGTTATTCTTCTATCCATTTTGTTGGTTGTCTTCCGTTTTCTTCCACGTCTCTCTGGTTTTGCTCTCCATTTTAAGGCATTGGAGATCATTTTAGCTGAACAGCCTATCATTTTTTGCACCTCTTTATAGATTTTCACCTCTCCAATCAACTTTTTAATCAAAGTACGCTGTTCTTCTGAACAATGTCTTGAACGACCCATTTTCCTCAGCTTTCAAATGCATGTTCAACAAGTGTTGGCTTCATCCTTAACTAGGGGCCACCTGATTCACACCTGTTTCTTCACAAAATTGATGACCTCAGTTATTGAATGCCACACTGCTATTTTTTTGAACACACCCCTTTCAACTAATTCAACTACTTGCCCAATTGCACAGCCTTAAGAGCATGCATATCATGAATGCTGGGTCTCATTTGTTTTCTGAGAATCTACTGAACCTACTGGTAAGTTGTTTGCCACGTAGCAATAAAAAAATATACTAAAAACCTTGATTATTCTGGTTAGTCACATTGTACTGCTATTATTTTGAACAAGACTGTATATGACCCACTTAACTGTCCCTTGGTACAGTTCTGGAGTTTTTTAATAGAAGCAGTGTCAGGAAAAACTTTGGAGTCAATTGCAAGTTAACAGAGTTTATTGAGAAATATAGAGAATTAGAGAGCTGGAGTGCAAAGTCACTGGTAAGATCCACACACGGCATACACCCTCGACTCACTCTGGATGTGATCACTACTGTGGAAATGAAGCACGCCCAACAGTAGGAGAGAGTGAGTCGGCACTACAAGATAGTCCAGTACAGATCTGAAGAGAGAGAGCCACCCACGCTCTCCGTCGAGAACACCAGCACAGTCACCACACGTGACAGAGGCAGGGAGCTACACTGCGACCAAAATGGTCGCATATGCAACCTTTTGAACTGCCGTTGCGACCCTAATTTTTAATGGGTCGCAAATGTGCTACCTAATGTTTTAGACAATATGCTATGATTTACTATGAGCATTTATTAAAACAGAAATGTGGATCTTAAGAATACGTTTTATAACGTGCTCTGAGCCATCAACACGTTGGCTTCATTTTGCGTGAAAGCACGTCGTGTCTCTCCCTATCAGTGTGCGTTTGCGTGCTCAGCTGTTTCTCAATGAATTGGATGGGACGCGACGCAAGCGCAGTGTCTTCCTTGTTTCTGAACTTGAGCAGAGGTCTTTCTTCACTGAGGACGCGGGACTCGTATGGTTCCGGGTTTATATTTTAAATGGTCTGTCGGGTCCGGTTAGGTCCTAGTTTAATTACTTTGGGTCCCAAGTCTGATTAATGTTGTGTTTATAACCCGAGTCGATCGGAAAACGTCCATGAGCGCTACCGCGCTAAAGCTCGAGTGCAGTTTCAGCGTGCCTCCGGTTTCTATGGCGATGGTTCTTGTTACGACCACGCGCTGCATTTTCTTTCTCACATTTTTTTAATAATCTTATTATATATTAACCATATATTTTCTAAAACCATATCCATATTAAGTTTGGACAGAGATTGTAGCAAAAAGCAATGCTAATGTCAAGCCAATTGCACTGAACGAGCAAAGCAATGTAAAGTCTGTCCCCGGGACAGCAAGTACACTTTTAAATCTGAAATAATGAGTGGATTAAGCTTTTTAAATCGGCAAGAGAGAAATAGAAAGATAGAGCAGCAGCAGTAAAAGTGCCTATCTAATAGATATTATTACCATTATAACATCAGTCATAACATCAGTCACATTTATAATCTATAGACCTGCACTGTCTATTAATATACTATACATAGTATTGTATTATATTGAGTTTGATAAAAGAGATCTAATTGCTTCATATACCAGTGCAAAAACAGTAAGTGTTTTCGTGGTTCTTTGACAAACAGTGTCAGCTTTGTTAATGGCAAAGAAAGTTTGGGGTGGTTAGATTGATGAAATATAATGTGAAATTAATATTAATTTTCAATGAATCAAAGTATTGTGTTGTGTCACACATTATTAGTTCTACATCACATGTATAGTAGACCATTATTTGTCAGTGGGTAATAATTGCCCTTTTCACCGGCTACCACCACCAAGTAAATTTCAGATCTGTGGGAAACACTGCAACGTTTAAGAAAACAAGGCGGCATGTGGTTTAAAAGATGGCAAGTAAAATAAAAAGCATATCTGTATGCAATATAGTTTCATTATTGTTCATTATTATCCAGAGCGCCTTAATATAACTTGAAAAAAATATGTGCGACCAAATCATATTTTGCGCCAGTAACTGAAAAAGTTGGTAGCGCAAGTGCCACCAGTGGAAAAGGTTAGTGTAGTTCCCTGCAGAGGGATGAATCACGCCGCCCTGAAGGCGGATGACATGCGGAGATGGAAGGTGGTAAATCCAATGTTCTCAGACGGAGTAATCCACTGTGGAATCCTGATGTAGATGAAGCCACGCGGAAGTAACTGGTATACCGCCTAATAACGAAGCGAACCAGCTGTTCCGAGAGACAACGGTCAATAGAGTCAATGTAATCCACAATGGTGAAATAGTATAATCCACTCACGGGTGATGATGCAAGCCGATGGGAAACAGAGAGACAAACAAAGTCAATAAGTTCCAGTAATCCACAAGCGAGCGGTCCGGGCGAAGACGAGCCTCCGGATGCTGTAATCCAAACCTGGGGTAACTAGAGAAGTAAACAAGGTAGCGTCCGACAAGACAAGGCAGAGTTGCAAGACTGTGATCAAACAAATGAGCGCGCAACGAAAGACAGGACTACGTGCAATATAAAGGAAAAGGTAAACGAGACACCACCGGTGAACAATTACCGAAACAAGAGGGCGGAGTTAGTGAACACACGAGGAACCGACACCACAGGTAAACAAACACACACACACATACCCCACACACAGCCATCGATCACCCAGCAGTCATGACAAGCAGTTTGCAGCAGGGCTGTCTCCTTTGACCATTAAGGCTTACGTGGCAGTTAAATCTGTCATTTACACCTTAGTTGTCGGTCCCTCATTAAGTAGAGACCATCTATTCATGCGTTTCCTGTGTGGCACTTGGAGGCTAAGGCCTGTGAGTCATTTTAGGATCCCTGCGTGGGATCTGTCTGTGGTCCTGGTGGACTTATCAGGGGCACCATTTGAGCCATTGATACCATTTCAGAAAGTTTCTTACTCTGGAAACTTTATTTCTCCTAGCTATTACCTCCCTTTAGAGGGTGGAGTTTTATTGGCTCTCTCGGTTTCACTCACCTGCCTCGAGTTCACTTCAGGAATGGTGAAGGCTTTCTACCCTAGGTCGGATTACGGGTCTAAGGATAATCCACGCCCCATAATGTTGCAGGCTTTCAGCACTCCACCTTTCAAGGATTTAGCCAGAGGGCCCTTAATGTGCTATGCTTAGTGCATGCACTGGACATGTATGTGCATAGTACTGCCCGGTTCAGGTGAACAAAGCAGTTATTTAAATGGTTCGGTTCGGCCCGGACTGGGTTTCCGGCCACCAAGCAGCCTTTAGGTAGATGGATAGCCGAGGCTATCCCATGTGCTTATGAAGCCTCTTGACGGTCCTTTCCTTTAACCGTCAGAGCGCATTCAACTTAAGGTATGGCAGCATATAGGGCCCTGTGGGCAGGGGCCTCGATCCAGGATATCGGTTATGCGTCAAGCAGGTCCTCACCGCTCACTTTTGTACACTTTTTGAGTTGGATCTCAACTCTATTCCTGGTGATCGTGTGCTTTGGTCTCAGTTGTGCTTTCTACATACAGACAGGCACTTGTAGTCTGGCGGATTGGGTATAATGTTCCCCATAGCGTCAGCTCTGACGCAACGTCTCAGGTTACATATGTAACCCTTGTTCCCTGAGAAGGGAACGAGATGCTGCGTCTCCCTTGCCACACTTCCGGCGTGCCTGAATACCCGCTTCAGCTTATGCCAGATAAAGTGGGCGTTCCTTTCTTCCGTATTTATGTTCTCTGGCTTCCGTCTATGACTTCACGCCCAACCATTGGTCGAATTTGATATACATACTCAGACGCCGTAATGTTGTAGGCGTTCCCCATAGCGTCAGCTCTGACGCAGCGTCTCGTTCCCTTCTCTGGGAACAAGGGTTACATATGTAACCCGAGACGTTCTTTAGAAATGACAGTGCACAAGATGTGACAAAAGTTAAGAAAATAAAGTTACATTTTTATTTGTTTTCATCAAACACACCAATCTACGGTCAGAACGCTTGAAACATAAAGCTAATTAAAGTAAATTATGCTTCAATTACCTCCTCAATCTTCAAGGCAATCACTACTTTATTCTTATATAGTACAGTACATCTTACACAAACTAACCATTTTACGTCCTGAATAAAAAAGAGAGTAAACAATGACAATTTGCAGAGTTTCTGAACTCCCATTGGCATTATTGTGTCATCCATTTAGCACAGGATATAATGTTTAAGTGTAACATAGGTTCTGCCCCTAAGTGTATAGGCTGGCAAATGAAATGGGTCATTTTAAATCTAAGGGTTTGATAACTGACAGTGATAGGACATGACTGCACAGTTCAAAAGAACGGAAGATGCTCAATGTACCAACATGTCAGTTCTTTGCACACAAATAGAACATCGTTTATGACCAGAATTTTGAAAATCTGTCTGAGATCAGGCAGTCCTGAACAAGTACCAACAGATACAACCATATCTGGATTGTACTTTATTCAATCAATGCTCACAGATGATGCTGAGAGGATATGGAGCTTAAAATATGACAAAACGATTTGAATTTGAAATCCATAAACTTGAATTATAGTTTATGGAGTCAAAATAGGGCCATATATATCTGCAAAATAAAACAATGTTTCGCAAAAAAAAAAAATTGCATGTTTTGCAAGTAAAAAAAAAAACTGCAAAAGAAAGGTTTACCACTGAGAGAAAATATAAAGTTAAATTAAAACAAATTAAAACTTCAGCCGCATTAACTTTGCAACACATTTCCCTTTGCGCTGCTCCTTTAAATCTGCGTTTCAGTCATCCGTGCCTCTGCGGTGCAAGCTTTCCTTTGCGCTTCATTTTTTCTTTGCGCCTCGCTTTGTGTCCCTGATTTGACGTGGGGGAGGGGTCAAGAGGTTGAGGTGTGTACAAGGGACGAAGTTATGTCATCAGCGCGAGCCCCAGAGCCCAGACCGAGTGGATAGATCGAAATGGCGGAGCAGAGACATGCGGGTGATGGATCACAGGTATGTATTATTGATTGCTTTCTTCTTATTATTATTATTATTAGACTCCTATATTATTAATAACAGATACTTCAGACCGGCCAGAGGGTGGCATTTAACAGGGTTTTGCAGTAAAATTATTTGAGTAAGAAGCTATTATGTGTGGAGAACTTTCACTGAACATCATAATCTCATTTTTTTATGGAGATGGGCCTGTAGAGGCCTTTTGCATCTGAAATCTTTTAATGTAATCCACAAAAAAGGCAAAATATAGTATGTGTGGTGGAAATAGCATTCAGACATACGTTACTGCATCCGCCATGTTCTGTTGTCATGTGACCCCTATGTTCTTTGATCTGAGACAGAGTAACTGCAACACACATAACTAGTTTTAGGAAATGCATATGGACATCATTTTATCAATATTCCTAAAACCTTCTCATGTATTTTCATGATAGTAAAGTATATTAATAATAATGATGATGATGTTCGACTGTTGTTTTTTCAAATGCACGTTATAAGTGACTCAAACTCGAACTGCTTACATAGAGCATTATTTCCTACTGATCAGAATCGTGAAAACACTCAAATAAGAAACAATCGTGCACAAAACACACACAGATACATGCACAGAACTCAACACGCACACACCAGCCAAACTCCCAAGGGTTTTTTAACTTTAGCTGACTCGCATATCAATTTGTAAATAATTTTTAATACATTTAATCAAATAAATTCTTATCTTTAGGTCCATGGACCTAATGATGCCACAAGTCACCAGCTGGGAAGGATGATCATGGAAAGACTGCTATCCAAACTGCAGGATGCAATGAGTCGCCTACCCCTAGATTTAGATTATTTGCAGTTTTTATGCGGTCATGAGCTTCTCTTCATTTCATCAGTCTATGATCAAATTTCAGTCCCAGAAGAACTCCTTGGCGAACTGTCAACCTTGAAAAACACAGTGGATAGGCATATTGACAATAACAATGAACCTGTTACTGCCCTTGAAGTGGAATTTGGAGTTAAGGGGCCCCCAAAGTTTATTATTTCCAGAGAACATCTTCAGTACCTAGTTAATATGCAGCTATTTGTTCCATGTATTGCCGAGCTTCTTGGTGTCTCAACAAGGACAATCAAACGTCGCCTCACTGAGTATGGGATTTCTCTAAAGGACACCTACAGTAAAATCACAGATGAAGAACTTGACAACCTAGTGAGGTCAATCAAAGCTAAAAGTCCACACCTAGGCCATAGAATGATGAAGGGACACTTACAAGCCTTGGGTCATCGTGTGCCATGGACAAGAGTTTGGGATTCCATGCATCGAGTGGACTCTGCTGGAATACTTGCAAGAATTACACAATTGAGATGTGTAGTCAGAAGGACTTATTCCGTCAATGGCCCTCTTCATGTTGTTCACGTAGACACAAACCATAAGCTAATAAGGTATGTTATGCGTGTCAAGCCATTGATGTAGTGCCACTGAAAAGTATATGTGACCCTTTCTGTGAAAATATCACATATTGTGATCACATTACATTTTTTAAGTCATTATTTGTGAGTTTCTGAGTTTTCTAATTCTATTTAAATTCTTTGAAAATGTATGAAGGTGTCATGGTCTTGTCAGACCTTCCGTGCTAGATTGAGGTCTGAGTACATCTAACAGGACCATGACAGAAGGAATATAATGCCCAACATTTTTTTGTTATTTGATATTTTTAATCCTTAAAAATGACTTATTATGCATGTGAGTTTCTCTCTACAGTTTACATACGCATTTCAACTGGTAATAACAGATTATCTTTTATCAGATATGGCCTTGTGATATTCGGTGCCATTGATGGGTACTCCAGAAAGGTATTTTTCTCTTTCTT
This sequence comes from Paramisgurnus dabryanus, assembly GCF_030506205.2. NCBI lineage: Eukaryota > Metazoa > Chordata > Actinopteri > Cypriniformes > Cobitidae > Paramisgurnus > Paramisgurnus dabryanus. Next base: position 37,899,399 of record NC_133350.1, on the reverse strand, counting down.
TAATGCATTGTTGGCCTATAAATTTTGTACAAATCAAATTCCTGATGGAATGCGTAAGTCTTACTTTACTTTATGTCTCTCAGATCATGTACCTTGGAGCTGCAACAGATAACAAGTCATCCACTGCCCTCGGTTTTTTCCTTCAGTCAGTGGAGAGACATGGGTTTCCCTTGAGGTAAGACAACTTACATCATGAGTGTGTATGAATGCTTTGTTACCTCCAGTAATGATTCCTTCTTTTGTGAACGTCACCTTGGATAAAAGCATAAGCTAAATGTAAATAAATCCCTGCTTGTTTAAACATGGTTAACATAGGTTTCTTTTCTAAAATACCTGGTCATATTTAATTTTTTGCATTTAGAGTTCGAGGAGACCAAGGAGTTGAAAATGCAGAGATCGCCAGATGTATGTTTTCTGTGCGAGGTTGTGGCAGGGGAAGCTACATTTCAGGGAAAAGCGTACATAACCAGCGGTAAGCAGCAAGATAAGTTAGTTAAAGCTTGATATTCATTTTAAAGTGTTCTGTTTCTAAGAATGATGATTTGTGTTCAACATTACACACTGTTTTCTCTTCCATTTTTAGCATTGAGCGCCTTTGGCGTGACATATGGATGGCAGTTACAAACATCTATTACGATGTTTTGCACAGCCTTGAAGAGGAAGGATTACTAGAGCCAACCAACAGCCTTCACCTCTTTTGTTGTCAGTTTGTGTTCCTGCCTCGTCTCCAGGCCAGCCTTGACTTCTTTACTATTGGGTGGAATAACCATACTCTCCGCACAGAGAGTAATCGAAGCCCAGAACAGTTGTGGGAAATTGGACTACTGCAAAACCCTGTCACTCCTCCAGTCCCATCTGAGGTATTTTAAGAATTTGTCTTTTAATGTATGTAATGTTTTCATGCAAGATATTGTCCCAATGTCCATAAACTATTACCAACTTTTAGCAGATTGCACAAGACGACGACTCTGACTGGGACACAGACATTATCTCTGACCAGCCGTGGACAGGAATTGTAGTTCCTCCAGTCGAATGCCTCTTAACTGAAGAACTTAAGGCCCAAATTCAAACTTTCTTTAACCCAACCTCACACTCTCAAAACTATGGAAGAGACCAGTATTTAGAAGTTTTAAATTTTGTACTGCTTCATTCTTAATTGACACTAAATCAATCATTGAAATGACTAGTGAACAAATGATCCACTTACAAGAAAATTAACATCCAATTCAATAAAAAAAAAAAAAACTTAAGTTGACATTGCATACTTGTTTTATTTTCTGTATTTGCTATATTTAAAGCAGAAAAAGGCTTTTATAACAACATGTGTTCTCTAAACACATGCATTAAGATATCAAATTTTACAATATGTAACACGTTGTGTTCTCTATACATACACAGTAAATTTCAAAACCATAAAGAACATTTGCCAATGTATAAAAGTTTTTTTTCCCCGAACATGTACAATTCCATACATTTAATAGCATTTTAAATTCTGTTAAAACCGTTGTCAAATTGAATGGCTTGCAACATGACTGACTTAAAAGAACTGTAGTCACCCATGTGTACTGTGGGAAATGTAGTTTTTCTGGCACAGGCACTTACAACTGGGAAGCATGTTTTATGTTCTGGCATCCTCTGCATACACTCATGGTCAAAATGAAGAGAAATTTTGAATTCTTTAAGTTCTGACATTAGAAGAGGTTTGTGTCCCTGGCCAGTGAGCCATTGCATAACACCGGGGACAGTTAAGGGCAGGATGTCTCCGTCAGGGTTATCCTCTACAAGCAAAACAACTTGTTATCTCTAGGGTTGGTATTGTCTGAATTAAATCAATTACATTTTGACATTAATTTGTGTAATCTGCAGTTTTTTTAAACAATATGTATACTAAATCAACTCTGTCAGTTCATACATACCACAGCTTTCAATTTCTTGGAGAAAGTCTTGCAGAAAGTTGATTATAGCCGTTTCATAAGTCTCTCGTACTGATCCCTTCTCCGACATTTTCGGAAGAATGTTCTGCATGATGAAGTCTGCATCAGCCTGTGAAAAAAAAACAACCATCCATTTTCAGGTACATTTACACATATATGCATTTGGCTTTTATCCAAAGCTACTTTATTACTATAATAACATTTATGTAATACAGTATATAGGCATATTTTTTTTTCCAGTTATTGATACCTTATCATCATCATCCACCACATCAGGGACAAAGAACTGGTGGCAAAGTCCTGAATGGTTTTCCAGAAGGTCTACAAAATTGTAGACTTCAAGACCTTTTCGGATTTGCTTCAACAAAGGGACCAAACGTAGAGTTGCATGAAGCACAATTGATCTGGAAAAAGAACCAGAAAATTCTTGCATAATATAGACAGTGTTGTGGCTAATCAGTATAAGGCAGCAAAATTAAAACCGTTTGCAAGGTTTCAAATGTAAAGAAGTTATATGACTTTTTCTGACCTTATTATGGCCTCTTTATTCTCAGGTTTAATGGCCCCAGTAAAACCACAGTTAATTATTTGATCATTCCATGCAGAGAGATCGGTTTCTTCTTCCTCCACCTGAAAACACATAAAAATGTAAACTGTGGCAAATGGTGCTTGCGTAGAAATAAAGGTTTTATGAAATCAGATTTTATTTGGAAAAAAATTACTACCTTTTTAATCAAATGATAAAGTTCAGCATCATCCACATCATCTATAGTGAGAGTTGATTCATCCAAGTCTCCAGATGAGAGATAATCAAAGCACCACGGCCTCAAGAAACGGGGGCAGGCCCACCCTGAGTGAGACTAACAGAAAACACTTCTCCAGCAGTCCTGAAAGAAAGAATACAAAGTAATATTTAGTTGTATGCAAAAATGACAACTGACATGTTACTACAATGTACAATATTACTAACCTAAAAAATCCCTTCTCCATATTTCTTAGGGAGTAGATGGGGCTCTTCCCCCTCTGGTGTCCTCTGTGCTCAAAGAGGTGTTTCTCAATCTCACCAATCAAATCTACAAACAAATGTACATGTTAAAAAAAGAATGTAATTTACTACATTGTACAATTATAAGCACATTAAAACATACCGAATCTCATAATGACTCGTGGTAACTGTTTATTGTTTTTCTAAACTTTAAATTGTTACGATGAATATAAAAACCTAATAAGGCGATTGTGAACCTGACTTGCCTGAAAGAAATTCCTTACGAATGGCACCTGTGTCAACACCTGCTTCCCCCAAAAATGTTACACGCAAAGTATTGCCCGGCAGGGCCGGAGTGGGGCCACTTTTCAGCCCGGGAGTTTCAGGCCCAAAACCGGCCCACTTTTTCCATAGTGTTATTCCAAATTAGCACTTTTTTCAAATTGGATAAATAAAGCAACAGTTCAGCTCTTACTATAGTTTTTATTAATATCATGGTTCAACAAATAAGGTAAAAGTTAAATAATATTTCACTTAAGATAAGAAGTTAACAAAAATATTCCTCTACACTCTAAAATAGGCTTGGTTACTTTTTACTCATAATGGGTAAATATTGGACAGAACACATACTGGGTTAAAAATAACCCAATGTTGGGTTGTTGTTATGAAACCATGGATTATAATAACCCACAGTTGGGTTAAAACAACCCAGCACTGGGTCAATTTTAACCCAGCAGTGTGTTCTGTCCAATATATAAAATATATAAATAACCTAGCCCTTTTTAGAGTGCATTCCACAAGGAAAGGTTGATAAATTATTAGCATTGCTAATGAGGCAGATGATTAATGCAAATTGAAATATAAAAGTCCTAATTAAAAAAGAAAACAATTTGACAAAAATATTGAATACAATATTGGGTAAATGGCATAACAAGTTATTTATAAGCTTTTTTAGGCTGGTCATTTTTGACTGGGAAAACAAAAGGTGTTATAGGGTTCTGAACACAACCTGAGGGTTAAATAACTTTAATTCATGTTGTTTACTCATGGCCTCCTCATTTTCTGCGGGGGACTGCTCAGAAGCTGCTTGCATAATATTTGCAAAGTCAATGAATCGCCATGTATACACAAAAGGCTAATATTTTAACAAAAAAAATGTTTGGCTTGTAAATAGTTTGACAACGGTATTAGCCGAATAATTATGTTGCTAATGCTAATCATTACTAGGCTTATTTCTCTTTAAGTTACCTGTTGCCACTTTTGTTTGTCCTCTTGAAAATAAATCTGTAGGTTTGGCACATTTGGCAGCATCCTCCTCCAATGGATTTTTTCTTCAACCTGTTTTTTACGCCATCCTCCTCTCAGACGCGTATTGTTACGGTAGTGCCGGCCCAGCCTACCTGAGAAAAGTTTTTTTGGACGTGCTATGGACCGAACCAACTCTATGGGAGGGGAGGGGAAAACTCCCTCACATGGTACAACCCATGCAGAGGCTGCGCGCTGCAGTGTCAATGCGAAACGTGTGAAGTATCATTTAAGAGAAGATAAACTCACTAACGTGACAAATGTAAAAAAAAAAAAAAAAACTCGACCGGCCCAAAAGTGAAGCGGCCCAGGGTCCCGGTTCTCCCGATTACCCACCCCGGTTCCTCTCTTTTGTCTTTGCCACTGCACCATAGCTCTTTGATAGAAGTCAGTTCGAGAAACACAGATCTTGAAATCCTTGCTGTCATCTACCCTACTTGCCAACAAACGCAATACATCATCTGGATTATAAAAACAGGAAAAAAAGATTAGTAAAGAATTCTGATGTCTCAGGGTTGTTCAAATGTATTAAATAGACTGTACCATTTCATGTCTGGGCCTTGGTTTTGCTGTACAGGTGTGCCACACGGAGGACTGCTCTCATAATCCAGTGTCTGTAATGTACTGAGTATATACCCAATGGTTAGATTGACTTCTTATAACATTTACAACATGTTATAACACTTATAATACTTAAAACATGTTTTTAATACATAACCTTATTAAATGTCTGTAAATGAAATAACTTTTCAAATCATTAAAAATTACCTTTCTCCACATACACTTGCATGCATGGGCAACTCTGTCTGTGAAAATGTGTCTAAACAAATGGGACACTGTCCCTCATCCTACAATGGCAAAAGGACAACTGATTAAGTATTATACAATAAAATCCCAATTAAAACAATTGGTTATTTCCAAACTCCAATCAAGTATTTTGTTTAATTGGTCACTTTAAATACTTTGGTCACCAAGTATTTTGCAAGATCTAAACAAGCACTGGCTGTTTCAGTTTTTTTTAACTTTACAAAAAACATTCTTATTCAGTTCTAAATGTTCAGTAAATTGTATGGACTTCTAACATGTGTGTAGTGTTTTAAAACTATAAAAATAGGGCATTCTTCTCAGCCAGTGTTATTTACCTCTTGCAAAAAAAGGTCTTTATGTACCAATGAGAGACAGTATAATTACAATCAATTTATCAAAAGTACTTGACAATAAGGCACTACAAAGAAATTACCATTACCATTAGAAATAAAATATTAACATGGCATCTAATTAATTTTACTAACTGCAACAGTCCTTATGCACTTATAAGCAAATTAAACGCAAATGTATTTTGAATATATTACAAACACAGCATTTTCATTTAGCTCACCTCAAAACTTGTGGTGGGTGTAGGAGAACAAGTTTGTATTTGAAGTAGTGGGTGTGTGTATAGAAGCTGGGGCTGTAGGGGTTACTGCTCTGGTAATCTCACCAACTACTTTTACATCCTCATCATCATCTTCAGTAGTCTGAAATTACAAAAAGAGATATATATTCTAACTAAAAGAAAACTTAACTGAAAAATGTTATAATAAATTCTACTAAAAAAAATGTAATCGTGTAAACAACATACCTCATCATTAGCGGACTGTGTGCAGCCACCACAAGATTTAACATGCAAGTACAAAACTGGTAGTGGCATTGTGGTTTTACAAGTACGACACTCAACCTTTGGCATCTTCGCAAACTCTTCTGCTGAGAATGGCAGTGGATCAAGACATAACCGCCTGGGTGGATCGCCTGGGTGAGCTCGGACACTTTGTCTGTCATGTCCTTCATTCCCCGGCTCAGTTCCTCAATCCGGCTGTCCTGGGTGGTGAATCGATGTATAGCAGCGGAGATAAACTCTTCAAACCGAGCCGGGGATCCTTTACCTGCTGCTTCCATTATGGCCAGATGATTCTGTGATGACTGTTTGTGAAAAGCAGGAAGCAAATGCAGGAATAAATGAAACACAGTTTATTAAGAAAATGACACAGATGATATGGATGATATGGTGGGACAGACAAAGGCTGTGGTGACGAATCCTGGTGCTCGTGGGTGAAGTCAGTTGAACGGATGAAACCGGATACACAAACAGGCAGACCTTCACACGAAGACGAGACCACAGGAACACGAGAACACAAGCGAGACATGTAGCGTAATCACCTGGCAGTGAGAAGAGAGAATGAGTGAGTATATATGCCGTCTCGGTAACTACCACCAGCTGGAGCAAAGCAATCACACGCACCTGCACTCACTCAGATCATTAGTGATCAGACACACACACGCATACTCCAGTCATACGACAACACAACACAGAAAGTCACGATGGACTTATCCTACCGTGACACCATATACAGTGCTGTTTTTCCAGCAGTGGTAGACATTTTAAGAAGGCTGCCTGTATAACCCTCTGAGTCTGGAGGAACAACAGTAAGCTTTCTTCTTCCATTCCCACCTGACAATTTAAAAACACATTAACAAATTCAAAAATAAAAGGTCTTTACTATATAATTGGGATTATACTGTAGCTAAAAAGAAAAAAAACAGTGCTTCCCATATTCTATTAACACTTCCCTGTGTACTATTATTAAAAAAGGATGTAGCATGGGATTTAAGGTTAGAATGCCAGGAGAAATGTTCAATTAATAACTCTACTCAGATATTCGTGTTTGTGTCTGTTCTGGTTGACAGTACAGCATACCTGGTGCCTTATAAAGTAACCACCCTCCAGTAAGGGACTTCATCTTTGGAAATTCAGCTTCAAGGAGCTTGCATAACTCAAATAAACATGAAACAGAACAAGGGTTCTCAAACAACCATACACAGTAAAAACTAAATCTTTATCACATTGAAAATTTTACGTGCATTTGTTTGTAATTTTTAATCATTCTTATTCACATTTTACTATATTTAAGCAAATTATGTTCATTCATCTCAGCATGCTTTGAAAGTGGAATATTACTTTGAAGTAGCAATTATTCGCAGGTTAATATAGAAATAATCCTGCTCTAAAATCAGGTGGCACAAACTAACAAATTAGATTGTAGCCTACTATAAAATGAACTTATATCCGAATGGTTCGCATTGGATGAAATTGTAATCACCCGTTTTCCTAGTCCGGCCTGGAGTAGTTCAAGCTCTTCAGAAGGTGTGGGTGAGGTGTCAGTGTTGCTGCTCATTAAATATATGGAAACAGCAAATGGTTTCAAAGGTGTGGCTTTCACATGTATTTGTGGATTTGGAGTTTTCTTCTTTGATTTTTTAAACATCCCAGGAAAAGATCTACAAATATTAAAACAATGTTAATTATAATAGTAGACATTCAAAAGACAATTGTTAAGATAATTAGATGTGGATGCGGCAACCTGGCCATATCCTGCTCTATTCGAGGCTGAGAAATAGCAGGAGGCTGCTGTCGTTGTTGTGGCTGCTGCTGCTGACCCTGAGCTGACTAAATCTGACCAAGGCTTTGGGTCAGAAGACCTATTAAATTCTGTGCAGCTGTACAGACATCTGAATACTCTCTCTGTTAAATATGTCATGACAACATCATATAGGATTATCTGGATCAGGGGTTTTAAAATCAGTTCCTGGAGGGCAACAGTGCTGCACAGTTTAGATCAAACCCTAATCAAACACATCTGATTCAGCTAATCAAGATCTTCAGGATTACTAGAAACCTCCAAACAGGTGTGGGTTGGAGCTGGTTTGAGCTAAACTGTGCAGAGCTGTGGCCCTCCAGGAATTGAGTTTCACACAACTGATCTAGAATAAGTGCATTAACAATGTATCATATAAACAACATCACAGCTTTTAAACATAATCTATAGGGATGTGACCTACTGTATATAAATCAACTTGTTCGGTTTCAGAAAGAGGTTTATTCCAAATTATGTTTGCACATACAAGGCATTTGTTTTATTATTTGTTTTCAATTTACAGTATATTTTGAGAGACACCTTTGGCATCGTTTATAGTCCATAATACAACTAGGGCGGGGATAATAATAATAATTATTTATTAATTATAAAACAACGTGAAAGGTGTGCATATTGAGAGAAATGTACAGCCGCCGACGATTAGCTAATCGCCACATTAACCGCATTAGCTGCTAATTGATCTCTAACTTACTTAACTTAAGCAAACGCGTTGATACACAGAGTTACATATAGTTATCGGTCTATCTAGCGAACTTGAAGAAAGCTATCAATAATACATACCTGTGATCCGCCATTTTGATCGATCCACGCGGTCTGGGGCTCGCGCTGATGACGTAAACGAGAGGGGCGCGCCTTCGTCCCTTGTACAAACCCCAACCTCTTGACCCCACCCCCCAACCTCTTTACCCCACCCCCAAGTCAAATCAGGTACACAAAGCGAGGCGCCAATAAAAAGGAAACGCAAAGGAAAGCGTGCGCCGCAGAGGCACGGATGACTGAAACGTGGATTTAAAGGAGCGGCGCAAAGTTTTACTTTGCTAAACTTTATTTTTTCTCTCAGTGGTTAACTTTTCTTTTGCAATCTTTTTTTTTTACTTGCAAAAAAGCATTTTTTTTCTCAATACTCTATTTTTATTTGCAAAACATATATATTTTTTTGCAAAACATATATATTTTTTTGCAATTTTTTTTTTTTTTTGCGAAACATTGTTTTATTTTGCAGATATATATGGCCCTATTTTGACTCCATACAAGTGTAATTTAATAAAACTGAATAATTTAATGCCGTATTTGTAAAGATTTGTATTTTCAAAGAGTGAATTTACAGTTTTGAAATACAGCTTCAATTTTTTAAAATTCAAAGCGCAGAAATTCAGATCGTACAGAAAGTAGGTCATAGGTCAAGCTTCCGGTGTGCACAGGGAAGAGTAGTAGATCTCGGAAAAGTCCAACGGAGGGCTACATGCAGACAAATGCTTATATGCTTTGACTGTGCTACCCTTCTGCTATCATTTCACGAAATTAAATTATGTTTTAAAAGGCATTTGTTCAAATGGATCTCTTCATATGCATGATTAACACATTCAGAGGACTTGTCATTCAGAATTTGGCGCTACTTTATGATAATTCTGCTCTCGCTCAGTAAAATAACGTATTTTTATAAGTTTTGTGCGGATTTGTCATGGTAAAGGAGTGTAAAAAATACTGTGATCGCCAGCTGGCAGTTTATCAACTTCCTGGCACATACAGACGCTAAGTTTAATCGTTATCGGGGAACCCAGCCCTGGGCGAATTATCCCTGGGCAGGGGCGTCGGACTGGGGGTAAAACCAGTACTGATTACCAGGGCCCCAAAGGAAAATAGGGCCCTTGATAAGTCTGGAATATATTATGGGGGTGGGGCATGGGGGCCCATCAGGACTGCCTATGCATAGGGCCCGAGATCTTTTGCAATGCCCCTGTCCCTGGGCAAGGACATGTGTCATAAAGAAGCCGACGTGAAGCAAACAGGCGACGGAGAACACACACATTAATAATGTGGTAAAAAGTGTGGTTAATTTGGTTGTTTTAGCAACGTTACAACGGTTTAAACCTCAGAATCAAGGATCAGAACTAACCTTTTAATAATTACAAGGCAAAACAGTTATCTTGCATTTAGGCATACATTTTCAATAATATTATTCTCGAATGAGCTCATAAAAAACAAATATTCGACTATTCGTTTATTTAAATGATGTTTATAGTTTACGGTTTTCTCATTTAGTCACAATTTTACAACACCCTTAAAATTAGGAAATATCACAAGACACTATAATAATTCCTGCTAAAAACAATAGAAACCATCACAGAAATTATATTGGATTTAATGGGAATTTTATTGGTTGTATATGGAAACTATAACTGTCTCTGTGGGTCTCTACTGGTATGTCCCAAAAATACATTTCGTAGCAGTTTAAACGCTAAAACCTATCACTGTAAAAAAAATATTTGGGGGATTTTTAAATAAAGTTGGCATTATCTAAGTAGCCTATGTTTTACAAACAAATACTGTTTTGTCTTTCTACTTCAAAATGTCTTGTTTATTTCAATGACTTCAGTTTCTTTATTATTATTTACTCAAATACATTTGTATAATGTGCATAATTTTACAGAGAGCAGATAACGTGTGATACAATGCAGAAGATTATTTAACACGTAACAGTTTATTTGAAAGGCCAGGGGAACATTTTAAATCAAAAATATTGTTTGCCAAGCCATGTTATTTAAAAAATAAATAAAAGAGGAGTCTCTATGAGAAGTCACACAATACCAGACGTTTCAAAATTTCTTGTACACCTTCACTTTTTAGTGTGAATGGCTTCGTTAGCTGATACGAAAATAAACATATACCACAGCATATGATCTACGAATCGCTTTTGCAGGGTTGGTTGTGTGATGGTTTCGTTGTCTTCCATTCTCTTTGCTCTGCTTTCACAATGGGCTCGCTGAAGATGATGAAAGCTTCGGTCACTGTACACGGTTCGAATCCTTCTGGCAGTTGAGCTTCCAGCAAGATCTCTCACTCGTTGTTCTCCGTTGATCTCCGTGAATAGCAGTCGTTGTTTGGGTTTGTCTCCGGTGTCCTAATCCGTGGCAGAGTGATGTTTCAGCCTCGAGGCGTGCATCCACTGCGGCTGATGATCAGTCAGAACCCCGGTCCTGGTGATAGCAATCACCTTGGCTGGGCCGTAGTAGTTTGGCTCTCCAACCCTTGTCGGTTTCAGACTCTTAATTAGAACACTCTGTCCGGAAGCAAAAGAATGAGTAGGGTTTTCTGAGGGGAGAGATAAAGAAACATTAGCACAGATAGAGTTCAATTTCTCAATTATGGACACCACGTAGTCTTCCTGTATCAGCTCCAGGTCACCTGGGGAAGAAATGCCAGCACGGCCTTTCACCCAAGGGGTGGGGAAAGGCCTGCCCATTAGTATTTCAAATGAAGACAATTATTTGGTTGAAGATGGAGTAATTTTTATTTTGGATAATAAAGCAGATAGCAAATCTACCCATTTCTTTCCCGTATCAAACGCAGATTTGGTTATCGTCTGTTTAATTTTCGCATCCGTTCTATTTATGACAGCTGCTAATTGTGGGTGATACGGGATATTAAGATGCCAATCAATAGACAACGCTTTAGCTAAGAGCTACGTTCCTCTGGACACAAAAGTTGTCCCTTTGTCGGATTCAATTGTTTTCGGTATGCCAAAACGAGGAAGAATTTCCTTTTGTCAAAATTCTAACTACAGTTTGCGGATCCTCTTTATGATAAAAAATATATTTTAGATTTCCAATCGGCGACATGCGTGTGAAATCAATCTGATCATGTTAAAAAGGTGCCTCTGTGTGTGGCAACGCATCTTTTTTGTTTGTTGAGGCGGGTTCACTTTTGCACAGGTTAGACATGAGTTGAAAATCAAATTTGTTGGATTTCTTTACATCTGCAATATAATAAAACTGATTTATTGATTGAGTCAACTTTTTACTACTGGTATGTGATAGACCATGGTAATATCTTATTAAAATTACCAGTCCCGGTTTTGGAAGTGCTACTCTCCCTTTCTCGTCTGGTACACATCCGTGCTTGCTCCAATGTTCGAGCTCAGCCTGCGTCGGTTGACTCTGTAAAAATTTTATGTCAATATCATATATGTTAGTCACTTGCACAGCCATAGCAAGGTCTGTTTTGACATCATACTTAAATAGTCATGCAAGATGAGCTGCTGCTTTGGCAGCTTCATCTGCTTTTCTTGTTCTTGTGTCCTATCATATTTAAATGAATTATATGAATTTTTAAAATGAAAAGGACTTACCATCTGTTGTCTTAAAATCTCAGGCTTCCCATGTTTTTACAAAATTTAGAGTAAACATATTTAGAGTTATCAATTCTGCAGCTTGGGCTGAGTTGTAATTTAGAGCAAAGGCTTCAATAACCTCACCAGTATCCAACACCACAGCATAACCACACAGGTAGATACTGTCCGATGGCTTTGTCTATGAGCCATCCATATAGATCTGACCCCCCCATCTAGGGGCGAGTCCATTAAATCGGCCCTAGAGGAACAGGAAGTGGTCAATTCAAAATGCAGTTATGTTTTAGATCGTGCTCAGTCATGTCTACCAGTCCCAAAACTCCCATCAAAAGTGGAATTAATGTTAAAAGTGGGCTGGATCGTTACATTTTTGGTTGCCAACAGTGTCTCATACCCAGATCGCCTCTGTGCCGTCCTGTGTTGTGTAAAAATGTACCTACTTGATATAATGTGTAGAGTCATTGACTGTGACAGCCTCGTTCTCTCAGCCACCTGTACAGACAGAACGTCAGCAGCCACTCCATAAAGACATTTCAGGCATACCTGTAACTACATTATCTAGTTTTCTAAACAGATATGCCACTGGCCTATAAGTGCAACCTTGTTGTTGCCAAAGGATACCCAGAGCCACACCCTTCGCCTCTCGCGCATGCAGGCAGAGGCGCACCTTGTCAATAGACAAGGCAGGCAACTGCTTGGAGCCCCGAGCCACTAGAGGGCCCCCGAGTTTGTTTCTCGGATGGCCAGCTACACCCGGTAGATGAACATAGATACTCAACATGACTGCATATCAAAATTCCGATTGGATGGAATGTTGATTGACATTGACTTAGCCTAGTCAAAATCCAACCCAGGTGGATAACTTGCCAGTTTCAAAAATGAACGTAGCGAATGGGTGACGTTGTATCATTCAGTCGTGCTGTCGCAGTTGATCCGTACGGATCACGACCCACGGTTTGGCTTGCGATTGCCAGATTAATACGCAAATTTAAATAGGAAAAGTTTATCATTTGCACGTGTTTGAAAGGCTTGCAAATGCTAACACTCAAATGATTTAAAACAATTTAACCGCAAAAAGGCGCTAAAGTGAGCAGCCTCGTACCCACATGTGGTTTAATGTGTCCGGTCCAGCTCCAGTCAGGCACGTGCCCAAGTGTAAATCTTGTGTGCCCCGGTGTAAATCTCAAGTTTAAATTTCATCAGTTAACTAGTGCAATCCTTTACAAAGACAATCGGGGCAAAAACGGATCTATATGCAATGTAGTTACAAATCAGTCGCAATGACGCGTACACGCACATATTCATGTCCGCGCGCGTCTTTGCATTCATTCGCACACAACCGCATTCAAAAGACGCCACGCGAGTGAGTTAGCTTATGAAAACATGACGAGACTAAAGGAAGTTTCTAAATAACAATGCAAATCCTATTTTGACTCGATCATTATTGGCTTCTGTAGATGGACATCAGAAATGTTTTGTGCAAAGCAGGGAAAGGGAAGAAGAAATGAGAGATGATGAGTTCATTAAAGGAGGTAAGACAAACTACATCCTCACCCTGTCAGGTCTCAAACATTATCAAACAAATCTCAGGAAAACCTTTTGTCAAGTCTGTAGAACTGCATTGTTGCTGAGAAAATCAACAGATGTATGTGTTATACTGTTATGTATTTTCAGATATGAAATTAATATTTAGTTTACTAATATTTAACTCTAGGACTCTAAGAGGATACTGGTGCTGTTGTATATTCGACACCAGCCTTCATTATAACGCCCCGCCGGTCCACAGCTGGCTCCGGGAAGATCGTGGCCTGACCTTACTAATTGTCACAAAGTGTGTCGTGGGTGAGTTTTGACTTTGCTGAGTGTTACACTTGATGCTGTGAAGTGTTGTGATGTGTATCCGTTGTCAGGAGCCACTACAGTGAGTCAGTTGCAGGAGAAGAAACCGTGCGGTGGGCGAAGTGCTAATTATACATCTGCTGTGCAGCGGGTTTGTGTAGAGACGAGTGTGGCATTGAGAGCCCCTGTCGTGGAGTTGGTGCAGTTGGTGGTGGATCACATTGAATGCCATGACCCTGGTGTGAGTAGAAATTTGAGTGCTGATGTGTATGAAAAGGAAAACCCAGTGTGTGTAGAAGTACAGTAATTTGTCGTCACGGAGTCTCTTCAAGGGTACGCCCCTCTCCAGATCTCTGAAGATACACCTAAGGAGAGGAGAGGGAAGCGTTCGGCTCGTCAGTGACGGTACTTCACCCTCTAGTGGTGACTGAGGACTGGGAGGTAAAAACCACGAGAATCCATCTCACCACGGTTGGTTTGTGAGTAGATCTTTCCACTGCACCCACGCCTTGTGTTACGGCACTGAGCCTTCACAGAAGAAAGTCAACTAAGTAATTACCTGTAAAAGTATTCTCCACATTTACTGCCACCAGCCCGCCTATGAAAGAGAGATAGCCTTAGTTAAAGGTGCCGTGTGAATTGTGTTACAGCCCTGAGCCCCTAAAGGAGGAAAACGACCAACCAGTTACCTGTGAAAATACCCTATTCGCTGCCACCAGTCCACCGGTAAGAGGAAGAACGTTGAAGTTAAATGTGCCATGTGATTTGTGTTACAGCCCTGAACCTCTAAAAGAGGAAGACGACCAACTCTAGACTACTAGATCCAGTTTGGAAAGTCTTGGGAAAACATGTTTAGAATGAGTTTTGTGCAGTTATATCAGTGACTTAAAAATGTAGCTTTTTCAAAAACCACGCATAAACATTTTTCTCTCAAAAATACAAACATGTACATACATGTTGATTATATGATATTGTAGCCCAGTTTGTGATGAACACAGTGTTATGAGACTTTTGCCATTAATATGTTTTTAAGCAACTGAAAAAAGCACAAATGTCAGTGCAGGTCAAAACTTCCCCAGGGCCCTAAAAACCCCTTAGACCCCATAGGGTTAAAGGTGCCGTGTGATTTGTGTTACAGCCTGAGCCCTTAAAGGAGGAAGACATCCAACCAGTTACCTGTGGAAATACTCACCACACACAGGGCTCTCCTGGGCATGAATGTCCTCTCCGAGTGCTGGGAGGAGCTATTTCGGGCAAGGCCCGTGCAGAGGATACCGCCGGCCGAACGGCCCAAGTGGGAGCAAGTGGTAGCTGATTGTCGTCGTATACAAATGACCAAGGTCCGGAGGGACCGTGAAGATGCAGTACGGGTGAGTTGCCGCTATGCGGTATCTGTGCCGGCCAGGAGTGAGGCCATCGTGTGGGCGAGGGTTCCACCGCGGGAAGAAAATTTTGGAGACTAGGTGTTGATTGAACCCCATGCTGAGTGTCAACACGTGGAAGTGGCTCGAAGTTTGGCAGTAGTCCGACGAGGGAAAATCCCAGTGAAGGTACGAAATGAGAACCCGTATGTTGTCCAACTATATTGAAATCAAAGGTTAGCAAAACTGACGGTGATTGAGCCCCACCAGGTACGAGAAGGGAGTGACATCAGTTTTCGACAGGTGCACCCCACAGGGATAGAGGTAGCACTTACCCAAGTCGACCAGACGTCTCGGGCCGCAGGAAGCGATATGCCCGCCCATCTAAATGGTGAGTCCCTAAAGGGGAAAAATCTAGATCAGACCCAGAGATGGCAACTACAGGAGCTGCTTAGGAAGTAGCAGCATGTCTTTTCCGCCCACGAAGAGGATTATGGATGTACCAGAGTAGTACGGCACAACATCCCCACTGGAGATGCAGGACCCAGCAGGGAGAGGTATCGACCCATACCACCTACCTTGTACTCAGAGGTGCGCACACTACTGCAAGGTATGCTGGGGCAAGGGATTGTTAGGGAAAGCAGTAGCCCCTGGGCTGCTCCCATAGTGTTAGTACAAAAAAAGACGGGAGCCTGGAGATTCTGTGTTGACTATCGAAAATTGAATCAAGTAACCAAGAAAGATGCTTTCCCTTTACCCAGAATTAAAGACTCCCTTGCCAGCTTGACCAGATCGGCGTGGTACTCCACCCTGGACTTGGCCAGTGGTTACTGGCAGGTGCAAGTGGCCGAAGAGGATCGTGAGAAGACCGCCTTTACGACCCCATTCGGTCTATACGAATGGGACCGGATGCCCTTCGGCCTTTGCAACGCTCCGGCCACGTTCCAGCGGTTGATGCAGCGGTGCTTGGGAGGTCAGTTAATGGAGTCAGTGCTTGTATACCTGGATGATGTCGTTGTATACTCCCCAGATTTTGAGTCCCATCTGAAACACCTGGAGCAGGTCTTCCAAGCCATGGAAAAATATGGGTTGAAGCTGCAGCCTGAGAATTGTCATCTACTTCAACGAGAGGTTAAGTACCTTGGACATGTGGTCAGCGCCGCAGGAGTCGCGGTAGACCCAGAAAAAGTATCTGCAGTACGGGAGTGGAGTGCCCCAAAAACAGTGAGGCAGGTACGATCTTTCCTGGGCTTTGTGGGGTATTATAGACGATTTATTCAGAACTTCTCTAAGATTGCGAAGCCATTGAACCAGCTGTTGTCCGGGACCGGTCGGCCTCGAGGCCGTGGGTCCCCAACGATTGAGTGGAGTCCAGAGTGTGAGAGTGCCTTCCAGGTACTAAAGCAAGAATTACTGCAAGCGCCCATCTTGGCTTATGCTGACTTTACCAAACCTTTCGTCCTATTCACAGATGCCAGCAACTTGGGCTTGGGGGCCGTACTAGCCCAACGACAGGAAGGGAAGGAGCGAGTGATCGCATATGCCAGCCGAAGTTTACACCCAGCGGAAAGGAACGACGCCAACTACAGTTTGTTTAAACTGGAGTTGTTGGCCCTGAAGTGGGCGATGAGTGAGAAGTTCAAGGACTGCCTCTGGGGAGCAAAGGTAACAGTCGTGACAGATAACAACCCTTTGGTACACTTACAGACAGCAAGGCTAGGGGCCGTGGAACAACGATGGGTTGCCCAGCTGGCCAACTTTGATTATCAGCTGCAGTATCGCCCTGGGCGGGAACACACCAACGCTGATGTACTGTCATGACTCCCAGAGGGGAGAGAACAGCCAGGAGCCGACGGCCCACGTATGCCGAAAGGCAGGCCCAGACAGAGCAAGTACGGAGACTGCTGGCACAATGGAACAAATTAAAGCTGAGGTAAGGGGTGCTCTGTAGGACCAGCAGAGACCCAGGGCTGGACGAGGAGATCTGCCAGGTAGTTGTACCTGAAGAACAGGTAAAGATGTTAATTGTAGCTTACCACGAACAATTAGGACATCAGGGCGAACAGAGAACGGTATCCCTGTTGCGGAGACACTTCTATTGGCCAGGATTGGAGGCGTCCGTGAGTACGTTCATCCGGGGCTGTTCAAGATGCACCTTGTTTAAGTCCCGACCAGAGGTTCGGGCCCCGATGGTCCCTATCAATGCTAGGGCTCCTCTTCATATCCTCGCCATGGATTTCTTGACGCTGGGCCGACCGAGGGACCGTTATCAGAACATCCTAGTGGTGACAGACCTATTCACCAAATATGCTTGGGCCATCCCGACCTTGGACCAAACGGCGAGCACCACGGCTACGGCCTTGTGGAGGGCAGTCCAACAATCCTTTGGATGCCCTGAGTTCTTACACTCTGAGCAAGGGGCGAACTTCGAGTCAAAGGTAATCAGAGAATTGTGCCAGTTATATGGGTGTACCAAGACCCACACGACATCTTACCATCCTCAGGTAAATGGGAGCTGCGAAAGGTTTAACCAGAACTTGCTGGGGCTACTGGGAACTCTGGACGAAGAACGCCGTGATGACTGGGTGAGTGCTTTGCCTAATTTGATCCAAGCTTACAACAACAGTGTGCATAGCACCACGGGGTATGCCCTCACTTATTTGATGTTCGGCAGACATGTACGGATGCCCACGGATCTGTTGCTGGGAGTTGTTGGAGACGAGGAGGAGTTGAATCAAACAGAGTGGGTAGGACGACACCACCAACGCCTGCACTTTGCGTACGAACAAGTAACGAAGCGGATACAGGCAGCAGGCGAGCGAAGTAAGAGGCTGTACGACCGAACGGCCCGGGAGGCCCCCCTCCTACCAGGTGAGAGAGTCCTAGTACGGGACAACCGACGGCAAGGGAAGGGGAAGTTAAGTGACCGGTGGGAGACGACTCCGTATGTGGTGCAGAGCCAGCAGCGGCCTGGACAGCCAGTGTACACTATCCGGCCAGAAGGAAAGGCTGGGCCGGACCGAATCGTCCATCGAAACATGATCCGCCCCTGTCCGAATTACCCCAGCCCAGTTGAGGTCGCTCCAAAGGAGCCGGCGGGTGAAGCCCCCTGGATTGGAGGATGGGCTATAGTTCCTAGGGAACCTTTGAACGCTCCGGTACGTGCTATGCCAAGGGACCCTGAGGTGGCCCCAGCTGGAGACGAACCTGCCTCACCTCCCAGACGATCCCAACGGGAAAACCGGGGTCGCCCCCCTGCACGTTATGGTGAGTGGACAACGAGAAGGCGTTCCAGGGACTAGAACGCATTGGCAGGGGAGGATGTCACACGGTGACAAATCCAAGGGGCGGAACCAAAATTCGAGAAGATTGGTTCCGCACGGAGTTGAGTTCCGCCCGGCGGCATGAGTAGATACACCGGAATCTCCGGGAGAACGCCGCGACCAAAATCATGCTAATGATGCGCAGGTGTGTGTAATAAATGCAGCGATCGAGGATTGGAGGACGTAAGGAAGCGAAGGAGTACAAAAGGGAGAAGAAAATCAGAGGTTGGTGCGCGTTGTTGAGTTGAGTTGCTGTTGTCACTTCGGGTTGCTTCATTGCCCATCGAGCTACTGAGTTACTGAGCTTATTGCTATGGTGGTGAAGAGGATACTGGTGCTGTTGTGGCGAGCAGACGGAGGAATGAACAAACTGTGAGTAGAAACAGAAGAGAAGAGATCGTTGGCTGAGTATACGGGAAGTTCTTGACATTGTGGAAGTGTTGACATGTATCGCTTCATTTGAAATCATTGGATGAAACTGGACTGGAATTATATGCAGCTTCACTGTGCGGGTGCCCCGCAGTCTAAGAGAGTGTGACAACTTACCGTGAGCACAAGGATTTTACTGTGGAATGTGTATATATTGAGAACCTGTCGTTTCATGTATGTGTGTGCCCCCAGTGAACGAAGATAGGGGCCCCATCACGGAGCAAAGTAGAGGGTAAGCCGGTTGTGTATTATTGTCGTAAAACGAGAACCCTTGCTACAGCTATATTCGACACCAGCCTTCATTATAACGCCCCGTCGGTCCACAGCTGGCTCCGGGAAGATCGTGGCCTGACCTTACTAATTGGCACAAAGTGTGTCGTAGGTGAGTTGTTACACTTGATTCTGTGAAGTGTTGTGCTGTGTATCCGTTGTCAGGAGCCACTACAGTGAGTCAGTTGCAGGAGAAGAAACCGTGCGGTGGGCGAAGTGCTAATTATACATCTGCTGTGCAGCGGGTTTGTGTAGAGACGGGTGTGGCATTGAGAGCCCCTGTCGTGGAGTTGGTGCAGTTGGTGGTGGATCACATTGAATGCCATGACCCTGGTGTGAGTAGAAATTTGAGTGCTGATGTGTATGAAAAGGAAAACCCAGTGTGTGTAGAAGTACAGTAATTTGTCGTCACGGAGTCTCTTCAAGGGTACGCCCCTGTCCAGATCTCTGAAGATACACCTAAGGAGAGGAGAGGGAAGTGTTCGGCTCGTCAGTGACGGTACTTCACCCTCTAGTGGTGACTGAGGACTGGGAGGTAAAAACCACGAGAATCCATCTCACCACGGTTGGTTTGTGAGTAGATCTTTCCTCTGCACCAACGCCTTGTGTTACAGCACTGAGCCTTCACAGAAGAAAGTCAACTAAGTAATTACCTGTAAAAGTATTCTCCACATTTACTGCCACCAGCCCGCCTATGAAAGAGAGATAGCCTTAGTTAAAGGTGCCGTGTGAATTGTGTTACAGCCCTGAGCCCCTAAAGGAGGAAAACGACCAACCAGTTACCTGTGAAAATACTCACCCTATTCGCTGCCACCAGTCCACCGGTAAGAGGAAGAATGTTGAAGTTAAAGGTGCCGTGTGATTTGTGTTACAGCCCTGAGCCTCTAAAAGAGGAAGACGACCAACCAGTTACCTGTGAAAATACTCACCATAGCTGCTGCCACCAGTCTGCCTGCAAGTAAGAGGAAAAGGTGAAAGTTAAAGGTGCCGTGTGATTTGTGTTACAGCCTGAGCCCCTAAAGGAGGAAGACATCCAACCAGTTACCCCGTGGAATTACTCGCCATAGCCGCTACCACCAGCCTGCCTGCAAGTAAGAGGAAAAGGTGAAAGTTAAAGGTGCCGTGTGATTTGTGTTACAGCCTGAGCCCCTAAAGGAGGGAGACATCCAACCAGTTACCTGTGGAAATACTTACCATAGCTGCTGCCACCAGCCTGCCTGAAAGTAAGAGGAAAAGGTGAAAGTTAAAGGTGCCGTGTGATTTGTGTTACAGCCTGAGCCCCTAAAGGAGGAAGACATCCAACCAGTAACCTGTGGAAATACTTACCATAGCTGCTGCCACCAGCCTGCCTGAAAGTAAGAGGAAAAGGTGAAAGTTAAAGGTGCCGTGTGATTTGTGTTACAGCTTGAGCCCCTAAAGGAGGAAAGCATCCAACCAGTTACCTGTGAAAGTACTTACCATAGCCGCTGCCACCAGTCTACCTGCAAGTAAGAGAGAAAAGTTAAAGTTAAAGGTGCCATATGCTTTGTGTTCCAGCGAGCCTCTGAAGGAGGAAGGCATCCAACAAGTTACCTGTGCCAGTATTTGTCATATCCATTGTCGCAAATCCATCTGCAAGTAAGAGAGAAAGTTATCATTAAAGGTGCCGTGTGATCTTGTGTTGCAGCCCCAAGCCCGGCCACAGGAGGAACATTATAGATCCGTATCTGAAGGATACCCACTGTGCTCACTGCCCTGAGCAACAGATTTCTGCCTCCAGGACAGCGGAGGGCGCCACCAATAGAAGAGACCCCAAAAGGCTGCGCCCCCCTTCTTCCTGTTGAACTCGCCTGGAGGCCAGAAGAGGCCCTTATTTTAAATCCCCCCCCCTTTTTCCTTCCCCTATCCATTCTTTTTAAATATTTAATAAAGTTTATTTTAATATTACTCGTACCTTGTGTGACTGGTCATTGGGGTGGCTTTGGGAACCTCCTCGAGGTGGAAACTAGGAAGGGGCGTGACCCTTTAGCTATCTTGGGTCCACTCCGACCTGTGACATACACAGGTTTTAAGTTTAACTTTGTATGGTTTCATATCAATGAAACCTGTATCTTTGTTTGACTGAGACCATAGGCATTGGTTAATCAAAGTGTCTACATTCTGTGGTATGCGGGCGGTCACTGGGTCTTGGTCGGCCTTCTCACTTCCTCCCCCCATAGGCAGAGGATCAATGTATGTCTGTAAACATGACATAAAAGAGAAAACAACATGAGAATCATGATTTTTTGATGTTCCATATTTAAGTTATGCATTATGTCTCGCCCCAGCAAATTAAGACAACCATCTGGTATGATGTGAAATTTGTGAAAAAATGGCTTGACACCTGGAGCTTACCTCCAGAGGTGGTGTAATGGGACAGAACATTTCAGTTTCTAGAATACCCAAAGAGCAAATTTATCCGTAGTTGGTCCCTCATATTCAGATGAAGACATTAATAATACTTCAACCCCAGTATCCAAAAGAAATATATGCATTTTACCATTAAATTGAAGTAAAGTTAACTTTCATTATCATTATCAAATATCAAATAAATGTGGACTTTTTTTGTTATGCCAGTTTGTCTGGAAATTACTGTCAGATAGTTTCTGATGCACTTGCTGTGGCTGTTGCATTGACTGTCTATGTGATGGCGCCCTTGGATTAAAATTGCGCCCCCCTTGGAACGACAGTCACATTGCATGTGGCCCCTTTGTCCGCATACTAACACAGTATATCAAATCTCAGTTTCCTTTCCCGTGCTTGAGCAAGCTGTTTCCCGTTTGATGAGACTTGCCCTGAAAACATAGCATGTTCAGTTTAAACAGAAAAAGTCACCGGATGCATCAGACTCACAAATCAGTCTACTCACATTTATATCCAACAGATTAGTGGTTGTAACCTTATGATTTACGCTTGCCTAGGATTCATGTTTTTCAACATTTTTGTAACAGCGCACTCAGACTTTGTCAATCGGTAGTCTAGAATAAACTCATACTGCTTTCCAACGTGTGCAAAATTTAGAGGCAGTTTCATTTGGTTTAATCTTTCTGTTTAATGCAAACGATAAATACTGGCAAATGCCGAACCGTTTATTTAGAAAAACGCGCATCTGATTAAAAAGCATATATTCATGATCTTCCCATGTGCATGGATAACGAGAGGCTGCAGTCCCCTGCTTCCAGTCACATGGTTTTCTCAAATCAGACGACGGCACGTATCAATTATGTATTTATTTTATTTTGATTTTTGATTTTAATACATCGCTCTCCAATGTTTTCAACAAAATAGCACAAATCTGCCCCTGTGACGACTGCATACCTCTTGTGAGATTTGTAAAACGTTCACGTATTTTACTGTGATTTGTGGCAACGGTAAACTTAGGCTGGTAGCCTACTATTCGACATAAAATATGGCGGCGCATCTTGTGTTGGGGTTTTTTGATGTAAAGTTATTAAATTACTAACCGCTAACTTACTGACGTACAGTTCAACATAAAAACCTCTATTATTTGTATACATAAAATCATCAGGCTTCTGCCTGGCCGTGGAAGAATCCTCCATTTTCAACACAATGTAAACAAATAATAGCAGCAACAGACAAACAGCAATAAGCACAAAGCAATAGACAGACACCCGGGTTTTCTGTGCTCCTCCGCTCAGCCTCAACCATTGTCCGTACCGTATTAGGAATAGAATTTGGACATTACTTTTGTAAACTATGTCAAATATGCAAAAAATCAATTTCAATATATTCAGTAGAATATTAATTCAGTTTTTATTCAATATTTTTATTCAAATAGACAATGATCGTTTGATGTTTAATTATTCCGCGTTTCTATCAATAATCATTCATTTATCAAATTGTTTTGCAAAATTTAGTCATTCATTTAGCAATTTATTATTTCACAATTGCAAAGTTTCAACAAATTGTTTTGTTCAAAGTTTGTTTGTTCACAATTTTTTTCAATCAGATAGCTTATACTGATGATAGCTTTTTCAATGTTAGTTTTATTTCAAATCAGCTTATTAAAAAATATTGGGCCGCGCTCGATCAATATTTTAATTGAATAATCATTTATCAACACCACGATTCCAAATATACAATGAGCTCAAACATGTATATTTGATTCATTTCGTGGGCTGTAGCCTCAACTTCCAGCACCATGAGGATTTAATTTTCAATCAAATTCCCCCTTTTCACGAAACGACTTCACTACCTGCCCCAAATGGGCCGAGTGGATTAACCAGTCTTGACTCGAGTCAACAAGATACAGGTCCTCTAGGACTCTCCAGGTCCTATAGGACTCTACAGGGGCAAGCGCTGTATTTCAAATTTATTAGAAATATTTCAACACTTACCCCCTTTTTGTAGAGTCCTCCCCGATCTGCGGTGTTCGAAATTCGGTCTCCGGTTCGAGGATGTTCCCCTCTTTCGCCGGACGAGCGCCCAATTGTTAGAATCTAATTCTAAGCAGGTCTAGAGGTATGAGAGTTTCTTTTAAGTTCGGTACTTAGGTTGTTAGGTGAGGATCTGAGGTGAGCAGCAGAGAAATCTGATATCAGAGGATCATGAAAGAGACTGACACCAAATGCCGTTCAATCATAGTCATGTGCTGTTCATGTTGTAAGGTGTACTGACTATGTGCTTATGTTGCTGAGGTGTTTTTTTTCCTGTTCCCAAACTGTACTCCCTTTGGAGCATAGTCTGGGGGTTTGTCTTTTTTTTAACCTACCCTTCCTCATGTAATGCTGTATTTCTTCTAAATGCTCTGTCGACCTGTTCTGTCCACCCCATTGTTTTTTTTTAATGTATTGTATGTATGGACAGGTTGATGGTTTAATTTCGTTGTATTGTAAAGTACAATGACAATAAAAGCTTATCTATCTTATCTTATCTATCTAGACCAAATTTTATTAGACATCCTTCACATTATATAGGATACAGAAAGGAAATATTAGTCACCTAAATACAGTCTGACACACTCTCGTGATCAAAACACTGACGAATCCGTCGAGACGATAATCGTATGATTAATTGACCAAACAAACATGCCCTTTTGGTAGACAACGTAGAAAGGGAAGTGATACTAAAAACAGGGAAATAGGGTCTGACACATGTACCTAAAATACCCTCCTTGCCCCAACCACAACCAACCTGCAGTTACCCAAAATATATTTCATAATATCTCCTAAACATAGCATATGCAAAATCATCAATCACTAGGGAAAACTTTACTTGAGTCAGGCCAGAAAATGAACATTGTGTTATACAAAAGTCAAACCAGTCACAGAACATTTCTATAATATGCATTGTATATATTTAAAACCTTAAAGACAGGATGAGCTTGTCATCAAAATATATGATTAGAGAAAATGCCACCCTGAAAAGGATTATCAAAACCATGTGAACATCTAATGTGAATTTAAACAGGATATATAGATATATATTTGGTTTGCTTACAAGTTAACTAGTGGGTGTGGGAAAGGTACATCTTTAGATTCTTACAAGTACATACCTGTGTTCGGAAATCTTTGCATCAAGAAAATCAAGAGAATCCTCAGTGAATTTCAATGCCACTTCCATTTCTAAAATATCTTTTAAAAGCAACAAAATTTCCCATGTTTGATCATTTTCAGGGATATCAAAGCCAATCATGAGGGGCAGAAGTCTTATTAATGCCCAGTTTTCATGGGCATTGCCACCAATCGTGCCTCTAGAAGCAAATGTGGCTGGGATGATCTGAGGCTGATCAACTTTGTCAGAGAATTTGTAAGGAAACTGCTTAATAGCTTGATTTAGAGATTCAAGAGAAATGAATTTCCTTGTAACCAAATTATTAATGCACAAAGACATTTCAATGGGGATGACACCCTCCATTAGGTCGTGCATTATGTCAGGTGGAAAACCACCGATTGTGTGAAAATGTTCCAACCTTTTACTCAAAACACATCCATCTTTCACACCATACTGCCTTACCAAACTCTTATCATTAAACACTTCAGCCACTTGCCTGTCATGCTCCTGCTCTTTCATCCAAGACAGTACTCATGTGCTAAATATGATCTGTGATTTAAAGAATGTAGGTGAATCATTATTGGTAACAATGGATGTCGAATCACTGTATACTAATATTGATCATTCTGAGGGTTTGGAGGCGACGCAACATTTTTTAAGTGATCGATCACCAGAGAATACGCCACCCACTTCTTTTATTTTACAATTGATGAAATAGATACTTGAGAATAATGTATTTCTATTTTTGAATATATTTTACAAGCAGGTTAAAGGTACAGTGATGGGCGCCTGTTTTGCACCCAATTATGCAAACTTATTTTTGGGTTTGTGGGAAGAGAAATATATTCTCTCAGCTAATAATCCTTTTCTTGATAAAGTGGTTTTGTGGGGAAGGTACATTGATGATGTTTTATTGATTTGGTCAGGTTCTGAGTCTGAATTGCATTTGTTTCACAAGTACATTAATGGGATAAATCCTAATTTAAAATTGAGCCTGGAATATTCTTTGTCTGAGATCAATTTTCTCGATCTTAAAATTACTAAAGACGTCAATGGTGATCTACATACTTCGATTTTCAGAAAATCAACAGATCGAAACACCATACTTAGGGCGGATAGTTTTCATCCGTCTTGGTTGAAAGAAAATATTCCATACGGCCAGTATCAAAGACTGAAACGTATTTGTGATGTACAAAGTGATTTTGAATTTCAACTGCAAGACATGACAAATAGATTTCGACAGAGAGGTTATGAACCACAGACTTTAACAAAGGCAACAGAAAGAGTGAAATCTATGGATAGGCAACAATTATTGAGAAAAAGTAAAGTATCACGTTCTAATAACTCTAATCGTGTCTATTTTTCAACAACATATAGCGCTGAGGCCATTCGAATTAAACACATCATCAATTCTAATTGGAACATTTTAGAAAGCGACAGGACGCTCCGTACAATTTTTTCAGAAAAGCCTATGGTAAGTTACAGACATCCACCGTCGATACGGAATAAGGTTGTACGTAGTTACCTTCCGGCGCCTGAGAAAAAAACATGGCTTACCTCGTTAACCGGTAATTTTAAATGTGGAAAGTGCAGACATTGTGACAATATGGTGAAAACTAATACGTTTACAGATGTGAATTCTGGTAAAGTGTATTCTATTAGTTCTTTCATCAATTGTAATACTTCTCATGTAATATATAGATTAGAATGTGAATGTGGGCATTTTTATATTGGTCAAACAAAAAGGAAATTACGGTTAAGAGTTGCAGAGCATAAGTATGCGATCCGGACAAAAAACGTGCTGTACCCCATGGCGAGACACTATATTGAGGCGGGTCATACCTGTGAGTCTTCTTTAAAAGTTATTGGCATTGAATCCATCCCCTGTACAATAAGAGGGGGAAATAGATTAAAGCGGCTTCTACAAAGAGAAACGTTTTGGATCTATACACTTAAGAGTATGGAGTTTCCTGGTGTTAATGAAGAAATTGACTTTTTGCCTTTTTTGTAAATTTTTTTTTTTTTTTACATCTCTGTTGTGTTGTAAATGATGAAATTGACTTTTTCCTCTTTTGGTATTTTCTCTCATTTACTTAGTTTCTTGTTTATTTACTTAATTTACATTTGAGTGTGATTTGTAATGCGGATATATATTGATTGGATTGTCTGCATTTGAATGAATGATGGTCACTCCCATCTATTATCCAGCTGCTCGTGATTACTATTTAAGTAGAGCGCTGTGTATCAATGCATGTGTATCCTGATGAAGGCGTAAGCCGAAACGCGTAGATCTACCTTTTAATTTTGTATGTAGCCCAGTGTATTAAAGGCTTTTTAATATTTTTCTCACTCGAGTGCCTTGGATTTTTGTATATTTATGCTCCTGCTTTGATCGGAGTTTAAATGCTCCCAGACGGACCTCCTTTTCTTTGAATTTCACTTCTCTTGGCACAGCAGAATCGACATGGATGCTCAACAGTGAAGCTCTCTTGTAACCCAGCCAAAGAATGAGCACCTAGATTATCTGAGGAAACAAAAAGCACAGTTCCTTCCACACAGTCACCTAACTTTTCAATGTACCAACCATGATTTTCAAGAGCTTCAAGGTCTTGCACAAGTGGGCGCAAGACATCTGTGTAGCCATATTGTTTAAATCTACTACAGTAGCTCTGCATAAAATTGTAGCTGAATTGACTGAAGTGATGAACAATCTTTTGAGGGAAGATTAGCTAGAACCCAGTAGAGACCAAACATTTTGTGTTTTTTACGCGAAGTTCCAATGGGATTAGCAAGCTCAAATTCATCAACATATAGACCAAGTACAATCCGGGTTTTTGTTTTAAAAAAGTCATTTTCTTGATAGTGACTGCCATCTCTGAAAGTGTTGTATCCATTATCTGGGCGGCCATTACAAATGACTTTATTTAAAATGTCAGCCCTGTTTAGAATGTTTTGCAACATTTGCAGAATTGGTACATAAGAGACTGACTGCGAATCAATTCAGTTGGCATGACCATGAAACTCAATCTGAAAAAAATGATGCTCTTCTGCTTATTGTGGAAAGAGGCTTGCCAGCTTTGGTCATTCTCAAAATTGGGTTACTTTCTTTTAGTGCATTGGCTATTTCTCTTACTAATGCATCACAGTCAGTTTG
Organism: Paramisgurnus dabryanus; assembly: GCF_030506205.2. NCBI lineage: Eukaryota > Metazoa > Chordata > Actinopteri > Cypriniformes > Cobitidae > Paramisgurnus > Paramisgurnus dabryanus. The sequence goes on along the minus strand of NC_133350.1, from coordinate 37,871,446 downwards.
TCCATGTTTATGAAGAATTTGCTGAATAGCATGATAAAAAAGGGGCTCTGACTGAAGAAAAATCGTCTCGGTTACGCATGTAACATTGTATTTGCATCTGACGGCGCCGCCCCACCGCTTGGGTATTTAAACGAGGATCAGGTGCAATATCATTAGCTTGATTTTTCGCTGAGAAATTCAGCAATGGAACAGATCTGTGGCGACGGGATGTGACGTCTCTGTTCCCTTCCTCACAGGGAACGAGGGTTACATACATAACCGAGACATTCCCTTTCGGTCGGTCACTACGACGTCACTTCATGACCGTGGTAGGGGAATTTGGTAAGAATTTCCAAGGAAATACACGCATAGAGACCCACAGGGGGCGCAATGTGGGTGCCAAACCTAACCCAGGTTCACATGGAAACATTTAGTGAGAGGCTGACAGCAGAAGCTCCGCAACATCAGCTGTCAAGGCAGTGGAGGAGTGAAAAACGCTATTGCGTTTTTTGCTATAACAGCCTTCCATTATGGTGCGGTTGGCAGCACCAAAATAGAGGCTGCAAGTCTCTAGTGGTCTTTACTAATTGGAATAAAGAACCAGAGAGGATACCGGCTCAACGCGAACACTGTAAAACCTAGTGAACGTGTTAGGTGTCGCCCAGCCAGCAGCTCTGCAGATGTCTGTTAGCGAGGAACCACGAGCCAATGCCCAAGATGACGCCACACTTCTCGTAGAATGTGCACACAGATTAACAGGCAAGGAATACCCTGCTTTTCATACGCAAGGGTAATAGTGTTCACAATCCAATGGGACATCCTCTGCTTGGTGACAGCATTCCCCTTCTGCTGACAACTGAAATAAACAAAGATCTGTTCTGAGGTTCTAAAGCTTTGCGTCCGAGTTACATACACACATAGCGCACGCACCGGACATAATAAAGCCATGGCTGGGTCTGCCTTCTCCGGGGGCAGTGCTTGCAAGTTCACCACTTGGTCTCTGAATGGTGTTGTGGGAACTTTGGGCACATAGCCGGGCCGGGGTCTTAGTGTTACGCTGGATTCAGTTGGCCCGAACAGTAGGCATGAATCGTTGACCGAAAATGCATGAAGATCCCCTATTCTCTTTACCAAAGCAAGGAGTGTTTAAGTTTTCAAAGTTAGAAACTTTACATTCACAGAATGCAGTGGCTCAAAGGGGGCGTCCTGTAAAGCTTTCAGCACCACGGACAGGTCCCAAGGAGGAATAGAGGGAGGACGAGAAGAATGCAGCCTTCGTGTTCCTCTTAAAAACTCGTGCTGACCCACTGTCCTACCGTTTATCGGAGCCTGGTGTGCATATATCGCAGCGGTATCTACTTTATTGGTAGAGGGAGACAGCCTACTGTCCAAGCAATGTTGGAGATAAATAAGCACGAGTCTGATCTAGCATTCTTGGGGGTCTTCTCGTGAGAAGCACACCAATCAACGAACAGATTCCATTTTAGCGTGTACGCCTGTCTCGTAGACAGTGCTCGCGCTGCAGAGATGGTGTTAGATACCAAGTGTGGTAAATCACCTAGAAGCTCCGCGCCCCGTCCAGAGACCACACATAGAGGTTCCACAGATCGGGGCGCGGGTGCCATAATGTGCCAGGGAATCCGCCAGGGAGGGGCTGTCGTGAGGAGAGTGAGCTCTGTAAAACCAATTCCTGGTTGTCCAGTACGGCGCAACTAATAGAATGCGCTCCTCGTCCTCCCTGACTTTGCACAGTGTTTGAGCAATAAAGCTTACTGGGGGAAACCCCACGGCCAGCTGTGTGCCAGTGCATCCATGCCGGGTGTTCCCTCGGATAATGACTAAAACAGACAACAATGGGTTGTCTCTGGAGAAGCAACAGATCTAACTGCGCTCTGGTGAAACGTTTCCAAATCAGCTGAACCGACCGGGGTTAGTCGCCACTCGCCAGGGCGTGCTGCTCGTGAGAGCGTGTCTGCCACTGTGTTCAGTGACCCTGAGATATGAATGGCACGAAGAGACGTCAGATTCTTCTGACTCCAGAGGAGGAGAAGATGGGCAAGATGCGACAGGTGACGAGAGTGCAGACTGCCTTGGCGAAAGATATACGCTACAGCCGCAGTGTTGTCGGTGTGCACTAATACATCTTAAGCATAGAATCACATTGATGAAATGGACGAGCGCAAGATATACAGTCCACAGCTCGAGGCAATTTATGTGCCAATGTCGCTGGGGTGTCGACCGAGAATTGTTGGACGCTCTCAGTTGCGTCGCCGAAATGGCTGGTCTAAAATGGAACATTAAGAGACGATTATTAACGACCTACTTAATGCCCGCAAGACACAACCAGAGATGGCGTTCCTGGACCACCAGGGTGGGCATAGCACCTCCGACGGCATGTGCGGAGAACCTAAGTCGCTCGTAGCGCCAGGTCAGAGCCACACAGGGTTCTTTAGCCTGGCGAACCTGCAGCAACACCATGGTGAACACGGCAGAGGCCGCCTCCCACTAGAGGTCTGCGCAGGACACAATTTTCAGTCCCGCTCCCGCCCGCACCCGCAAAGTTCAGTCCCACTCCCGCCCGCTCCCGCAAAGATTTGTAATTTTTAGTCCCGCTCCCGCCCGCATCTGTGATATTTTGTCCCGCTCCCGCCCGCAAATGCCCGCAGGCAGGATGGATGGATTTTTACTTTCTGTCTCTGTAAAGGTCTTAAAAAAAACGTGCGTGCACATATAGCTAATTCCTTACCAATACTTGGTAACAGGCCCAGATGGCTAATCAGACCAGGAGAATTCCCGGTGGGCCGGTCTGTTTTTTGGCAACGAGGCCGGTTGTTGTCATGCCACCAGGTTGAAGGTTGCTGTCATAGGCTGCCTGCAATCACAGCAGCCCCACCACTTTATGCCCAAATTGATTGTGTCCCGAGTCCCGACCACTTATTGGAAGAATTTTTGCATTCGAGTCCATTAACTTAACATCTAAAATGAATGGAAAACGCAGGACGCGCTGAATTTCTTCTTTTCAAAGCGTTCGCCTGTAAATACGAGTTTTGTTTCAGACGCGTCTATATTTGAGTGCGCTTGCCGCGCATCAAGATATAAGATAAACTTGAAAAGGATATACAAATTGTAATTTTTTAAGATGTAACAATGAATCGTCTGTTAATCGTCATATATTGCAAGAATATCAAAAATCTATTTGATGCAAAACTCATCAGTTTATTGGAAAATAAAGTAAGTTTCATATATGATGTCAAGTAAAAAAAATACCACTATATTTATTCTTTTTGGACACAAAGTATGCCTATCTTACGACGTTATTTACCTATATACATGAATAACATGATATATTTACTATTAAAAAAATTAAAAAGATTTGATAAAGCTTTGATCAATCTTGCTTATGTATTGTATAGGGGTTTGCAAACTTTTTCAACCCAACAGGTAATCTCAAGACCCACCATTTAAAAAAAAAAAAACACATTATTTCCTTTCAGTAGTTTTTGAATAAGTTTAATTGAATCATATTTTAAAAAGTTATGAATTTATATATAAATTTCATAGTGTGGCCAATTAAAATACACTTGGCGAATAGAGCAATAAAATACAGCGTCTTTTCAAAATAAGCTCCCGTCAGAGCAAGTGTAATTGCAGCATTAACACGCTCCTCTTCTCTGATCTCTTTTTCCAAATTGTTCTTTTAAGTCAGAATGTAAAAATAACATGGACACTTACCTTACGTTCTTACAAAGATGTTGGATTTAGGGATATGCAGGTGAGGATTTTTTCACCTTCTGAACCTATTAAATACACTGCATATTTTAAACGAAAATATGTTTGGCAAAGACGTTTAAAATCTGTAGTAGGCTACATTTGATATTTAACGTTAGATTATTAAATATTTCCATTTCTTAATAAAATAAATTTGTTAAATGTTAGTTCATTATTATTCATTATATATATACGAAAACTCAACACCAATATAGCTGCAAGCAGCAATACCGGGGTCAAGCCGAAAAGGGCCCAAAAGGATGTAAAATTGAGATTGGATAAGCAGACTGAAGAACCTAGTTAAACCAAGTTTAATTAGTGAAAAGAGCCCACCCCCGTGTCTCTACGGTGTTCCGATGCAGAGATATAGCTTTTGCAAAAACGGTTGATAAGGTATTCTCATTGGTTGCTAGGGAGTGAATTGGCAACCATCAGTGATTATAGTCAAAGCCATGAAAGGAATAATCCATGATGACTCATGGTTTTAGAAGTGTTGTTGCAGTAGTTTTAGGCAAAAAATGCGTTATTCTATCTCAAAACCAGTAGGTGGCGCAATGACAAAATTGTGCATGCAACCTCAGGTCATAACTGTGTTACATCTAGCTAGTTTTATGACTATACACTTTAGTTTAGTGAAGAAACAGTTGTATGACCATAGGGCTGGCTTGATATCAAAGGTTTTGTTCAATTATAGGGCCACCTAGTGGTGCAAGCATACAATATTTTTTGTGTGGCCTCAAAATATGCTCATACATCAGGGTATCAAATATGGTAAAAAAATCTCTTTGCGTTACGAAGTTATAGCCATTTATGTGTAAAAACACAAAATTTAAAGGTAATTTTTCGTTTTTTGCAATTTTCAGCCATTTCTGATGAAAATTTTAATACAATGCCAATGGAACTTTTTGTTCAGAAGGTAATGCAATATTCTTCCTATGATGTTTTCGAGTCGATCAGAATTACGCTCGCGGAGATATTCGTGCGTGTTTTTTAAGTGCTATTTTGCCGCGCAGGGTTAACCGTAAGGCCAATTCTGGCATGTTTGGTATCGTTGGACTCGGCAACTATTCAGGACTCCAAGGAAACAAGTCCCATGAAAATACGTCGATCACAGCCAAAGTTATAGGTGTGTAAAACATTCGTCTTACCACTAGGTGGCGCTGCGACGAAACTGGGCATGCGCTCTCAGTTCCTGACTGGCATCACAAGTACCAAGTGTCGTTTCAATAGGCTTAAGTTTGGCGAAGATACAGCCTCAAATCCGTTTTTTTGCACTCTACGTAAAATTTGTTGACGCGGTTTACGCAAACAGATTGGCGAATCGACATGAATTCCATAACTTTTTGCCGTGAGGGTCTGTAGATGCTACATACCGATTTTCGTGGAAATCGGGCAAAAGCTCTAGGACGAGTTCGCAAAAGTAGGTTTTACGAATAATTCAAAATGGCGGAAAAATTTTCATGACGGAAAATGACGTCATAGGGTCCAGTCGGATCGTCTTGAGCCAAGGAATCAGAGGAAACAAGAATTTCGTTTCTAGGACGTACGGGTCAGAAGTTATAAACAAAAACGTAAGTGCAACTTTAGACTGTTGGTGGCGCTAGAGGGTTGGAGTTAGAGACTCCAAATTTGCTGTGGGGACACATTGGACTGTCCTTTATCAGTGTGCCAAATTTCATAACTTTCCTACGTACGGTTCTATGGGCTGCCATAGACCGCAATGGCGGAAGAGAAAGAAGAAGAAGAAGAAGAAGAAGAATAAATATAGCTGCAAGCAGCAATGCCGGGGTCAAGCCAAAAAGGGCACAGAAGGATGTAAAGTTGAATTCGGATGAGCAGTTTAAAGAACCTGGGAAAATCTCTTGATTTCAGACTAAATAATATAACAGTTATCAGCAAAAAAGTTGTGTTTTCATTCAGTGTCATCTCTCCCTCTCTTCTCGAGGAGCATTGACAACTAGAACACTGAAAAAAATGTGAGTGGTGCTTGCAGTGGCAATTCTCAGCTCACAAAATGTTACAGTGGTGTTAATGAGTCAAAAGAGACCACCCCCATGTCTCTACGATGTTCTGATGCAGAGATATAGCTCTTGTAAAAAGGATTGATAAGGTATCCTAATTGGTTGCTAAGGAGTTAATTGGCATGCACCAATGATCTCCAAGCCATGAAAGGAATAATACATGATGACCCAAGATTTTAGATGTACTGTTGGAGTAGTTTTAGGCAAAAATACCATATTTCTATCTCAAAACCACTAGGTGGCGCAATGACAAAGTTGTGCATGCAACCTCAGTTCATAAATGTGTTACATCTAGCTAGTTTTATGACTATACACTTTAGTTTAGTGTAGAAATAGTTGTATGACCATAGGGCTTGCTTGATATGAAAGATTTTGTTCAATTATAGGGCCACCTAGTGGTTCAGGCATACCAATTTTTTTGTGTGGCCTCAGACTCTGCTCATACATCAGCGTATCAAATCTGGTGAAAAAATTTCTTTTCGTTGCGAAGTTATAAGAATTTATGTATAAAAACACAAATTGTAAAAGGTAATTTTTCGTTTTTTGCTATTTTCGGCCATTTCTGATGAAAATTTTAATATAACGCCAATAGAGTTTTTTGTTCAGAAGGTAATGCATTGTTCTTCCTATGGCATATTCGAGTCGATCGGAATAACGCTCGCAGAGATATTCACGCGTGTTTTTTAAGTGCTATTTTGCTGCGCAGGGCTAACCGTATGACGAATCCTGGCATGTTTGGTATCGTTGGACTCAGCGACTACTCAGGACTCCAAAAATGTAAGTCCCGTGAAAATACTTTTATCGCAGTCAAAGTTATAGGCGTATAGAACATTCGTCTGGCCACTGGGTGGCTCTGAAACGAAACTGTGCATGCACCCTCACTTCCTGACTGGCATCTCAAGTACCAAGTGTCGTGTCAATAGGCCTAAGTTTGGCGAAGATACAGCCTAAACTCTGTTTTTTTGCGCTCTATGTAAAATTTGTTGACGCGCTATACGAGAACGGATTGGTTTATCGAAATTCTTTTAATAACTTTTTGCCTTGAGTGTCTCTAGATGCTGCATACCAATTTTCGCGGCAATCGGGTAAAAACTCTAGGACGAGTTTGCAAAAGTAGGTTTTACGAATAATTCAAAATGGCGGAAAAATTTTCATGACGGAAAATGACGTCATAGGGTCCAATCGAATCGTCTTGAGCCAAGGAATCAGAGGAAACAAGAATTCCGTTTCTAGGACTTACGGATCAAAAGTTATAAGCAAAAACATAAGTGCAAATTTGGACTGTTGGTGGCGCTAGCGGGTTTGAGATAGAGACTCCAAATTTGCTGTGGATAATATTTGGACTGTCCTTTATCAGTGTGCCAAATTTCATAACTTTCCTACGTACGGTTCTATGGGCTGCCATAGACCGCAATGGCGGAAGAAGAAAAATTTACTAACAGAAACAATTGCCAATATAGCTGCAAGCAGCAATACCGGGGTCAAGCCGAAAAGGGCACAGAAGGATGTAAAGTTGCGTTTGGATAAGCAGACTGAAGAACCTAGGTAAACCTAATGATTTCAGATGAAAAAATGCAAAGGTAATCAACAAAAATAATCTATATTCTTGTCTACTGCAACTGTCCTTCGGTTATTGACAATCATGGAACATTAGAGCACTGAAGGACATGTATGTGATGCTTACAGTGGGCAAACATGGGTCACAACATGTTACAACAAGTTAAAAGAGTCAAAAGAGACCATCCCCATGTCTCTGTGATGTTCTGATACAGAGAAAAAGCTCTTGCAAAAACAGTTGATAACGTATTCTCATTGGTTGCTAGAGAGTAAATGGACATCCTCTAGTGATTATAGTCAAAGCCATGAAAGGAATAATCCATGATGACTCATGGTTTTAGATGTGTTGTTGCAGTAGTTTTAGGCAAAAAATGCCATATTCTATCTCAAAACCAGTAGGTGGCGCAATGACAAAATTCGTGCATGCAACCTCAGGTCATAAATGTGTTACATCTAGCTAGTTTTATGACTATACACTTTAGTTTAGTGAAGAAACAGTTGTATGACCATAGGGTGGCTTGATTTCAAAGGTTTTGTTCAATTATAAGGCCAACTAGTGGTGCAACCATACAATTTTTTTTGTGTAGCCTCAGACTGTGGTCGTACATCAGCGTATCAAATATGGTGAAAAAATCTCTTTGCGTTACGAAGTTATAACCAATTTTGTTATTAAAACACAAAATTTAAAGGTAATTTTTTGTTTTTTGCAATTTTCGGCCATTTCTGATGAAATTTTTAATATAGTGCCAATAGAACTTTTTGTTCAGAAGGTAATGCAATATTCTTCCTATGATGTTTTCGAGTCGATCAGAATAACGCTCGCGGAGATATTCGCGCGTGTTTTTTAAGTGCTGTTTTGCTGCACAGGGCTAACCTTAAGGCGAAATCTGGCATGTTTGGTATCGTTGGACTCGGCGACTATTCAGGACTCCTAAAAATCAAGTCCCGTCAAAATACGTTGATCACAGCCAAAGTTATAGGTGTAAAAAACATCTGTCTGGCCACTAGGTGGCGCTGCGACGAAACTGTGCATGCACACTCAGTTCCTGACTGGCATCACAAGTACCAAGTGTCGTGTCAATAGGCCTAAGTTTGACGAAGATACAGCCTAAAATCTGTTTTTTTGCGCTCTACGTAAAATTTGTTAACGCGCTATACGAAAACGGATTGGTTTATCGAAATTCTTTTGATAACTTTTTGCCGAGAGGGTCTCTAGATGCTACATACCAAATTTCGCGACAATCGGGTAAAAACTCTAGGACGAGTTCGCAAAAGTAGGTTTTACGAATAATTCAAAATGGCGGAAAAATTTTCATGACGGAAAATGACGTCATAGGGTCCAGTCGAATCGTCTTGAGCCAAGGAATCAGAGGAAACAAGAATTTCGTTTCTAGGACTTACGGATCAGAAGTTATAAGCAAAAACATAAGTTCAACTTTGGACTGTTGGTGGCGCTAGCGGGTTAGAGATAGAGACTCCAAATTTGCTGTGGGGACACATTGGACTGTCCTTTATCAGTGTGCCAAATTTCATAACTTTCCTACATACGGTTCTATGGGCTGCCATAGACCGCAATGGCGGAAGAAGAATAATAATAATAATAAAAAATATAGCTGCTAGCAGCGATTACCGGGGTTCAAGCCATTTAGATCACAAGACGTTTAAGGACATGGCCATATAGATATTCTGCATTGTATATTGTACACACACACGTTTATCTGAGAAAGGAGAAACAAGACTGTTAAAGAACAAGACTTAATATTGACATGGTTACACACTCATTTGGTATGTTTTTTTTTATAAAAAACTAAAAATATATAATTCTTACTGCAAATGTCGTGTAAGTGCCTCCAAAATTATGTTCACGTTTCACAGCTTTCATAAAATGACATGAGTGTTAAAACTGATAACTCAGAACAATTGAAGTGGTAGTCTTTAACTAAATGTGATTTTAATATTATAACAGTAAAATCATGAAGTTAAAAGTGCAGTGTGTACATTTTAGCGGCGTCTAGTGGTGAGGTCACGAATTGCAACCAATGGCTTAGTCCACTGCTCACCCCTCGCTTTTGAAACACATAGAGAAGCTACGGTAGCCGCCACCAGACAAACATGTCATCGTCGGAGACAACTTAGTAAAAAAATGTCCGTTAGGGGCTTCTGTAGAAAAATGGCGCCACAAAATGGTGACTTCCATGTAAGGGGACACTCGGTGTATGTAGATAAAAAGGTCTCGTTCTAAGGTAATAAACACATACCGGTTCATTATGAAAGGTCTTTATACACCCCTGATAATATAGTTTTTTATATCATTTTGCATTTCTGTCAAGAGATCCTTCTAAAATTTACACACTGCACCTTTAAATGTGAACAGATTTCTATTAATAGTAAACTTAGATGATGATTACTCTTTAACTGTGTTTTCTGTGAGTGCAAATGTCAGCCAGTGATTGATCCTCTTCTACCATCTAGTGGACATAACGGAAAATTGCACCTAAAAACCACAATAAGGAATTTGAGTATATTGCCTGATCTCAATAATACATTGTATGCTTTGTCATAAGCTTTAGGGGCCGTTCGTCAGAGCCGTTTTCAAAATGACTGTGTGATAGCTATACTTCTGCAAAGTTGTTTTTGTATTTGATATATATATATATTTATACAGTGTAGAGAAAATTGTACTGCACTGGCTTTACTGTTGTTGAGTGTAAGAACTGAAACAATTTAATAAACATAACCAGATACTTTATCTGAATGGTGGATGATGTTATTAAATCGTGTCAATAACAAATATCATTTCATTTAGCAGATTCATGTTCATGTCCTTTAATCGAGTACCATGAAGGCTTTCTGTTTTAATTAGGTAAATAAAGTGAGGTATGCAAGTTATTAAACTGTATATAATTTTATGGACAAAAGGAAAATATACACAAACATGCTCTGCACATTTTGTATGTTTCTCTCATCTGAAACAGTCATTTTAGTTCATAGAGATATATTCTGTAGGTCTTACTAAATGGTTGCTTGTTTAAATCTTTTAGACTATTTTTTTTATTAACAAACGTAATTGTTCTTAAAGAACATATATATTCTTTGACATAAATATTATGTGCAAACATACAAGTATTTCAGATGACAGCCTCTGTCATATTATAGTAGGCCTAAACATAACAAATCCAGATGTGTTGTTTATATCAAATGGAGTTAATAACAAATATGATGTCATTAAGCAAATGTCAGTCAGATTTGCTATTAAGCACTTATTTGTGTTCACACATGTGCTGTGCTTGAGTAAGTTTTCAGTAAATCATTTACATTTAAAACAACCAATTATATCATAACATTACAATTTCATTGCAATAATTCTATAAACAATTATTAAAAACTTTATAAGACACATCATGACATGTTTATGTCATGGAAAATAGATTAAAATACTAAAGCTACTGATAACCAAATATATATTCTCTTTATGTGTGATTATTAGTAATTATTTCTAATGTTGGCCTGTTCTTTAAGGATCCACATATTTACAGCAATCTTTTTCATACCTTTAGGATTTGAAGAATTCTAAGACAACATTTGAAGCTTTATAACTTTATTGGGTTGTTTCCCACAGGTTTAAATTGAGGCATGACTAGCCATTAGTTATTTAAAAACATTTAGGTACTTTTTACAAACAAACCTTTTAAAAAACATTACTGGTGTACATCTTAAGACAAAACTATGGCCCTGATATATTTAAAGATAGGCCATTGTAAGCTATTTTCAAGTAAGACAACTAAAACATAAACCTAAATTTTAGTCTGTAACTACACTTAAACCAATGGTCAGTAACATTAATCTCTAAGACTAGTCTTAAAAGTTAGTCATACATTTTTGTCTTCATGACTGAACATAACTGCTTTAAGTATCATGTGAAAAAATATTTAAATTATTTAAATTATATTTAAATCCAAATAGTAAGACTGATTAGCCCTAACTAACTACTAGTTCTTCAGACTAGTCCTTAAAACACAGTTTTAACTTAATTATTCAACCAGCCCTAGTCTTGGAAAGACATATATTGTCTGATCTTAATAAAACTATTAATATTTTGTCATAAGCTTCACATTACTAGTTAATTGGTTAGATATACTTAGTCTGGCCCATTTTGAAAATGTCACATTTCAAAATGCTTGAATTGATAACCTCAAGTCTTTTAGTTTTAATGAGGTAAATGACTGCAGATCATTGAATCTTATAATAATTTTCATGCAGATGCAAACCCATGGACAAAAGGAACATAACAGCAGTTACAAATGAAATAACGAATACAGGTTAGAAATGGTTCCCACATCACTGTGAGACATCATATCAAATCTAGGAATACAACGGCAAAAGTTTATTTTATGTTTCATATTGATATTTGCCCAGATAGTACAGCAAATTCACAAAATTGTTTTTCATATAATCATAAACATCTAGAGCAGTACTTTCAACTAAGTGAAACACAGTGGTTTCTCCAGACCCAATGCTCAGCACATTTTCTATGATTCCCTCATCTGACACAATCAGGTCAGTTCATACAAATCTCTACTGATGATTAAAGTGGATTTGTTTAAAATAGAAGACTTTTGTATATGTGCAGAGCAGTGGGCTTCCAGGAATACTTTTGAAAACCACTGATCTAGGGGACAGTTAACGTTACACCCATTGTTCTAGATGCAAATATTTCCGGAATGATGAGCCAAAAATCCTCACAGACACTTGAGAACATAAGACAAAAAAGCCCATCAGTTTAGTTGTAATCGCTGGACTCGTACATGGTTAATGCTGGCTGGCTGTTGGTCGGCATGTTTTCTAAGATATGTAATTATCCTAATAGACCCTTATAAGAATCTGAAAGCAGATGTTATGTGCAAAATAGTAGGTGAGACAAATATCTATGTGTCGTATACATATGCTATAGTCATCGTTCTTTGTTCTTAGGTTATTGCGCCACCTAGTGGACAATCTCTGCTATTTTTTGCATGTGAACTCAGTCTAGGTCTATACATATGTGTACCAAGTTTCGTGTTGATATCTCATTCCTATCATAAATGATAGCCATTTAAGTATTTGTGGCACCGCCTCTTCGTACTTTTGACCGTGGTGTTGCGACGACGAGTGCAAAGTTCAACTTTTTTTTGATAATTATTGATATTCAATGTCTAAGGAATATTCCAGCACTGGATTGGTTCAGATTGCTCAAAAAACCTAGGACTAGTTTGCAAAAGTAGGTTTAAAAGAAAATGATGAATATCTAACAAACGATTTTACTGAGACAGTTGCTTCTTGAGGGAAAGTTGTTCATTGTAAGTACCTCTATTAAATGATATGAGGATCTTGTGGATATCTAAAACACTACATAATACACAATAATTTAAACACTAAAAAAACGTGATAGCGCCCCCCGGAGGCCGAATTTTTTCTTACTCTGCACAGACCTTCATGGCCAAGAGACAAACAGGCCCACCGCGTTTCGTTTCGATCGGCCTTCGTTAACCCTGTCTAATAGCTGCTTTTTCTTGATTGGCCGATGGCGGCTATGTTTCTTGAGCCATGCAAAATTCCTTTTAGACATTAATAGTACCCTAGACCAAGAGCAACCGTGCCAAATTTCAAGTTGATCGGTCCCACACTTTTGTAGCTACAGCCCTTCAAAGGTTGAGGTGGTGTTATAACGCCAACTAGTGGTCAAGCGGCGCAATTATTTGAACGTGAGCCCAGAATAGTCCCCTGTATATATACACCAAATTTGGTGTCGATACCTCTGTCTAATCCCAAGTTATAGCCATTTAAAACCTAGAGGCTCCGCCCATAGGGGGCGTTTGGGCGTGGCTTTACGACGGTGAGTCGAAAGTTCAACTTTTTTTTGATAACTTTTGATATTCACGCTCCAAGGAATATTACAGCACTGGAATGGTTCCGATCGGTCGAAAAACCTAGGACTAGTTCGTTTTTATTTTTTTCGACAAAATCGAAAATAGCGAAAAAAAATTCTAGGCGCAAATAAAATCGGAGATATACGTTTTGTTCGTCTTGACGCAAGGATTCCAGTGATATAAGACACTTGACATTTGGACAAGATTTCTGGGAGTTATGAGCATAAACGTGATTTCCGTCGTTATAGCGCCACCTATAGGCCAATCGGGTTGATACTCTGTCAACCTCTCCCCAAATTGGGTCCTACCATTTGGCCAAGTTTCAAGTCTCTAGGCCTTACGGTTTGGTCTGCACGTTCCGTTTTACGGCAGAATAATAATAATAAAAATCTTAACAATTACAATAGGGTTTCAGCGCTTCGCGCTTGAACCCCTAATTATTAGACTGAAGAACCTAGGTAAACCTAATGATTTCAGATGAAAAAATGCAAAGGTAATCAACAAAAATAATCTATATTCTTGTCTACTGCAACTGTCCTTCGGTTATTGACAATCATGGAACATTAGAGCACTGAAGGACATGTATGTGATGCTTACAGTGGGCAAACATGGGTCACAACATGTTACAACAAGTTAAAAGAGTCAAAAGAGACCATCCCCATGTCTCTGTGATGTTCTGATACAGAGAAAAAGCTCTTGCAAAAACAGTTGATAACGTATTCTCATTGGTTGCTAGAGAGTAAATGGACATCCTCTAGTGATTATAGTCAAAGCCATGAAAGGAATAATCCATGATGACTCATGGTTTTAGATGTGTTGTTGCAGTAGTTTTAGGCAAAAAATGCCATATTCTATCTCAAAACCAGTAGGTGGCGCAATGACAAAATTCGTGCATGCAACCTCAGGTCATAAATGTGTTACATCTAGCTAGTTTTATGACTATACACTTTAGTTTAGTGAAGAAACAGTTGTATGACCATAGGGTGGCTTGATTTCAAAGGTTTTGTTCAATTATAAGGCCAACTAGTGGTGCAACCATACAATTTTTTTTGTGTAGCCTCAGACTGTGGTCGTACATCAGCGTATCAAATATGGTGAAAAAATCTCTTTGCGTTACGAAGTTATAACCAATTTTGTTATTAAAACACAAAATTTAAAGGTAATTTTTTGTTTTTTGCAATTTTCGGCCATTTCTGATGAAATTTTTAATATAGTGCCAATAGAACTTTTTGTTCAGAAGGTAATGCAATATTCTTCCTATGATGTTTTCGAGTCGATCAGAATAACGCTCGCGGAGATATTCGCGCGTGTTTTTTAAGTGCTGTTTTGCTGCACAGGGCTAACCTTAAGGCGAAATCTGGCATGTTTGGTATCGTTGGACTCGGCGACTATTCAGGACTCCTAAAAATCAAGTCCCGTCAAAATACGTTGATCACAGCCAAAGTTATAGGTGTAAAAAACATCTGTCTGGCCACTAGGTGGCGCTGCGACGAAACTGTGCATGCACACTCAGTTCCTGACTGGCATCACAAGTACCAAGTGTCGTGTCAATAGGCCTAAGTTTGACGAAGATACAGCCTAAAATCTGTTTTTTTGCGCTCTACGTAAAATTTGTTAACGCGCTATACGACAACGGATTGGTTTATCGAAATTCTTTTGATAACTTTTTGCCGAGAGGGTCTCTAGATGCTACATACCAAATTTCGCGACAATCGGGTAAAAACTCTAGGACGAGTTCGCAAAAGTAGGTTTTACGAATAATTCAAAATGGCGGAAAAATTTTCATGACGGAAAATGACGTCATAGGGTCCAGTCGAATCGTCTTGAGCCAAGGAATCAGAGGAAACAAGAATTTCGTTTCTAGGACTTACGGATCAGAAGTTATAAGCAAAAACATAAGTTCAACTTTGGACTGTTGGTGGCGCTAGCGGGTTAGAGATAGAGACTCCAAATTTGCTGTGGGGACACATTGGACTGTCCTTTATCAGTGTGCCAAATTTCATAACTTTCCTACATACGGTTCTATGGGCTGCCATAGACCGCAATGGCGGAAGAAGAATAATAATAATAATAAAAAGAAAACTAACGGATACAATAGGGGTCTTCGCCCCTTCGGGGCTTGACCCCTAAATATAGCTGCAAGCAGCAATACCGGGGTCAAGCCGAAAAGGGCACAGAAGGATGTAAAGTTGCGTTTGGATAAGCAGACTGAAGAACCTAGGTAAACCTAATGATTTCAGATGAAAAAATGCAAAGGTAATCAACAAAAATAATCTATATTCTTGTCTACTGCAACTGTCCTTCGGTTATTGACAATCATGGAACATTAGAGCACTGAAGGACATGTATGTGATGCTTACAGTGGGCAAACATGGGTCACAACATGTTACAACAAGTTAAAAGAGTCAAAAGAGACCATCCCCATGTCTCTGTGATGTTCTGATACAGAGAAAAAGCTCTTGCAAAAACAGTTGATAACGTATTCTCATTGGTTGCTAGAGAGTAAATGGACATCCTCTAGTGATTATAGTCAAAGCCATGAAAGGAATAATCCATGATGACTCATGGTTTTAGATGTGTTGTTGCAGTAGTTTTAGGCAAAAAATGCCATATTCTATCTCAAAACCAGTAGGTGGCGCAATGACAAAATTCGTGCATGCAACCTCAGGTCATAAATGTGTTACATCTAGCTAGTTTTATGACTATACACTTTAGTTTAGTGAAGAAACAGTTGTATGACCATAGGGTGGCTTGATTTCAAAGGTTTTGTTCAATTATAAGGCCAACTAGTGGTGCAACCATACAATTTTTTTTGTGTAGCCTCAGACTGTGGTCGTACATCAGCGTATCAAATATGGTGAAAAAATCTCTTTGCGTTACGAAGTTATAACCAATTTTGTTATTAAAACACAAAATTTAAAGGTAATTTTTCGTTTTTTGCAATTTTCGGCCATTTCTGATGAAAATTTTAATATAGTGCCAATAGAACTTTTTGTTCAGAAGGTAATGCAATATTCTTCCTATGATGTTTTCGAGTCGATCAGAATAACGCTCGCGGAGATATTCG
This sequence comes from Paramisgurnus dabryanus, assembly GCF_030506205.2. NCBI lineage: Eukaryota > Metazoa > Chordata > Actinopteri > Cypriniformes > Cobitidae > Paramisgurnus > Paramisgurnus dabryanus. Next base: position 37,855,148 of record NC_133350.1, on the reverse strand, counting down.
CGCGTGTTTTTTAAGTGCTGTTTTGCTGCACAGGGCTAACCTTAAGGCGAAATCTGGCATGTTTGGTATCGTTGGACTCGGCGACTATTCAGGACTCCTAAAAATCAAGTCCCGTCAAAATACGTTGATCACAGCCAAAGTTATAGGTGTAAAAAACATCTGTCTGGCCACTAGGTGGCGCTGCGACGAAACTGTGCATGCACACTCAGTTCCTGACTGGCATCACAAGTACCAAGTGTCGTGTCAATAGGCCTAAGTTTGACGAAGATACAGCCTAAAATCTGTTTTTTTGCGCTCTACGTAAAATTTGTTAACGCGCTATACGACAACGGATTGGTTTATCGAAATTCTTTTGATAACTTTTTGCCGAGAGGGTCTCTAGATGCTACATACCAAATTTCGCGACAATCGGGTAAAAACTCTAGGACGAGTTCGCAAAAGTAGGTTTTACGAATAATTCAAAATGGCGGAAAAATTTTCATGACGGAAAATGACGTCATAGGGTCCAGTCGAATCGTCTTGAGCCAAGGAATCAGAGGAAACAAGAATTTCGTTTCTAGGACTTACGGATCAGAAGTTATAAGCAAAAACATAAGTTCAACTTTGGACTGTTGGTGGCGCTAGCGGGTTAGAGATAGAGACTCCAAATTTGCTGTGGGGACACATTGGACTGTCCTTTATCAGTGTGCCAAATTTCATAACTTTCCTACATACGGTTCTATGGGCTGCCATAGACCGCAATGGCGGAAGAAGAATAATAATAATAAATATAGCTGCAAGCAGCAATCACCGGGGTCAAGCCAAAAAGGGCACAGCAGAAAGTAAAGTTGACTTCGGATGAGCAGTTTAAAGTACCTAGGAAAATCTATTGATTTCAGACAAAACAATATAACAGTTATCAGCAAAAAAGCTGTTCTCATTTAGTGAAATCTCTCCCTCTCTTTCGACGAGCATTGATAACTAGAACACTGACGTAAAAATGAGTGGTGCTTGCAGTGGCAATACTCAGCTCACAAAATGTTACAGTGGTGTTAATGAGTCAAAAGAGCCCACCCCCGTGTCTCTACGATGTTCTGACGCAGAGATATAGCTCTTGCAAAAACGGTTGATAAGGTATTCTCATTGGTTGCTAGGGAGTGAATTGGCAACCACCAGTGATTATAGTCAAAGCCATGAAAGGAATAATCCATGATGACTCATGGTTTTAGATGTGTTGTTGCAGTAGTTTTAGGCAAAAAATGCCCTATTTCTATCTCAAAACCAGTAGGTGGCGCAATGACAAAATTGTGCATGCAACCTCAGGTCATAACTGTGTTACATCTAGCTAGTTTTATGACTATACACTTTATTTTAGGGAAGAAACAGTTGTATGACCATAGGGTGGCTTGATTTCAAAGGTTTTTTTCAATTATAAGGCCAACTAGTGGTGCAAGCATACATTTTTTTTTGTGTAACCTCAGACTGTGGTCGTACATCAGCGTATCAAATCTGGTGAAAAAATCTCTTTTCGTTGCGAAGTTATAACCATTTATGTGTAAAAAACGCAAAATTTAAAGGTAATTTTTCGTTTTTTGCATTTGTCGGCCATTTCTGATAAAAATTTTAATATAACGCCAATAGAACTTTTTGTTCAGAAGGTAACGCAATGTTCTTCCTATGGTGTTTTTGAGTCGATTGGAATAACGCTCGCAGAGATATTCTCGCGTGTTTTTTAAGTGCTATTTTGCTGCGCAGGGCTAACCGTATGACGAATCCTGGCATGTTTGGTATCGTTGGACTCGGCGACTACTCAGGACTCCTAAAAATCAAGTCCCGTCAAAATACGTTGATCGCAGCCAAAGTTATAGGTGTAAAAATCATTTGACTGGCCACTAGGTGGCGCTGCGACGAAACTGTGCATGCACCCTCAGTTCCTGACTGGCATCACAAGTACCAAGTGTTGTGTCAATAGGCCTAAGTTTGACGAATATACAGCCTAAAATCAGTTTTTATATGCTATACGTAAAATTCGTTAAGGCGGTATACGACAACGGATTGCTGTATCGAAATTCTTTTAATAAATTTTTGCCATGAGTGTCTCTAGATGATACATACCAATTTTTGTGGCAATCGGACGAAATCTCTAGGACGAGTTCGAAAAAGTAGGTTTTACGAATAATTCAAAATGGCGGAAAAATTTTCATGACGGAAAATGACGTCATAGGCTCCAATCGAATCATCTTGAGCCAGGGAATCAGAGGAAGCAAGAATTTTATTTCTAGGACTTATGGATCAGAACTTATAAGCAAAAACATAAGTGCAACTTTGGACTGTTGGTGGCGCTAGCGGGTTAGAGATAGAGACTCCAAATTTGCTGTGGGGACACATTGGACTGTCCTCTATCAGTGTGCCAAATTTCATAACTTTCCTACGTACGGTTCTATGGGCTGCCATAGACCGCAATGGCGGAAGAAGAAAAATTTACTAACAGAAACAATTGCCATAATAATAATAACAAGCAGCAATGCCGGGGTCAAGCCAAAAAGGGCACATAAGAAAGTAAAGTTGAATTCGGATGAGCAGTTTAAAGAACCTGGGAAAATCTCTTGATTTCAGACTAAATAATATAACAGTTATCAGCAAAAAAGCTGTGTTTTCATTCAGTGTCATCTCTCCCTCTCTTCTCGAGGAGCATTGACAACTAGAACACTGAAGAAAATGTGAGTGGTGCTTGCAGTGGCAATTCTCAGCTCACAAAATGTTACAGTGGTGTTAATGAGTCAAAAGAGACCACCCCCATGTCTCTACGATGTTCTGATGCAGAGATATAGCTCTTGTAAAAAGGGTTGATAAGGTATCCTAATTGGTTGCTAGGGAGTTAATTGGCATGCACCAATGATCTCCAAGCCATGAAAGAATAATACATGATGACCCAAGATTTTAGATGTACTGTTGGAGTAGATTTAGGCAAAAATACCATATTTCTATCTCAAAACCAGTAGGTGGCGCAATGACAAAGTTGTGCATGCAACCTCAGTTCATAACTGTGTTACATCTAGCTAGTTTTATGACTATACACTTTAGTTTAGTGAAGAAATAGTTGTATGACCATAGGGTGGCTTGATTTCAAAGGTTTTGTTCAATTATAAGGCCAACTAGTGGTGCAACCATACAATTTTTTTTGTGTAGCCTCAGACTGTAGTCGTACATCAGCGTATCAAATATGGTGAAAAAATCTCTTTGCGTTACGAAGTTATAACCATTTATGTGTAAAAACACAAAATTTAAAGGTAATTTTTCGTTTTTTGCCATTTTCGGCCATTTCTGATGAAAATTTTAATATAGTGCCAATAGAACTTTTTGTTCAGAAGGTAATGCAATATTCTTCCTATGATGTTTTCGAGTCGATCAGAATTACGCTCGCGGAGATATTCGCGCGTGTTTTTTAAGTGCTGTTTTGCTGCTCAGGGCTAATCGTAAGGCGAAATCTGGCATGTTTGGTATCGTTGGACTCGGCGACTATTCAGGACTCCTAAAAATCAAGTCCCGTCAAAATACGTTGATCACAGCCAAAGTTATAGGTGTAAAAAACATCTGTCTGGCCACTAGGTGGCGCTGCGACGAAACTGTGCATGCACACTCAGTTCCTGACTGGCATCACAAGTACCAAGTGTCGTGTCAATAGGCCTAAGTTTGACGAAGATACAGCCTAAAATCTGTTTTTTTGCACTCTACGAAAATTTTGTTGACGCGCTATACGACAACGGATTGGTTTATCGAAATTCTTTTGATAACTTTTTGCCGTGAGGGTCTCTAGATGCTACATACCAATTTTCGCGGCAATCGGGTAAAAACTCTAGGACGAGTTCGCAAAAGTAGGTTTTACGAATAATTCAAAATGGCGGAAAAATTTCATGACGGAAAATGACGTCATAGGGTCCAATCGAATCGGCTTGAGCCAAGGAATCAGAGGAAGCAAGAATTTTGTTTGTGGGACTTACGGATCAGAAGTTATAAGCAAAAACATAAGTGCAACTTTGGACTGTTGGTGGCGCTAGCGGGTTAGACATAGAGACTCCAAATTTGCTGTGGGGACACATTGGACTGTCCTTTATCAGTGTGCCAAATTTCATAACTTTCCTACGTACGGTTCTATGGGCTGCCATAGACCGCAATGGCGGAAGAAGAATAACTAATAATAATAAATATAGCTGCAAGCAGCAATACTGGGGTCAAGCCGAAAAGGGCACAGAAGGATGTAAAGTTGTGTTTGGATAAGCAGACTGAAGAACCTAGGTAAACCTAATGATTTCAGATGAAAAAATGCAAAGGTAATCAACAAAAATAATCTATGTTCTTGTCTCCTGCAATCGTCCTTCTGTTATTGACAATCATGGAACATTAGAGCACTGAAGGACATGTGAGTGATGTTTGCAGTGGCATAACATGGGTCACAACATGTTACAACAAGTTAAATCAGTCAAAAGAGACCATCCCCATGTCTCTACGATGTTCTGATGCAGAGAAAAAGCTCTTTCAAAAACAGTTGATTAGGTATTCTCATTGGTTGCTAGATAGTAGATTCACATCCACCAGTGATTATAGTCCAAGCCATGAAATGAAGAATCCATGATGACTCATGGTTTTAGATGTGTTGTTGCAGTAGTTTTAGGCAAAAAATGCCATATTCTATCTCAAAACCAGTAGGTGGCGCAATGACAAAATTCGTGCATGCAACCTCAGGTCATAAATGTGTTACATCTAGCTAGTTTTATGACTATACACTTTAGTTTAGTGAAGAAACAGTTGTATGACCATAGGGTGGCTTGATTTCAAAGGTTTTGTTCAATTATAAGGCCAACTAGTGGTGCAACCATACAATTTTTTTTGTGTAGCCTCAGACTGTGGTCGTACATCAGCGTATCAAATATGGTGAAAAAATCTCTTTGCGTTACGAAGTTATAACCATTTATGTGTAAAAACACAAAATTTAAAGGTAATTTTTCGTTTTTTGCAATTTTCGGCCATTTCTGATGAAAATTTTAATATAGTGCCAATAGAACTTTTTGTTCAGAAGGTAATGCAATATTCTTCCTATGATGTTTTCGAGTCGATCAGAATTACGCTCGCGGAGATATTCGCGCGTGTTTTTTAAGTGCTGTTTTGCTGCGCAGGGCTAACCGTAAGACGAAATCTGGCATGTTTGGTATCGTTGGACTCGGCGACTATTCAGGACTCCCAAAAATCAAGTCCCGTCAAAATACGTTGATCACAGCCAAAGTTATAGGTGTAAAAATCATCTGTCTGGCCACTAGGTGGCGCTGCGACGAAACTGTGCATGCACACTCAGTCCCTGACTGGCATCACAAGTACCAAGTGTCGTGTCAATAGGCCTAAGTTTGACGGAGATACAGCCTAAAAACTGTTTTTTTGCGCTCTACGTAAAATTCGTTAAGGTGGTATTTGACAACGGATTGCTGTATCGAAATTATTTTGATAACTTTTTGCCATGAGTGTCTCAAGATGATACATACCAATTTTCGTCGCAATCGGACAAAAGCTCTAGGACGAGTTCGAAGAAGTAGTTTTTTCGAATAATTCAAAATAGCGGGAAAATTTTCATGACGGAAAATTACGTCATAGGGTCCAATCGAATCGTCTTGAGCCAAGGAATCAGAGGAAGCAAGAATTTTGTTTCTAGGACTTACGGATCAGAAGTTATAAGCAAAAACATAAGTGCAATTTTGGACTGTTGGTGGCGCTAGCGGGTTTGACATAGAGACTCCAAATTTGCTGTGGGGACACATTGGAGTGTCCTTTATCAGTGTGCCAAATTTCATAACTTTCCTACGTACGGTTCTATGGGCTGCCATAGACCGCAATGGCGGAAGAAGAAAAATGTATTAACAGAAACAATTGCCAATATAGCTGCAAGCAGCAATCACCGGGGTCAAGCCAAAAAGGGCACAGCAGAAAGTAAAGTTGACTTCAGATGAGCAGTTTTAAGTACCTAGGAAAATCTCTTGATTTCAGACAAAACAATATGTGACCCGTCACGGAAACCAGGGACTCAAGTCGGCAGCACAAGTTTCGAGAAAATGAGAAACAAAGTTTTTTTTTCGAAATTTGTGATTTTCGTTTTATTGCAGAATCTGTTAGTTGAGATCACGAAGAAGCCTCTCCATGTTTGAGATAGCAGTTTTTGTATATTTAAAAGCGTACATTTTGCTGTTAAAATAGGCTTGTTTTTCCGGAGATTCTAGCGTGCAGCGGGGGGCGTCATTGTCTGTGTGTATATTTACATACTGTATAAGCTTGTGTTTTCGCCTCCGCCCCCAAAGGGAACAGCGTGACTACTAAATAAGGATAGTTCGCCCAAAAATGAAAATAATGTAATTAATGACTCACCCTTATGTCGTTCTAAACTCGGAAGACCTCCGTTCATCTTCGGAACACAGTTTAAGATGTTTTATCGTTAGATTTAGTCCGAGAGCTTTCCCCTTCATTGAAAATCTATGTATGGTTTCCATGTCCAGAAAGTTAATAAAAACATCATCAAAGTAGTCCATGTGACATCAGTGGGTCAGTAAGATTGTGTTGATGCATCGAAAATACAGTTTGGTCCAAAAATAGCAGAATTACGACTTTATTCAGCATTGTCTTCTCTTCCGGCTCGAGCGTGAAGTCACGTGACTGTAGTGACGCGTTGCCCTGTTCCTCAGACATGTTTGCTAAGTTTTTTTTTTTTTTCAAACTTATAGCCTGCGTCTCCCCAGACTGTAAAGCTCGGGCGCACAAAACAAAAGAAAAATAAAAGAAGCTGGGGCGGAACAAATAACAGTCAGCCGCATCGTACGTCAGCCGCGTCACTGACTTTATGCGGCGCCGCAGTCGGATGACGTCAAAGTACCGCGAGAGCTCTTCAAGAAATCTTACGGAGTAGTTTAATTTCGACTCGCTCTCGCGGTACTTTGACGTCATCTGTATGTCAGTTCTTGCAGCGCAGCATGAGTCCAAACACACAGAAGTTACACAGATATAGTTGTATTCTTCATATAATTGGCTACATGTTTTGTCTATCAATATTTTCCATGAAGTCATTGGCTGATGGAGGAACGAGCGAGCCATTGGTAACCTCTCTAAAGGATGTCACGTTTTCGACGGCGCTGTTTGGATGATCTATTATACTACTTCCCTATTTTAAATACAAACTTTGAAGGCGGGTTCATGTGTTTAACGGAATGTAAGCTCATATACCCTTACATGTTACGATTTAAATAGTCTTCAGATTATATATTATATTGTATTACCAGACATTCATGCGAAATCTGATGTAAACAATCTATATTTCACGGATTATACGCATTTGTGGACAAATATGGACATTGGATAATCTGAAACAGACTGGATTCGACTTGTGATCCCCACAAAGGTAAAAGAGTCATGTTTATTTTTGCGGGTTGTCATTTGGTCATAAAATACTACATATGATGCTAGAACATCTCAAAAAGGGTTTTACAGGGGGCATGGCTTAGCTAAATGAGATGTAAATGAGCCCTATTGTCTCCCCCAGCTGAAAAGAAGAGTCCCTTTCGTCTCGATTTTCTCGGTTTGAGTATTTCTGAGTTCCTATATTCAAATGGCCACAACTTCTCCAAATCTTATCAGATTTCCATGTGTTACACATCGTTGGAAAGCTTAGAAACTGCACTTTCAGAATCTGTGAATAACTCAAAATGCCCAGATCCGACTTGTGTCCCTACTTTCCGTGACTGGTCACATATAACAGTTATCAGCAAAAAAGCTGTGTTCTCATTTAGTGAAATCTCTCCCTCTCTTTCGACGAGCATTGATAACTAGAACACTGACGTAAAAATGAGTGGTGCTTGCAGTGGCAATACTCAGCTCTCAAAATGTTACAGTGTTGTTAATGAGTCAAAAGAGCCCACCCCCGTGTCTCTACGATGTTCTGACGCAGAGTTATAGCTCTTGCAAAACGGTTGATAAGGTATTCTCATTGGTTGCTAGGGAGTGAATTGGCAACCACAAGTGATTATAGTCAAAGCCATGAAAGGAATAATCCATGATGACTCATGGTTTTAGATGTGCTGTTGCAGTAGATTTAGGCAAAAAAAGCTATTTTCTATCTCCAAACCACTAGGTGGCGCTATGACAGAATCGTGCATGCAACCTCAGGTCATGACTGCTTTACATCTAGCTAGTTTCATGACTATACACTTTAGTTCGACAAAGAAATAGTTGTATGACCATAGGGCTTGCTTGATATGAAATATTTTGTTCAATTATAGGGCCACCTAGTGGTTCAGGCATACCAATTTTTTTGTGTGGCCTCAGACTCTGCTCATACATCAGCGTATCAAATCTGGTGAAAAAATCTCTTTTCGTTGCGAAGTTATAACCATTTATGTGTAAAAACCACAAAATCTAAAGGTAATTTTTTGTTTTTTGCAATTTTCGGCCATTTCTGATGAAAATTTTAATATAACGCCAATAGAACTTTTTGTTCAGAAGGTAATGCAATGTTCTTCCTATGGTGTTTTCGAGTCGATCGGAATAACGCTCGCGGAGTTATTCGCGCGTGTTTTTTAAGCGCTATTTTAATGCACAGGGCTAACCGTAAGACGAAATCTGGCATGTTTGGTATCATTGGACTCGGCATCTACTCAGGACTCTTAAAAATCAAGTCCCGTCAAAATACATTGATCGCAGCCAAAGTTATAGGTGTATAAAACATCTGTCTGGCCACTAGGTGGCGCAGCGACGAAACTGTGCATGCACACTCAGTTCCTGACTGGCATCACAAGTACCAAGTGTCGTGTCAATAGGCCTAAGTTTGACGAAGATACAGCCTAAAATCTGTTTTTTTGCGCTCTACGTAAAATTTGTTGACAAGCTATACAACAACGGATTGATTTATCAAAATTCTTTTAATAACTTTTTGCCGAGAGGGTCTCTAGATGCTACATACCAATTTTCGCGGCAATCGGGTAAAAACTCTAGGACGAGTTCGCAAAAGTAGGTTTTACGAATAATTCAAAATGGCGGAAAATTTTCATGACGGAAAATGACGTCATAGGGTCTTGTCGATTCGTCTTGAGCCAAGGAATCAAAAGACACAAGAATTTCGTTTCTAGGACTTACGGGTCAGAAGTTAAAGGCAAAAACGTAAGTGCAACTTTGGACTGTTGGTGGCGCTAGCGGGTTTGAGATAGAGACTCCAAAATTGCAGTGGATATTATTTGGACTGTCCTCTGTCAGTGTGCCAAATTTCATAACTTTCCTACGTACGGTTCTATGGGCTGCCATAGACCGCAATGGCGGAAGAAGAATAATAATAATAATAAAAAGAAAACTAACGGATACAATAGGGGTCTTCGCCCCTTCGGGGCTTGACCCCTAAATATAGCTGCAAGCAGCAATACCGGGGTCAAGCCAAAAAGGGCACAGAAGGATGTAAAGTTGCGTTTGGATAAGCAGACTGAAGAACCTAGGTAAACCTAATGATTTCAGATGAAAAAATGCAAAGGTAATCAACAAAAATAATCTATATTCTTGTCTACTGCAACTGTCCTTCGGTTATTGACAATCATGGAACATTAGAGCACTGAAGGACATGTATGTGATGCTTACAGTGGGCAAACATGGGTCACAACATGTTACAACAAGTTAAAAGAGTCAAAAGAGACCATCCCCATGTCTCTGTGATGTTCTGATACAGAGAAAAAGCTCTTGCAAAAACAGTTGATAACGTATTCTCATTGGTTGCTAGAGAGTAAATGGACATCCTCTAGTGATTATAGTCAAAGCCATGAAAGGAATAATCCATGATGACTCATGGTTTTAGATGTGTTGTTGCAGTAGTTTTAGGCAAAAAATGCCATATTCTATCTCAAAACCAGTAGGTGGCGCAATGACAAAATTCGTGCATGCAACCTCAGGTCATAAATGTGTTACATCTAGCTAGTTTTATGACTATACACTTTAGTTTAGTGAAGAAACAGTTGTATGACCATAGGGTGGCTTGATTTCAAAGGTTTTGTTCAATTATAAGGCCAACTAGTGGTGCAACCATACAATTTTTTTGTGTAGCCTCAGACTGTGGTCGTACATCAGCGTATCAAATATGGTGAAAAAATCTCTTTGCGTTACGAAGTTATAACCAATTTTGTTATTAAAACACAAAATTTTAAGGTAATTTTTCGTTTTTTGCAATTTTCGGCCATTTCTGATGAAAATTTTAATATAGTGCCAATAGAACTTTTTGTTCAGAAGGTAATGCAATATTCTTCCTATGATGTTTTCGAGTCGATCAGAATAACGCTCGCGGAGATATTCGCGCGGGTTTTTTAAGTGCTGTTTAGCTGCACAGGGCTAACCTTAAGGCGAAATCTGGCATGTTTGGTATCGTTGGACTCGGCGACTATTCAGGACTCCTAAAAATCAAGTCCCGTCAAAATACGTTGATCACAGCCAAAGCTATAGGTGTAAAAAACATCTGTCTGGCCACTAGGTGGCGCTGCGACGAAACTGTGCATGCACACTCAGTTCCTGACTGGCATCACAAGTACCAAGTGTCGTGTCAATAGGCCTAAGTTTGACGAAGATACAGCCTAAAATCTGTTTTTTTGCGCTCTACGTAAAATTTGTTAACGCGCTATACGACAACGGATTGGTTTATCAAAATTCTTTTGATAACTTTTTGCCGAGAGGGTCTCTAGATGCTACATACCAAATTTCGCGACAATCGGGTAAAAACTCTAGGACGAGTTCGCAAAAGTAGGTTTTACGAATAATTCAAAATGGCGGAAAAATTTTCATGACGGAAAATGACGTCATAGGGTCCAGTCGAATCGTCTTGAGCCAAGGAATCAGAGGAAACAAGAATTTCGTTTCTAGGACTTACGGATCAGAAGGTATAAGCAAAAACATAAGGTCAACTTTGGACTGTTGGTGGCGCTAGCGGGTTAGAGATAGAGACTCCAAATTTGCTGTGGGGACACATTGGACTGTCCTTTATCAGTGTGCCAAATTTCATAACTTTCCTGCATACGGTTCTATGGGCTGCCATAGACCGCAATGGCGGAAGAAGAATAATAATAATAATAAAAAGAAAACTAACGGATACAATAGGGGTCTTCGCCCCTTCGGGGCTTGACCCCTAATAATTATTATAAAAAGAAAACTAACGGATACAATAGGGGTCTTCGCCCCTTCGGGGCTTGACCCCTAAATATAGCTGCAAGCAGCAATGCCGGGGTCAAGCCAAAAAGGGCACATAAGAAAGTAAAGTTGAATTCGGATGAGCAGTTTAAAGAACCTGGGAAAATCTCTTGATATCAGACTAAATAATATAACAGTTATCAGCAAAAAAGCTGTGTTTTCATTCAGTGTCATCTCTCCCTCTCTTCTCGAGGAGCATTGACAACTAGAACACTGAAGAAAATGTGAGTGGTGCTTGCAGTGGCAATTCTCAGCTCACAAAATGTTACAGTGGTGTTAATGAGTCAAAAGAGACCACCCCCATGTCTCTACGATGTTCTGATGCAGAGATATAGCTCTTGCAAAAAGGGTTGATAAGGTATCCTAATTGGTTGCTAAGGAGTTAATTGGCATGCACCAATGATCTCCAAGCCATGAAAGAATAATACATAATGACCCAAGATTTTAGATGTACTGTTGGAGTAGTTTTAGGCAAAAATACCATATTTCTATCTCAAAACCACTAGGTGGCGCAATGACAATGTTGTGCATGTAACCTCAGTTCATAAGTGTGTTACATCTAGCTAGTTTTATGACTATACACTTTAGTTTAGTGAAGAAATAGTTGTATGACCATAGGGCTTGCTTGATATGAAATATTTTGTTCAATTATAGGGCCACCTAGTGGTTCAGGCATACCAATTTTTTTGTCTGGCCTCAGACTCTGCTCATACATCAGCGTATCAAATCTGGTGAAAAAATCTCTTTTCGTTATGAAGTTATAACCATTTATGTGTAAAAAACACAAAATTTAAAGGTAATTTTTCGTTTTTTGCAATTTTCGGCCATTTCTGATGAAAATTTTAATATAACGCCAATAGAACTTTTTGTTCAGAAGGTAATGCACTGTTCTTCCTATGGGGTTTTCGAGTCGATCGGAATAACGCTCGCGGAGTTATTCGCGCGTGTTTTTTAAGCGCTATTTTAATGCACAGGGCTAACCGTAAGACGAAATCTGGCATGTTTGGTATCGTTGGACTCGGCATCTACTCAGGACTCTTAAAAATCAAGTCCCGTCAAAATACGTTAATCGCAGCCAAAGTTATAGGTGTATAAAACATCTGTCTGGCCACTAGGTGGCGCAGCGACGAAACTGTGCATGCACACTCAGTTCCTGACTGGCATCACAAGTACCAAGTGTCGTGTCAATAGGCCTAAGTTTGACGAAGATACAGCCTAAAATCTGTTTTTTTGCGCTCTACGTAAAATTTGTTGACGCGCTATACAACAACGGATTGATTTATCAAAATTCTTTTAATAACTTTTTGCCGTGAGGGTCTCTAGATGCTACATACCAATTTTTGCGGCAATCGGGTAAAAACTCTAGGACGAGTTCGCAAAAGTAGGTTTTACGAATAATTCAAAATGGCGGAAAAATTTTCATGACGGAAAATTACGTCATAGGGTCCAATCGAATCGTCTTGAGCCAAGGAATCAGAGGAAGCAAGAATTTTGTTTCTAGGCCTTACGGATCAGATGTTATAAGCAAAAACATAAGTGCAATTTTGGACTGTTGGTGGCGCTAGCGGGATTGAGATAGAGACTCCAAAATTGCAGTGGATATTATTTGGACTGTCCTCTGTCAGTGTGCCAAATTTCACAACTTTCCTACGTACGGTTCTATGGGCTGCCATAGACCGCAATGGCGGAAGAAGAAAAATGTATTAACAGAAACAATTGCCAATATAGCTGCAAGCAGCAATACCGGGGTCAAGCCGAAAAGGGCACAGAAGGATGTAAAGTTGCGTTTGGATAAGCAGACCGAAGAATCTAGGTAAACCTAATGATTTCAGATGAAAAAACGCAAAGGTAATCAACAAAAATAATCTATATTCTTGTCTACTGCAACTGTCCTTCGGTTATTGAAAATCATGGAACATTAGAGCACTGAAGGACATGTATGTGATGCTTACAGTGGGCAAACATGGGTCACAACATGTTACAACAAGTTAAAAGAGTCAAAAGAGACCATCCCCATGTCTCTGTGATGTTCTGATACAGAGAAAAAGCTCTTGCAAAAACAGTTGATAACGTATTCTCATTGGTTGCTAGAGAGTAATTGGACATCCTCTAGTGATTATAGTCAAAGCCATGAAAGGAATAATCCATGATGACTCATGGTTTTAGATGTGTTGTTGCAGTAGTTTTAGGCAAAAAATGCCATATTCTATCTCAAAACCAGTAGGTGGCGCAATGACAAAATTCGTGCATGCAACCTCAGGTCATAAATGTGTTACATCTAGCTAGTTTTATGACTATACACTTTAGTTTAGTGAAGAAACAGTTGTATGACCATAGGGTGGCTTGATTTCAAAGGTTTTGTTCAATTATAAGGCCAACTAGTGGTGCAACCATACAATTTTTTTTGTGTAGCCTCAGACTGTGGTCGTACATCAGCGTATCAAATATGGTGAATAAATCTCTTTGCGTTACGAAGTTATAACCATTTATGTGTAAAAACACAAAATTTAAAGGTAATTTTTAGTTTTTTGCAATTTTCGGCCATTTCTGATAAAAATTTTAATATAGTGCCAATAGAACTTTTTGTTCAGAAGGTAATGCAATATTCTTCCTATAATGTTTTCGAGTCGATCAGAATTACGCTCGCGGAGATATTCGCGCGTGTTTTTTAAGTGCTGTTTTGCTGCGCAGGGCTAACCGTAAGGCGAAATCTGGCATGTTTGGTATCGTTGGACTCGGCGACTATTCAGGACTCCTAAAAATCAAGTCCCGTCAAAATACGTTGATCACAGCCAAAGTTATAGGTGTAAAAAACATCTGTCTGGCCACTAGGTGGCGCTGCGACGAAACTGTGCATGCACACTCAGTTCCTGACTGGCATCACAAGTACCAAGTGTCGTGTCAATAGGCCTAAGTTTGACGAAGATACAGCCTAAAATCTGTTTTTTTGCGCTCTACGTAAAATTTGTTAACGCGCTATACGACAACGGATTGGTTTATCGAAATTCTTTTGATAACTTTTTGCCGTGAGGGTCTCTAGATGCCACATACCAAATTTCGCGACAATCGGGTAAAAACTCTAGGACGAGTTCGCAAAAGTAGGTTTTACGAATAATTCAAAATGGCGGAAAAATTTTCATGACGGAAAATTACGTCATAGGGTCCAATCGAATCGTCTTGAGCCAAGGAATCAGAGGAAACAAGAATTTCGTTTCTAGGACTTACGGATCAGAAGTTATAAGCAAAAACATAAGTTCAACTTTGGACTGTTGGTGGCGCTAGCGGGTTAGAGATAGAGACTCCAAATTTGCTGTGGGGACACATTGGACTGTCCTTTATCAGTGTGCCAAATTTCATAACTTTCCTATGTACGGTTCTATGGGCTGCCATTGACTTCAATGGCGGAAGAACAAGAAGAAGAATAATATATAATAATAATAATAATAATAATAAGAAAACTAACAATAACAATAGGTGTCTACGCCACTTCGTGGCTTGACCCCTAAATATAGCTGCAAGCAGCAATCACCGGGGTCAAGCCGAAAAGGGCACAGCAGAAAGTAAAGTTGACTTCGGATGAGCAGTTTAAAAAACCTAGGAAAATCTCTTGATTTCAGACAAAACAATATAACAGTTATCAGCAAAAAAGCTGTGTTCTCATTTAGGCAAGGCAAGGCAAGGCAAGTTTATTTGTATAGCACATTTCATACACAGAGGTCATTCAAAGTGCTTTACACAGAGATGAGAAAACAATATATAAAAAAAGAGAAAGAAAATGTAAAAATAAGATATACACGATAAGATCACAATAAAGACATGAGAATTTTAAATAACAATTAAAGAAAATAAATGTGATTTTAATAAAACAGTTTAAAATATTAAAAAGAATAAAACAGGAGTAAAAGTGACTTGAGTTAAAAGTGCAGTCAGTGTGAAGCAGCACAGTGCTCATTCAGTAAATGCAGAGTTAAACAGATGTGTTTTTAATCTAGATTTAAAAGTGTTTACTGTTGAAGCACATCTGATCTCTTCTGGAAGTTGATTCCAGCTAGAGGTGGCATAATAACTAAATGCTGACGCACCTTGTTTTGAGTGAACCCTTGGTATTTCTAACTGACCGGATCCTAATGATCTGAGTAATCTTTTAGGTTTATATTCAGTTAGCATATCTGTCATGTATTTGGGTCCTTAGCCATGAAGTGATTTATAAACGGGTAACAATACTTTAAAGTCTATTCTAAATGTAACAGGAATTTAGTGAAATCTCTCCCTCTCTTTCGACGAGCATTGATAACTAGAACACTGAAGTAAAAATAAGTGGTGCTTGCAGTGGCAATACTCAGCTCACAAAATGTTACAGTGGTGTTAATGAGTCAAAAGAGCCCACCCCCGTGTCTCTACGATGTTCTGACACAGAGATATAGCTCTTGCAAAACGGTTGATAAGGTATTCTCATTGGTTGCTAGGGAGTGAATTGACAACCATCAGTGGATTATAGTCAAAGCCATGAAAGGAATAATCCATGATGACTAATGGTTTTAGATGTGTTGTTGCAGTAGTTTTAGGCAAAAAATGCCATATTTCTATCTCAAAACCAGTAGGTGGCGCAATGACAAAATTGTGCATGCAACCTGAGGTCATAACTGTGTTACATCTAGCTAGTTTTATGAGTATACACTTTAATTTAGTGAAGAAACAGTTGTATGACCATAGGGCTTGCTTGATATGTAAGATTTTGTTCAATTATAGGGCCACCTAGTGGTTCAGGCATACCAATTTTTTTGTGTGGCCTCACACTCTGCTCATACATCAGCGTATCAAATCTGGTGAAAAAATTTCTTTTCGTTGCGAAGTTATAACCATGTATGTATAAAAACACAAATTGTAAAAGGTAATTTTTCTTTTTTTGCAATTTTCGGCCATTTCTGAAGAAAATTTTAATAAAACGCCAATAGAACTTTTTGTTCAGAAGGTAATGCAATGTTCTTCCTATGGTGTTTTCGAGTCGATCGGAATAACGCTCGCGGAGATATTCGCGCATGTTTTTTAAGTGCTGTTTTGCTGCGCAGGGATAACCGTAAAGCGAAATCTGGCATGTTTGGTATCGTTGGACTCAGCGACTATTCAGGACTCCTAAAAATTAAGTCCCGTCAAAATACGTTGATCACAGCCAAAGTTATAGGTGAAAAAAACATCTGTCTGGCCACTAGGTGGCGCTGCGACGAAACTGTGCATGCACACTCAGTTCCTGACTGGCATCACAAGTACCAAGTGTCGTGTCAATAGGCCTAAGTTTGACGAAGATACAGCCTAAATTCTGTTTTTTTGTGCTCTACGTAAAATTTGTTGACGCGCTATACGACAACGGATTGGTTTATCGAAATTCTTTTGATAACTTTTTGCCGTGAGGGTCTCTAGATGCTACATACCAATTTTCGCGGCAATCGGGCAAAAGCTCTAGGACGAGTTCGAAAAAGTAGGTTTTACGAATAATTCAAAATGGCGGAAAAATTTTCATGACGGAAAATGACGTCATAGGGTCCAGTCGAATCGGCTTGAGCCAAGGAATCAGAGGAAACAAGAATTTCGTTTCTAGGACCTACGGATCAGAAGTTATAAGCAAAAACATAAGTGCAACTTTGGACTGTTGGTGGCGCTAGAGGGTTAGAGATAGAGACTCCAAATTTGCTGTGGGGACACATTGGACTGTCCTTTATCAGTGTGCCAAAATTCATAACTTTCCTATGTACGGTTCTATGGGCTGCCATTGACTTTCGGCGGAAGAACGAGGAAGAAAAATAATAATAATAATAATAAATATAGCTGCAAGCAGCAATCACCGGGGTCAAGCCAAAAAGGCACAGCAGAAAGTAAAGTTGACTTCGGATGAGCAGTTTAAAAAACCTAGGAAAATCTCTTGATTTCAGACAAAACAATAGAACAGTTATCAGCAAAAAAGCTGTGTTCTCATTTAGTGACAATTCTCCCTCTCTTTCAACGAGCATTGATAACTAGAACACTGAAGTAAAAATGAGTGGTGCTTGCAGTGGCAATACTCAGCTCACAAAATGTTACAGTGGTGTTAATGAGTCAAAAGAGCCCACCCCCATGTCTCTACGATGTTCTGACGCAGAGATATAGCTCTTGCAAAAACGGTTGATAAGGTATTCTCATTGGTTGCTAGGGAGTGAATTGGCAACCACAAGTGATTATAGTCAAAGCCATGAAAGGAATAATCCATGATGACTCATGGTTTCAGATGTGTTGTTGCAGTAGTTTTAGGCAAAAAATGCCATATTTCTATCTCAAAACCAGTAGGTGGCGCTATGACAAAATTGTGCATGCAACCTCAGGTCATAACTGTGTTACATCTAGCTAGTTTTATGACTATACACTTTAGTTTAGTGAAGAAACGGTTGTATTACCATAGGGTGGCTTGATTTCAAATGTTTTGTTCAATTATAAGGCCAACTAGTGGTGCAAGCATACATTTTTTTTGTGTAGCCTCAGACTGTGGTCGTACATCAGCGTATCAAATCTGGTGAAAAAATCTCTTTTTGTTGCGAAGTTATAACCATTTATGTGTAAAAAATGCAAAATTTAAAGGTAATTTTTCGTTTTTTGCATTTTTCGGCCATTTCTGATGAAAATTTTAATATAACGCCAATAGAACTTTTTGTTCAGAAGGTAATGCAATGTTCTTCCTATGGTGTTTTCGAATCGATCGGAATAACGCTCGCAGAGATATTCGCACGTGTTTTTTAAGTGCTATTTTGCTGCACAGGGCTAACCGTATGACGAAACCTGGCATGTTTGGTATCGTTGGACTCGACGACTACTCAGGACTCCAAAAAATCAAGTCCCGTGAAAATACTTTTATCGCAGCCAAAGTTATAGGCATATAGAACATTCGTCTGGCCACTAGGTGGCGCTGCAACGAAACTGTGCATGCACCCTCAGTTCCTGACTGGCATCTCAAGTACCAAGTTTCGTGTCAATAGGCCTAAGTTTGGCGAAGATACAGCCTAAAATCTGTTATTGTGCGCTCTACCTAAAATTCGTTGACGCGCTATACGACAACGGATTGGTTTATCGAAATTCTTTTAATAACTTTTTGCCTTGAGTGTCTCTAGATGCTGCATACCGATTTTTGAGGCAAACGGGCAAAAACTCTAGGACGAGTTCGCAAAAGTAGGTTTAACAAATAATTCAAAATGGCGGAAACATTTTCATGACGGAAAATGACGTCATAGGGTCCTATCGAATCGTCTTGAGCCAAGTAATCAGAGGAAACAAGAATTTCATTTCTGGGACTTACGGTTCAGAAGTTATAAGACAAAACGTAAGTGCAACTTTGGACTGTTGGTGGCGCTAGTGGGCTTGAGATAGAGACTCCAAATTTGCTGTGGATATTATTTGGACTGTCCTCTATCAGTGTGCCAAATTTCATAACTTTCCTACGTACGGTTCTATGGGCTGCCATAGACCGCAATGGCGGAAGAAGAAAAATTTACTAACAGAAACAATTGCCAATTTAGCTGCAAGCAGCAATACCGGGGTCAAGCCGAAAAGGGCACAGAAGGGTGTAAAGTTGAGTTTGGATAAGCAGACTGAAGAACCTAGGTAAACCTAATGATTTCAAATGAAAAAATGCAAAGGTAATCAACAAAAATAATCTATATTCTTGTCTACTGCAACTGTCCTTCGGTTATTGACAATCATGGAACATTAGAGCACTGAAGGACATGTATGTGATGCTTACAGTGGGCAAACATGGGTCACAACATGTTACAACAAGTTAAAAGAGTCAAAAGAGACCATCCCCATGTCTCTGTGATGTTCTGATACAGAGAAAAAGCTCTTGCAAAAACAGTTGATAACGTATTCTCATTGGTTGCTAGAGAGTAAATGGACATCCTCTAGTGATTATAGTCAAAGCCATGAAAGGAATAATCCATGATGACTCATGGTTTTAGATGTGTTGTTGCAGTAGTTTTAGGCAAAAAATGCCATATTCTATCTCATAACCAGTAGGTGGCGCAATGACAAAATTCGTGCATGCAACCTCAGGTCATAAATGTGTTACATCTAGCTAGTTTTATGACTATACACTTTAGTTTAGTGAAGAAACAGTTGTATGACCATAGGGTGGCTTGATTTCAAAGGTTTTGTTCAATTATAAGGCCAACTAGTGGTGCAACCATACAATTTTTTTTGTGTAGCCTCAGACTGTGGTCGTACATCAGCGTATCAAATATGGTGAATAAATCTTTTTGCGTTACGAAGTTATAACCATTTATGTGTAAAAACACAAAATTTAAAGGTAATTTTTCGTTTTTTGCAATTTTCGGCCATTTCTGATGAAAATTTTAATATAGTGCCAATAGAACTTTTTGTTCAGAAGGTAATGCAATATTCTTCCTATGATGTTTTCGAGTCGATCAGAATTACGCTCGCGGAGATATTCGCGCGTGTTTAGTAAGTGCTGTTTTGCTGCGCAGGGCTAACCGTAAGGCGAAATCTGGCATGTTTGGTATCGTTGGACTCGGCGACTATTCAGGACTCCTAAAAATCAAGTCCCGTCAAAATACGTTGATCACAGCCAAAGTTATAGGTGTAAAAAACATCTGTCTGGCCACTAGGTGGCGCTGCGACGAAACTGTGCATGCACACTCAGTTCCTGACTGGCATCACAAGTACCAAGTGTCGTGTCAATAGGCCTAAGTTTGACGAAGATACAGCCTAAAATCTGTTTTTTTGCTCTCTACGTAAAATTTGTTAACGCGCTATACGACAACGGATTGGTTTATCGAAATTCTTTTGATAACTTTTTGCCGTGAGGGTCTATAGATGCTACATACCAAATTTCGCGACAATCGGGTAAAAACTCTAGGACGAGTTCGCAAAAGTAGGTTTTACGAATAATTCAAAATGGCGGAAAAATTTTCATGACGGAAAATGACGTCATATGGTCCAATCGAATCGTCTTGAGCCAAGGAATCAGAGGAAACAAGAATTTCGTTTCTAGGACTTACGGATCAGAAGTTATAAGCAAAAACATAAGTTCAACTTTGGACTGTTGGTGGCGCTAGCGGGTTAGAGATAGAGACTCCAAATTTGCTGTGGGGACACATTGGACTGTCCTTTATCAGTGTGCCAAATTTCATAACTTTCCTACGTACGGTTCTATGGGCTGCCATAGACCGCAATGGCGGAAGAAGAATAACTAATAATAATAATAATAATAATAATAATAATAATAATAAAAAGAAAACTAACGGATACAATAGGGGTCTTCGCCCCTTCGGGGCTTGACCCCTAATAAAAAGAAAAAGAAAACTAACAGATACAATAGGGGTCTTCGCCCATTCTGGGCTTGACCCCTAATAATAATAATAATAAGAAAACTAACAATAACAATAGGGTTCTACGCCCCTTCGGGGCTTGACCCCTAATAATAATAATTATAAGAAAACTAACGGATACAATAGGGGTCTTCGCCCCTTCGGGGCTTGACCCCTAAATATAGCTGCAAGCAGCAATACCGGGGTCAAGCCGAAAAGGGCACAGAAGGATGTAAAGTTGCGTTTGGATAAGCAGACTGAAGAACCTAGGTAAACCTAATGATTTCAGATGAAAAAATGCAAAGGTAATCAACAAAAATAATCTATATTCTTGTCTACTGCAACTGTCCTTCGGTTATTGACAATCATGGAACATTAGAGCACTGAAGGACATGTATGTGATGCTTACAGTGGGCAAACATGGGTCACAACATGTTACAACAAGTTAAAAGAGTCAAAAGAGACCATCCCCATGTCTCTGTGATGTTCTGATACAGAGAAAAAGCTCTTGCAAAAACAGTTGATAACGTATTCTCATTGGTTGCTAGAGAGTAAATGGACATCCTCTAGTGATTATAGTCAAAGCCATGAAAGGAATAATCCATGATGACTCATGGTTTTAGATGTGTTGTTGCAGTAGTTTTAGGCAAAAAATGCCATATTCTATCTCAAAACCAGTAGGTGGCGCAATGACAAAATTCGTGCATGCAACCTCAGGTCATAAATGTGTTACATCTAGCTAGTTTTATGACTATACACTTTAGTTTAGTGAAGAAACAGTTGTATGACCATAGGGTGGCTTGATTTCAAAGGTTTTGTTCAATTATAAGGCCAACTAGTGGTGCAACCATACAATTTTTTTTGTGTAGCCTCAGACTGTGGTCGTACATCAGCGTATCAAATATGGTGAAAAAATCTCTTTGCGTTACGAAGTTATAACCAATTTTGTTATTAAAACACAAAATTTTAAGGTAATTTTTCGTTTTTTGCAATTTTCGGCCATTTCTGATGAAAATTTTAATATAGTGCCAATAGAACTTTTTGTTCAGAAGGTAATGCAATATTCTTCCTATGATGTTTTCGAGTCGATCAGAATAACGCTCGCGGAGATATTCGCGCGTGTTTTTTAAGTGCTGTTTTGCTGCACAGGGCTAACCTTAAGGCGAAATCTGGCATGTTTGGTATCGTTGGACTCGGCGACTATTCAGGACTCCTAAAAATCAAGTCCCGTCAAAATACGTTGATCACAGCCAAAGTTATAGGTGTAAAAAACATCTGTCTGGCCACTAGGTGGCGCTGCGACGAACCTGTGCATGCATACTCAGTTCCTGACTGGCATCACAAGTACCAAGTGTCGTGTCAATAGGCCTAAGTTTGACGAAGATACAGCCTAAAATCTGTTTTTTTGCGCTCTACGTAAAATTTGTTAACGCGCTATACGACAACGGATTGGTTTATCGAAATTCTTTTGATAACTTTTTGCCGAGAGGGTCTCTAGATGCTACATACCAAATTTCGCGACAATCGGGTAAAAACTCTAGGACGAGTTCGCAAAAGTAGGTTTTACGAATAATTCAAAATGGCGGAAAAAATTTCATGACGGAAAATGACGTAATAGGGTCCAGTCGAATCGTCTTGAGCCAAGGAATCAGAGGAAACAAGAATTTTGTTTCTAGGACTTACGGATCAGAAGTTATAAGCAAAAACATAAGTTCAACTTTGGACTGTTGGTGGCGCTAGCGGGTTAGAGATAGAGACTCCAAATTTGCTGTGGGGACACATTGGACTGTCCTTTATCAGTGTGCCAAATTTCATAACTTTCCTACATACGGTTCTATGGGCTGCCATAGACCGCAATGGCGGAAGAAGAATAATAATAATAATAAAAAGAAAACTAACGGATACAATAGGGGTCTTCGCCCCTTCGGGGCTTGACCCCTAAATATAGCTGCAAGCAGCAATACCGGGGTCAAGCCGAAAAGGGCACAGAAGGATGTAAAGTTGCGTTTGGATAAGCAGACTGAAGAACCTAGGTAAACCTAATGATTTCAGATGAAAAAATGCAAAGGTAATCAACAAAAATAATCTATATTCTTGTCTACTGCAACTGTCCTTCGGTTATTGACAATCATGGAATATTAGAGCACTGAAGGACATGTATGTGATGCTTACAGTGGGCAAACATGGGTCACAACATGTTACAACAAGTTAAAAGAGTCAAAAGAGACCATCCCCATGTCTCTGTGATGTTCTGATACAGAGAAAAAGCTCTTGCAAAAACAGTTGATAACGTATTCTCATTGGTTGCTAGAGAGTAAATGGACATCCTCTAGTGATTATAGTCAAAGCCATGAAAGGAATAATCCATGATGACTCATGGTTTTAGATGTGTTGTTGCAGTAGTTTTAGGCAAAAAATGCCATATTCTATCTCAAAACCAGTAGGTGGCGCAATGACAAAATTCGTGCATGCAACCTCAGGTCATAAATGTGTTACATCTAGCTAGTTTTATGACTATACACTTTAGTTTAGTGAAGAAACAGTTGTATGACCATAGGGTGGCTTGATCTCAAAGGTTTTGTTCAATTATAAGGCCAACTAGTGGTGCAACCATACAATTTTTTTTGTGTAGCCTCAGACTGTGGTCGTACATCAGCGTATCAAATATGGTGAAAAAATCTCTTTGCGTTACGAAGTTATAACCAATTTTGTTATTAAAACACAAAATTTAAAGGTAATTTTTCGTTTTTTGCAAATTTCGGCCATTTCTGATGAAAATTTTAATATAGTGCCAATAGAACTTTTTGTTCAGAAGGTAATGCAATATTCTTCCTATGATGTTTTCGAGTCGATCAGAATAACGCTCGCGGAGATATTCGCGCGTGTTTTTTAAGTGCTGTTTTGCTGCACAGGGCTAACCTTAAGGGGAAATCTGGCATGTTTGGTATCGTTGGACTCGGCGACTATTCAGGACTCCTAAAAATCAAGTCCCGTCAAAATACGTTGATCACAGCCAAAGTTATAGGTGTAAAAAACATCTGTCTGGCCACTAGGTGGCGCTGCGACGAAACTGTGCATGCACACTCAGTTCCTGACTGGCATCACAAGTACCAAGTGTCGTGTCAATAGGCCTAAGTTTGACGAAGATACAGCCTAAAATCTGTTTTTTTGCGCTCTACGTAAAATTTGTTAACGCGCTATACGACAACGGATTGGTTTATCGAAATTCTTTTGATAACTTTTTGCCGAGAGGGTCTCTAGATGCTACATACCAAATTTCGCGACAATCGGGTAAAAACTCTAGGACGAGTTCGCAAAAGTAGGTTTTACGAATAATTCAAAATGGCGGAAAAATTTTCATGACGGAAAATGACGTCATAGGGTCCAGTCGAATCGTCTTGAGCCAAGGAATCAGAGGAAACAAGAATTTCGTTTCTAGGACTTACGGATCAGAAGTTATAAGCAAAAACATAAGTTCAACTTTGGACTGTTGGTGGCGCTAGCGGGTTAGAGATAGAGACTCCAAATTTGCTGTGGGGACACATTGGACTGTCCTTTATCAGTGTGCCAAATTTCATAACTTTCCTACATACGGTTCTATGGGCTGCCATAGACCGCAATGGCGGAAGAAGAATAATAATAATAAAAAGAAAACTAACGGATACAATAGGGGTCTTCGCCCCTTCGGGGCTTGACCCCTAATAAGAAAACTAACAATAACAATAGGGTTCTACGCCCCTTCGGGGCTTGACCCCTAAATATAGCTGCAAGCAGCAATGCCGGGGTCAAGCCAAAAAGGGCACATAAGAAAGTAAAGTTGAATTCGGATGAGCAGTTTAAAGAACCTGGGAAAATCTCTTGATTTCAGACTAAATAATATAACAGTTATCAGCAAAAAAGCTGTGTTTTCATTCAGTGTCATCTCTCCCTCTCTTCTCGAGGAGCATTGACAACTAGAACACTGAAGAAAATGTGAGTGGTGCTTGCAGTGGCAATTCTCAGCTCACAAAATGTTACAGTGGTGTTAATGAGTCAAAAGAGACCACCCCCATGTCTCTACGATGTTCTGATGCAGAGATATAGCTCTTGTAAAAAGGATTGATAAGGTATCCTAATTGGTTGCTAAGGAGTTAATTGGCATGCACCAATGATCTCCAAGCCATGAAAGGAATAATACATGATGACCCAAGATTTTAGATGAACTGTTGGAGTAGTTTTAGGCAAAAATACCATATTTCTATCTCAAAACCACTAGGTGGCGCAATGAGAAAGTTGTGCATGCAACCTCAGTTCATAACTGTGTTACATCTAGCTAGTTTTATGACTATACACTTTAGTTTAGTGAAGAAATAGTTGTATGACCATAGGGCTTGCTTGATATGAAAGATTTTGTTCAATTATAGGGCTACCTAGTGGTTCAGGCATACCAATTTTTTTTGTGGCCTCAGACTCTGCTCATACATCAGCGTATCAAATCTGGTGAAAAAATGTCTTTTCGTTGCGAAGTTATAACCATTTATGTATAAAAACACAAATTGTAAAAGGTAATTTTTCGTTTTTTGCAATTTTCGGCAATTTCTGATGAAAATTTTAATATAACGCCAATAGAACTTTTTGTTCAGAAGGTAATGCAATGTTCTTCCTATGGTGTTTTCGAGTCGTTCTGAATAACGCTCGCGGAGATATTCGCGCATGTTTTTTAAGTGCTGTTTTGCTGCGCAGGGCTAACCGTAAGGCGAAATCTGGCATGTTTGGTATCGTTGGACTCGGCGACTATTCAGGACTCCTAAAAATCAAGTCCCGTCAAAATACGTTGATCACAGCCAAAGTTATAGGTGTAAGAAACATCTGTCTGGCCAATAGGTGGCGCTGCGACGAAACTGTGCATGCACACTCAGTTCCTGACTGGCATCACAAGTATCAAGTGTCGTGTCAATAGGCCTAAGTTTGACGAAGATACAGCCTAAAATCTGTTTTTTGCGCTATACGTAAAATTTATTGACGCACTATACGACAACGGATTGGTTTATCGAAATTCTTTTGATAACTTTTTGCCGTGAGGGTCTCTAGATGCTACATACCAATTTTCGCGGCAATCGGGTAAAAACTCTAGGACGAGTTCGCAAAAGTAGGTTTTACGAATAATTCAAAATGGCGGAAACATTTTTATGACGGAAAATTACCTCATAGGGTCCAATCGAATCGTCTTGAGCCAAGGAATCAGAGGAAACAATAATTTCGTTTCTAGGACTTACGGTTCAGAAGTTATAAGCAAAAACATAAGTTCAACTTTGGACTGTTGGTGGCGCTAGCGGGCTAGAGATAGAGACTCCAAATTTGCTGTGGGGACACATTGGACTGTCCTTTATCAGTGTGCCAAATTTCATAACTTTCCTACGTACGGTTCTATGGGCTGCCATAGACCGCAATGGCGGAAGAAGAATAATAATAAATATAGCTGCAAGCAGCGATACCGGGGTCAAGCCAAACATGGCAAAAAATGATTCATATGTGATGACTGTCATGGTTTAAGATCTAAGTTTGCATTATTTTTTTGAAAAAAAGCATTTTTTTCGTATCTTGAGACCACTAGGTGGCACTGTGCCGAAAGAATAGATGGTGCCTCAGGTCATGACTGTGATGACACATACCAAATTTAGTGTAAATACAATAAAGCGATACGGAGATATAGCCTTAAATGACTTGACCACTAGGGGGCACTGACCAAAAAATAAATTGTGACTCAGGTCTTGATTGTGATGACACCCACCAAATTTGGTGTAAATACAATAAAGAGATGCAGAGATATAGCCTTAAATGACTTGACCACTAGGGGGCACTGACCAAAAAATTAATTGTGACTCAGGTCTTGATTGTGATGACACCCACCAAATTTGGTGTAAATACGATAAAGAGATGCAGAGATATAGCTTCAAATCTCTTGACCACTAGGGGGCGCCAAAAAGTTTACAAGTCCTCCCAGAACATCTTGCTGATGAACCATACCAAGTTTCATAACAATACGCAATTGCGTTTCTGAAATACTTTTAATTCTGAAAAATTCTAAGTGGCCGACACACAAAATGGCCGACCAAAAAATATTTGGTATCGTTTGACTCGCCATGCCTCACGAAATCTAACAAGACCAGTCTCATAATTTTACATTCAAATTTGCAGTAGTTATAAGCAAAAATAGACATTTTTTATATCTCGTGACCAGTAGGGGGCAGTGTGACGAAATGGTGCATGCACCCTCAGGTCATCACTGTTATGACATATACCAAGTCTCATATTAATACGCAAAAGTTTTGCGAAGATACAGGCTCAAACACATTTTGGCGTGCTCGCCCTCGCATTCTTTGATGCGTTATACGACAACGGATAGGTCTCCCGAAAATCTTTTGATAAATTTTTGTCTAGAGTGTCTCTAGATGATGTATACCAAAAATCAAGCCAATCACACAAGCGCTCTAGGAGGAGTTCGAAAAAGTAGGTGTTCAATATATTTCAAAATGGCCGACAGGAAGTAGGTTTGACTCAGACGTATTTGGTACAGTCGGACTCAGCATGAGCCAAGGAATCAATAGAGTGAAGTCTTATGTCATAGTGGCAATTTAATCAAATGATATAAAGATTTAAAAAAAAATTTTTACATATCCTGACCACTAGGTGGCGCCGTCCTAAAGATTTATAGGTGCGCTCAGAACATGTCACTGATGAACCATGCCAAATTTCGTAGCGATACGCCATTCTGTTTGTGAAATACTGAACTTAATGAGAAAATTCAAAATGGCCGACACCCAAAATGGCCGACCGAAAACCGTTTGGTATCGTTTGACTCGGCATGCTTCAAGGAATCTAACAAGACCACCTCCATGATTTTAGACTCAAGTTTGAAGTAGTTATAAGCGAAAATAGGCATTTTTCGAATCTCGTGACCACTAGGTGGCGCTGTGACGAAACGTTGCAGGCACCCTCAGGTCATGACTGTTATGACATATACCAAGTTTCGTGTCGATACAATAAAGTTTTGCGAAGATAAGGCCTCACGTCCGTTTTGGCGTGCTCGCCGCCATATATGTTGTCAATTTATACGAGAACGCATTGGTCTATCAAAAAGCTTTTGATAACTTTTTGTCTTGGGTGTCTCTAGATGCTACATACCAAAGGACATGCAAATCGGACAAACGGTCCAGGAGGAGTTAGAAAAATTAGGTTTTACGAAAAATTCAAAATGGCGGAAAGATGTGCATGACACAAATGACATAATGTGTGCATTTGAATCATCATGAGCCAAGGATTCAGAGGAAACAAGAATTTAGTTTCTAGGACTCACGGGTCAGAAGTTATGAGCATGAACATAAGTGGATTTTTGGACTGTTGGTGGCGCTAGAGGGTTTGAGTCAGACACACCAATGTTGCTATAGTA
This sequence comes from Paramisgurnus dabryanus, assembly GCF_030506205.2. NCBI lineage: Eukaryota > Metazoa > Chordata > Actinopteri > Cypriniformes > Cobitidae > Paramisgurnus > Paramisgurnus dabryanus. The sequence goes on along the minus strand of NC_133350.1, from coordinate 37,827,155 downwards.
ACTTCTGAGAATGTCCTCTACATGTGTGCCAAAATTCATAACTTTCCTATGTACGGTTCTATGGGCTGCCATTGACTTTCGGCGGAAGAACGAGGAAGAAAAATAATAATAATAATAATAACAAGCAGCGATACCGAGGTCAAGCCAAACATTGCAAAAGATGATTCATAAGTGATGACTGCCATGATTTAACATCTAAGTTTGCATTAGTTTTATGAAAAAAAGCAATTTATTCGTATCTTGAGACCACTAGGTGGCACTGTGCCGAAAGAATAGATGGTGCCTCAGGTCATGACTGTGATGACACATACCAAATTTAGTGTAAATACAATAAAGCGATACGGAGATATAGCCTTAAATGACTTGACCACTAGGGGGCACTGACCAAAAAATAAATTGTGACTCAGGTCTTGATTGTGATGACACCCACCAAATTTGGTGTAAATACAATAAGAGATGCAGAGATATAGCCTTAAATGACTTGACCACTAGGGGGCACTGACCAAAAAATAAATTGTGACTCAGGTCTTGATTGTGATGACACCCACCAAATTTGGTGTAAATACGATAAAGAGATGCAGAGATATAGCTTCAAATCTCTTGACCACTAGGGGGCACCGGAAAGTTTACAAGTCCTCCCAGAACATGTTGCTGATGAACCATACCAAGTTTCATAACAATACGCAATTGCGTTTCTGAAATACTTGAACTTAAAGAAAAATTCTAAGTGGCCGACACACAAAATGGCCGACCAAAAACCATTTGGTATCGTTTGACTCGCCATGCCTCACGAAATCTAACAAGACCAGTCTCATAATTTTACATTCAAATTTGCAGTAGTTATAAGCAAAAATAGACATTTTTTATATCTGGTGACCAGTAGGGGGCAGTGTGACGAAATGGTGCATGCACCCTCAGGTCATCACTGTTATGACATATACCAAGTCTCATATTAATACGCAAAAGTTTTGCGAAGATACAGGCTCAAACACATTTTGGCGTGCTCGCCCTCGCATTCTTTGATGCGTTATACGACAACGGATAGGTCTCCCGAAAATCTTTTGATAACTTTTTGTCTAGAGTGTCTCTAGATGATGCATACCAAAAATCAAGCCAATCACACAAGCGCTCTAGGAGGAGTTCGAAAAAGTAGGTGTTCAATATAATTCAAAATGGCCGACAGGAAGTAGGTTTGACTCAGACGTATTTGGTACAGTCGGACTCAGCATGAGCCAAGGAATCAATAGAGTGAAGTCTTATGTCATAGTGGCAATTTAATCAAATGATATAAAGATTAAAAAAATTTTTTTACATATCCTGACCACTAGGTGGCGCCGTCCTAAAGATTTATAGGTGCGCTCAGAACATGTCACTGATGAACCATGCCAAATTTCGTAGCGATACGCCATTCTGTTTGTGAAATACTGAACTTAATGAGAAAATTCAAAATGGCCGACACCCAAAATGGCTGACCGAAAACCGTTTGGTATCGTTTGACTCGGCATGCTTCAAGGAATCTAACAAGACCACCTCCATGATTTTAGACTCAAGTTTGAAGTAGTTATAAGCGAAAATAGGCATTTTTCGAATCTCGTGACCACTAGGTGGCGCTGTGACGAAACGTTGCAGGCACCCTCAGGTCATGACTGTTATGACATATACCAAGTTTCGTGTCGATACAATAAAGTTTTGCGAAGATAAGGCCTCACGTCCGTTTTGGCGTGCTCGCCGCCATATATGTTGTCAATTTATACGAGAACGCATTGGTCTATCAAAAAGCTTTTGATAACTTTTTGTCTTGGGTGTCTCTAGATGCTACATACCAAAGGACATACAAATCAGACAAACGGTCTAGGAGGAGTCCGAAAAAGTAGGTTTTACGAAAAATTCAAAATGGCGGAAAGATGTGCATGACACAAATGACATCAATGTGTGCATTTGAATCATCATGAGCCAAGGATTCAGAGGAAACAAGAATTTAGTTTCTAGGACTCACGGGTCAGAAGTTATGAGCATGAACATAAGTGGATTTTTGGACTGTTGGTGGCGCTAGAGGGTTTGAGTCAGATACACCAATGTTGCTATAGTAACTTCTAAGACCGTCCTCTACATGTGTGCCAAATTTCATAACTTTCCTATTTACGGTTCTATGGGCTGCCATTGACTTCAATGGCGGAAGAACAAGAAGAAGAATAATATATAATAATAATAATAAATATAGCTGCAAGCAGCAATCACCGGGGTCAAGCCGAAAAGGGCACAGCAGAAAGTAAAGTTGACTTCGGATGAGCAGTTAAAAAACCTAGGAAAATCTCTTGATTTCAGACAAAACAATATAACAGTTATCAGCAAAAAAGCTGTGTTCTCATTTAGGCAAGGCAAGGCAAGGCAAGTTTATTTGTATAGCACATTTCATACACAGAGGTCATTCAAAGTGCTTTACACAGAGATGAGAAAACAATATATAAAAAAAGAAAAAGAAAATGTAAAAATAAGATATACACGATAAGATCACAATAAAGACATGAGAATTTTAAATAACAATTAAAGAAAATAAATGTGATTTTAATAAAACAGTTTAAAATATTAAAAAGAATAAAACAGGAGTAAAAGTGACTTGAGTTAAAAGTGCAGTCAGTGTGAAGCAGCACAGTGCTCATTCAGTAAATGCAGAGTTAAACAGATGTGTTTTTAATCTAGATTTAAAAGTGTTTACTGTTGAAGCACATCTGATCTCTTCTGGAAGTTGATTCCAGCTAGAGGTGGCATAATAACTAAATGCTGACGCACCTTGTTTTGAGTGAACCCTTGGTATTTCTAACTGACCGGATCCTAATGATCTGAGTAATCTTTTAGGTTTATATTCAGTTAGCATATCTGTCATGTATTTGGGTCCTAAGCCATGAAGTGATTTATAAACGGGTAACAATACTTTAAAGTCTATTCTAAATGTAACAGGAATTTAGTGAAATCTCTCCCTCTCTTTCGACGAGCATTGATAACTAGAACACTGAAGTAAAAATAAGTGGTGCTTGCAGTGGCAATACTCAGCTCACAAAATGTTACAGTGGTGTTAATGAGTCAAAAAAGCCCACCCCCGTGTCTCTACGATGTTCTGACACAGAGATATAGCTCTTGCAAAACGGTTGATAAGGTATTCTCATTGGTTGCTAGGGAGTGAATTGACAACCATCAGTGGATTATAGTCAAAGCCATGAAAGGAATAATCCATGATGACTCATGGTTTTAGATGTGTTGTTGCAGTAGTTTTAGGCAAAAAATGCCATATTTCTATCTCAAAACCAGTAGGTGGCACAATGACAAAATTGTGCATGCAACCTGAGGTCATAACTGTGTTACATCTAGCTAGTTTTATGAGTATACACTTTAATTTAGTGAAGAAACAGTTGTATGACCATAGGGCTTGCTTGATATGTAAGATTTTGTTCAATTATAGGGCCACCTAGTGGTTCAGGCATACCAATTTTTTTGTGTGGCCTCAGACTCTGCTCATACATCAGCGTATCAAATCTGGTGAAAAAATTTCTTTTCGTTGCGAAGTTATAACCATTTATGTATAAAAACACAAATTGTAAAAGGTAATTTTTCGTTTTTTGCAATTTTCGGCCATTTCTGATGAAAATTTTAATATAACGCCAATAGAACTTTTTGTTCAGAAGGTAATGCAATGTTCTTCCTATGGTGTTTTCGAGTCGATCGGAATAACGCTCGCGGAGATATTCGCGCATGTTTTTTAAGTGCTGTTTTGCTGCGCAGGGCTAACCGTAAGGCGAAATCTGGCATGTTTGGTATCGTTGGACTCGGCGACTATTCAGGACTCCTAAAAATCAAGTCCCGTCAAAATACGTTGATCACAGCCAAAGTTATAGGTGAAAAAAACATCTGTCTGGCCACTAGGTGGCGCTGCGACGAAACTGTGCATGCACACTCAGTTCCTGACTGGCATCACAAGTACCAAGTGTCGTGTCAATAGGCCTAAGTTTGACGAATATACAGCCGAAATTCTGTTTTTTTGTGCTCTACGTAAAATTTGTTGACGCGCTATACGACAACGGATTGGTTTATCGAAATTCTTTTGATAACTTTTTGCCGTGAGGGTCTCTAGATGCTACATACCAATTTTCGCGGCAATCGGGCAAAAGCTCTAGGACGAGTTCGAAAAAGTAGGTTTTACGAATAATTCAAAATGGCGGAAAAATTTTCATGACGGAAAATGACGTCATAGGGTCCAGTCGAATCGGCTTGAGCCAAGGAATCAGAGGAAACAAGAATTTCGTTTCTAGGACCTACGGATCAGAAGTTATAAGCAAAAACATACGTGCAACTTTGGACTGTTGGTGGCGCTAGAGGGTTAGAGATAGAGACTCCAAATTTGCTGTGGGGACACATTGGACTGTCCTTTATCAGTGTGCCAAAATTCATAACTTTCCTATGTACGGTTCTATGGGCTGCCATTGACTTTCGGCGGAAGAACGAGGAAGAAAAATAATAATAATAATAATAATAATAATAAGAAGAAAACTAACAATAACAATAGGGTTCTACGCCCCTTCGGGGCTTGACCCCTAATAAATATAGCTGCAAGCAGCAATACCGGGGTCAAGCCGAAAAGGGCACAGAAGGATGTAAAGTTGCATTTGGATTAGCAGACTGAAGAACCTAGGTAAACCTAATGATTTCAGATGAAAAAATCCAAAGGTAATCAACAAAAATAATCTATATTCTTGTCTACTGCAACTGTCCTTCGGTTATTGACAATCATGGAACATTAGAGCACTGAAGGACATGTATGTGATGCTTACAGTGGGCAAACATGGGTCACAACATGTTACAACAAGTTAAAAGAGTCAAAAGAGACCATCCCCATGTCTCTGTGATGTTCTGATACAGAGAAAAAGCTCTTGCAAAAACAGTTGATAACGTATTCTCATTGGTTGCTAGAGAGTAAATGGACATCCTCTAGTGATTATAGTCAAAGCCATGAAAGGAATAATCCATGATGACTCATGGTTTTAGATGTGTTGTTGCAGTAGTTTTAGGCAAAAAATGCCATATTCTATCTCAAAACCAGTAGGTGGCGCAATGACAAAATTCGTGCATGCAACCTCAGGTCATAAATGTGTTACATCTAGCTAGTTTTATGACTATACACTTCACTTTAGTTTAGTGAAGAAACAGTTGTATGACCATAGGGTGGCTTGATTTCAAAGGTTTTGTTCAATTATAAGGCCAACTACTGGTGCAACCATACAATTTTTTTTGTGTAGCCTCAGACTGTGGTCGTACATCAGCGTATCAAATATGGTGAAAAAATCTCTTTGCGTTACGAAGTTATAACCATTTATGTGTAAAAACACAAAATTTAAAGGTAATTTTTCGTTTTTTGCAATTTTCGGCCATTTCTGATGAAAATTTTAATATAGTGCCAATAGAACTTTTTGTTCAGAAGGTAATGCAATATTCTTCCTATGATGTTTTCGAGTCGATCAGAATTACGCTCGCGGAGATATTCGCGCGTGTTTTTTAAGTGCTGTTTTGCTGCGCAGGGCTAACCGTAAGGCGATATCTGGCATGTTTGGTATTGTTGGACTCGGCGACTATTCAGGACTCCTAAAAATCAAGTCCCGTCAAAATACGTTGATCACAGCCAAAGTTATAGGTGTAAAAAACATCTGTCTGGCCACTAGGTGGCGCTGCGACGAAACTGTGCATGCACACTCAGTTCCTGACTGGCATCACAAGTACCAAGTGTCGTGTCAATAGGCCTAAGTTTGACGAAGATACAGCCTAAAATCTGTTTTTTTGCGCTCTACGAAAATTTTGTTGACGCGCTATACGACAACGGATTGGTTTATCGAAATTCTTTTGATAACTTTTTGCCGTGAGGGTCTCTAGATGCTACATACCAATTTTCGCGGCAATCGGGTAAAAACTCTAGGACGAGTTCGCAAAAGTAGGTTTTACGAATAATTCAAAATGGCGGAAAAATTTTCATGACGGAAAATGACGTCATAGGGTCCAATCGAATCGTCTTGAGCCAAGGAATCAGAGGAAACAAGAATTTCGTTTCTAGGACTTACGGATCAGAAGTTATAAGCAAAAACATAAGTTCAACTTTGGACTGTTGGTGGCGCTAGCGGGTTAGAGATAGAGACTCCAAATTTGCTGTGGGGACACATTGGACTGTCCTTTATCAGTGTGCCAAATTTCATAACTTTCCTATGTACGGTTCTATGGGCTGCCATTGACTTCAATGGCGGAAGAACAAGAAGAAGAATAATATATAAATATAGCTGCAAGCAGCAATCACCGGGGTCAAGCCAAAAAGGGCACAGCAGAAAGTAAAGTTGACTTCGGATGAGCAGTTTAAAGTACCTAAGAAAATCTCTTGATTTCAAACAAAACAATATAACAGTTATCAGCAAAAAAGCTGTGTTCTCATTTAGTGAAATCTCTCCCTCTCTTTCGACGAGCATTGATAACTAGAACACTGACGTAAAAATGAGTGGTGCTTGCAGTGGCAATACTCAGCTCTCAAAATGTTACAGTGTTGTTAATGAGTCAAAAGAGCCAACCCCCGTGTCTCTACGATGTTCTGATGCAGAGTTATAGCTCTTGCAAAACGGTTGATAAGGTATTCTCATTGGTTGCTAGGGAGTGAATTGGCAACCACCAGTGATTATAGTCAAAGCCATGAAAGGAATAATCCATGATGACTCATGGTTTTAGATGTGCTGTTGCAGTAGATTTAGGCAAAAATAGCTATTTTCTATCTCCAAACCACTAGGGGGCGCTATGACAGAATCGTGCATGCAACTTCAGGTCATGACTGCGTTACATCTAGCTAGTTTCATGACTATACACTTTAGTTCGGCAAAGAAATAGTTGTATGACCATAGGGCTTGCTTAATATGAAATATTTTGTTCAATTATAGGGCCACCTAGTGGTTCAGGCATACCAATTTTTTTGTGTGGCCTCAGACTCTGCTCATACATCAGCGTATCAAATCTGGTGAAAAAATCTCTTTTCGTTGCGAAGTTATAACCATTTATGTGTAAAAACCACAAATTTTAAAGGTAATTTTTCGTTTTTTGCAATTTTCGGCCATTTCTGATGAAAATTTTAATATAACGCCAATAGAACTTTTTGTTCAGAAGGTAATGCAATGTTCTTCCTATGGTGTTTTCGAGTCGATCGGAATAACGCTCGCGGAGTTATTTGCGCGTGTTTTTTAAGCGCTATTTTAATGCACAGGGCTAACCGTAAGACGAAATCTGGCATGTTTTGTATCGTTGGACTCGGCATCTACTCAGGACTCTTAAAAATCAAGTCCTGTCAAAATACGTTGATCGCAGCCAAAGTTATAGGTGTATAAAACATCTGTCTGGCCACTAGGTGGCGCAGAGACGAAACTGTGCATGCACACTCAGATCCTGACTGGCATCACAAGTACCAAGTGTCGTGTCAATAGGCCTAAGTTTGACGAAGATACAGCCTAAAATCTGTTTTTTTGCGCTCTATGTAAAATTTGTTGACGCGCTATACAACAACGGATTAATTTATCAAAATTCTTTTAATAACTTTTTGCCTTGAGGGTCTCTAGATGCTACATACCAATTTTTGCGGCAATCGGGTAAAAACTCTAGGACGAGTTCGCAAAAGTAGGTTTTACGAATAATTCAAAATGGCGGAAAAATTTTCATGACGGAAAATTACGTCATATGGTCCAATCGAATCGTCTTGAGCCAAGGAATCAGAGGAAACAAGAATTTCGTTTCTAGGACTTACGGATCAAAAGTTATAAGCAAAAACATAAGTGCAACTTTGGACTGTTGGTGGCGCTAGCGGGTTTGAGATAGAGACTCCAAATTTGCTGTGGATAATATTTGGACTGTCCTTTATCAGTGTGCCAAATTTCATAACTTTCCTACGTACGGTTCTATGGGCTGCCATAGACCGCAATGGCGGAAGAAGAAGCAGAATAATTATTATAATAATAATAAGAACACTAACAAATACAATAGGGGTCTTCGCCCCTTCGGGGCTTGACCCCTAATAATAATAATAATAATAATAAGAAAACTAACAATAACAATAGGTGTCTACGCCACTTCGTGGCTTGACCCCTAATAAATATAGCTGCAAGCAGCAATACCGGGGTCAAGCCGAAAAGGGCACAGAAGGATGTAAAGTTGCATTTGGATAAGCAGACTGAAGAACCTAGGTAAACCTAATGATTTCAGATGAAAAAATCCAAAGGTAATCAACAAAAATAATCTATATTCTTGTCTACTGCAACTGTCCTTCGGTTATTGACAATCATGGAACATTAGAGCACTGAAGGACATGTATGTGATGCTTACAGTGGGCAAACATGGGTCACAACATGTTACAACAAGTTAAAAGAGTCAAAAGAGACCATCCCCATGTCTCTGTGATGTTCTGATACAGAGAAAAAGCTCTTGCAAAAACAGTTGATAACGTATTCTCATTGGTTGCTAGAGAGTAAATGGACATCCTCTAGTGATTATAGTCAAAGCCATGAAAGGAATAATCCATGATGACTCATGGTTTTAGATGTGTTGTTGCAGTAGTTTTAGGCAAAAAATGCCATATTTCTATCTCAAAACCAGTAGGTGGCGCAATGACAAAATTGTGCATGCAACCTCAGGTCATAACTGTGTTACATCTAGCTAGTTTTATGACTATACACTTTAGTTTGGTGAAGAAACAGTTGTATGACCATAGGGTGGCTTGATTTCAAAGGTTTTGTTCAATTATAAGGCCAACTAGTGGTGCAAGCATAAATTTTTTTTTGTGTAGCCTCAGACTGTGGTCGTACATCAGCGTATCAAATCTGGTGAAAAAATCTCTTTTCGTTGCAAAGTTATAACCATTTATGTGTAAAAAATGCAAAATTTAAAGGTAATTTTTCGTTTTTTGCATTTTTCGGCCATTTCTGATAAAAATTTTAATATAACGCCAATAGAACTTTTTGTTCAGAAGGTAACGCAATGTTCTTCCTATGGTGTTTTCGAGTCGATCGGAATAACGCTCGCCGAGATATTCGCGCATGTTTTTTAAGTACTGTTTTGCTGCGCAGGGCTAACCGTAAGGCGAAATCTGGCATGTTTGGTATCGTTGGACTCGGCGACTATTCAGGACTCCTAAAAATCAAGTCCCGTCAAAATACGTTGATCACAGCAAAAGTTATAGGTGTAAAAAACATCTGTCTGGCCACTAGGTGGCGCTGCGACGAAACTGTGCATGCACACTCAGTTCCTGACTGGCATCACAAGTACCAAGTGTCGTGTCAATAGGCCTAAGTTTGACGAAGATACAGCCTAAAATCAGTTTTTTTGCGCTCTACGTAAAATTTGTGGACGCGCTATACGACAACGGATTGGTTTATCGAAATTCTTTTGATAACTTTTTGCCGTGAGGGTCTCTAGATCCTACATACCAATTTTCGTGGCAATCGGGTAAAAGCTCTAGGACGAGTTCGCAAAAGTAGGTTTTACGAATAATTCAAAATGGCGGAAAAATTTTCATGACGTAAAATGACGTCATAGGCTCTATTCGAATCGTCTTGAGCCAAGGAATCAGACGAAACAAGAATTTCGTTTCTAGGACCTACGGATCAGAAGTTATAAACAAAAACATAAGTGCAACTTTGGACTGTTGGTGGCGCTAGAGGGTTAGAGATAGAGACTCCAAATTTGCTGTGGGGACACATTGGACTGTCCTTTATCAGTGTGCCAAATTTCATAACTTTCCTACGTACGGTTCTATGGGCTGCCATTGACTTTCGGCGGAAGAACGAGGAAGAAAAATAATAATAATAATAATAAATATAGCTGCAAGCAGCGATACCGGGGTCAAGCCAAACATGGCAAAAAATGATTCATATGTGATGACTGTCATGGTTTAAGATCTAAGTTTGCATTATTTTTATGAAAAAAAGCATTTTTTTCGTATCTTGAGACCACTAGGTGGCACTGTGCCGAAAGAATAGATGGTGCCTCAGGTCATGACTGTGATGACACATACCAAATTTAGTGTAAATACAATAAAGCGATACGGAGATATAGCCTTAAATGACTTGACCACTAGGGGGCACTGACCAAAAAATAAATTGTGACTCAGGTCTTGATTGTGATGACACCCACCAAATTTGGTGTAAATACAATAAAGATATGGAGAGATATAGCCTTAAATGACTTGACCACTAGGGGGCACTGACCAAAAAATAAATTGTGACTCAGGTCTTGATTGTGATGACACCCACCAAATTTGGTGTAAATACGATAAAGAGATGCAGAGATATAGCTTCAAATCTCTTGACCACTAGGGGGCACCGGAAAGTTTACAAGTCCTCCCAGAACATGTTGCTGATGAACCATACCAAGTTTCATAACAATACGCAATTGCGTTTCTGAAATACTTGAACTTAAAGAAAAATTCTAAGTGGCCGACACACAAAATGGCCGACCAAAAACCATTTGATATCGTTTGACTCGCCATGCCTCACGAAATCTAACAAGACCAGTCTCATAATTTTACATTCAAATTTGCAGTAGTTATAAGCAAAAATAGACATTTTTTATGTCTCGTGACCAGTAGGGGGCAGTGTGACGAAATGGTGCATGCACCCTCAGGTCATCACTGTTATGACATATACCAAGTCTCATATTAATACGCAAAAGTTTTGCGAAGATACAGGCTCAAACACATTTTGGCGTGCTCGCCCTCGCATTCTTTGATGCGTTATACGACAACGGATAGGTCTCCCGAAAATCTTTTGATAACTTTTTGTCTAGAGTGTCTCTAGATGATGCATACCAAAAATCAAGCCAATCACACAAGCGCTCTAGGAGGAGTTCGAAAAAGTAGGTGTTCAATATAATTCAAAATGGCCGACAGGAAGTAGGTTTGACTCAGACGTATTTGGTACAGTCGGACTCAGCATGAGCCAAGGAATCAATAGAGTGAAGTCTTATGTCATAGTGGCAATTTAATCAAATGATATAAAGATTAAAAAAAATGTTTTACATATCCTGACCACTAGGTGGCGCCGTCCTAAAGATTTATAGGTGCGCTCAGAACATGTCACTGATGAACCATGCCAAATTTCGTAGCGATACGCCATTCTGTTTGTGAAATACTGAACTTAATGAGAAAATTCAAAATGGCCGACACCCAAAATGGCCGACCGAAAACCGTTTGGTATCGTTTGACTCGGCATGCTTCAAGGAATCTAACAAGACCACCTCTATGATTTTAGACTCAAGTTTGAAGTAGTTATAAGCGAAAATAGGCATTTTTCGAATCTCGTGACCACTAGGTGGCGCTGTGACGAAACGTTGCAGGCACCCTCAGGTCATGACTGTTATGACATATACCAAGTTTCGTGTCGATACAATAAAGTTTTGCGAAGATAAGGCCTCACGTCCGTTTTGGCGTTCTCGCCGCCATATATGTTGTCAATTTATACGAGAACGCATTGGTCTATCAAAAAGCTTTTGATAACTTTTTGTCTTGGGTGTCTCTAGATGCTACATACCAAAGGACATGCAAATCAGACAAACGGTCTAGGAGGAGTTCGAAAAAGTAGGTTTTATGAAAAATTCAAAATGGCGGAAAGATGTGCATGACACAAATGACATCAATGTGTGCATTTGAATCATCATGAGCCAAGGATTCAGAGGAAACAAGAATTTAGTTTCTAGGACTCACGGGTCAGAAGTTATGAGCATGAACATAAGTGGATTTTTGGACTGTTGGTGGCGCTAGAGGGTTTGAGTCAGATACACCAATGTTGCTATAGTAACTTCTAAGACCGTCCTCTACATGTGTGCCAAATTTCATAACTTTCCTATGTACGGTTCTATGGGCTGCCATTGACTTCAATGGCGGAAGAACAAGAAGAAGAATAATATATAATAATAATAATAATAAATATAGCTGCAAGCAGCAATCACCGGGGTCAAGCCAAAAAGGGCACAGCAGAAAGTAAAGTTGACTTCGGATGAGCAGTTTAAAGTACCTAAGAAAATCTCTTGATTTCAGACAAAACAATATAACAGTTATCAGCAAAAAAGCTGTGTTCTCATTTAGTGAAATCTCTCCCTCTCTTTCGACGAGCATTGATAACTAGAACACTGACGTAAAAATGAGTGGTGCTTGCAGTGGCAATACTCACCTCTCAAAATGTTACAGTGTTGTTAATGAGTCAAAAGAGCCAACCCCCGTGTCTCTACGATGTTCTGATGCAGAGTTATACCTCTTGCAAAACGGTTGATAAGGTATTCTCATTGGTTGCTAGGGAGTGAATTGGCAACCACCAGTGATTATAGTCAAAGCCATGAAAGGAATAATCCATGATGACTCATGGTTTTAAATGTGCTGTTGCAGTAGATTTAGGCAAAAATAGCTATTTTCTATCTCCAAACCACTAGGGGGCGCTATGACAGAATCGTGCATGCAACCTCAGGTCATGACTGCGTTACATCTAGCTAGTTTCATGACTATACACTTTAGTTCGGCAAAGAAATAGTTGTATGACCATAGGGCTTGCTTGATATGAAATATTTTGTTCAATTATAGGGCCACCTAGTGGTTCAGGCATACCATTTTTTTTGTGTGGCCTCAGACTCTGCTCATACATCAGCGTATCAAATCTGGTGAAAAAATCTCTTTTCGTTGCGAAGTTATAACCATTTATGTGTAAAAACCACAAATTATAAAGTTAAATTTTCGTTTTTTGCAATTTTCGGCCATTTCTGATGAAAATTTTAATATAACGCCAATAGAACTTTTTGTTCAGAAGGTAATGCAATATTCTTCCTATGATGTTTTCGAGTCGATCAGAATTACGCTCGCGGAGATATTCGCGCATGTTTTTTAAGTGCTGTTTTGCTGCGCAGGGCTAACCGTAAGGCGAAATCTGGCATGTTTGGTATCGTTGGACTCGGCGACTATTCAGGACTCCTAAAAATCAAGTCCCGTCAAAATACGTTGATCACAGCCAAAGTTATAGGTGTAAAAAACATCTGTCTGGCCACTAGGTGGCGCTGCGACGAAACTGTGCATGCACACTCAGTTCCTGACTGGCATCACAAGTACCAAGTGTCGTGTGAATAGGCCTAAGTTTGACGAAGATACAGCCTAAAATCTGTTTTTTTGCGCTCTACGTAGAATTTGTTGACGCGCTATACGACAACGGATTGGTTTATCGAAATTCTTTTGATAACTTTTTGCCGTGAGGGTCTCTAGATGATACATACCAATTTTCGTGGCAATCGGGTAAAAACTCTAGGACGAGTTCGCAAAAGTAGGTTTTACGAATAATTCAAAATGGCGGAACAATTTTTATGACGGAAAACAACGACATAGGGGCCAATCGAATCGTCTTGAGCCAAGGAATCAGACGAAGTAAGAATTTTGTTTCTAGGGCTTACGGATCAGAAGTTATAAGCAAAAACATAAGTGCAACTTTGGACTGTTGGTGGCGCTAGTGGGTTAGACATAGAGACTCCAAATTTGCTGTGGGGACACATTGGACTGTCCTCTATCAGTGTGCCAAATTTTATAACTTTCCTACGTACGGTTCTATGGGCTGCCATTGACTTTCGGCGGAAGAACGAGGAAGAAAAATAATAATAAATATAGCTGCAAGCAGCAATCACCGGGGTCAAGCCGAAAAGGGCACAGAAGGATGTAAAGTTGCGTTTGGATAAGCAGACTGAAGAACTTAGGTAAACCTAATGATTTCAGATGAAAAAATGCAAAGTAATCAACAAAAATAATCTATGTTCTTGTCTACTGCAACTGTCCTTCGGTTATTGACAATCATGGGACATTAGAGCACTGAAGGACATGTATGTGATGCTTACAGTGGGCAAACATGGGTCACAACATGTTACAACAAGTTAAAAGAGTCAAAAGAGACCATCCCCATGTCTCTGCGATGTTCTGATGCAGAGAAAAAACTCTTGCAAAAACAGTTGATAAGGTATTCTCATTGGTTGCTAGAGAGTAAATGGACATCCACTAGTGATTATAGTCAAAGCCATGAAAGGAATAATCCATGATGACTCATGGTTTTAGATGTGTTGTTGCAGTAGTTTTAGGCCAAAAAAATGCCATATTCTGTCTCAAAACCAGTAGGTGGCGCAATGACAAAATTCGTGCATGCAACCTCAGGTCATAACTGTGTTACATCTTGCTAGTTTTATGACTATACACTTTAGTTTAGTGAAGAAACAGTTGTATGACCATAGGGTGGCTTGATTTCAAAGGTTTTGTTCAATTATAAGGCCAACTAGTGGTGCAAGCATACAATTTTTTTTGTGTAGCCTCAGACTGTGGTCGTACATCACCGTATCAAATATGGTGAAAAAATCTCTTTGCGTTACGAAGTTATAACCATTTATGTGTAAAAACAGAAAATTTAAAGGTAATTTTTCGTTTTTTGCAATTTTCGGCCATTTCTGATGAAAATTTTAATACAACGCCAATAGAACTTTTTGTTCAGAAGGTAATGCAATATTCTTCCTATGATGTTTTCGAGTCGATCAGAATTACGCTCGCGGAGATATTCGCGCGTGTTTTTTAAGTGCTGTTTTGCTGCGCAGGGCTAACCGTAAGGCGAAATCTGGCATGTTTGGTAAGGTTGGACTCGGCAACTATTCTGGACTTCAGCGAAACAAGTCCCGTGAAAAAACACAGATCAGAGCCAAAGTTATAAGCATGCACAACATTCGTATGACCACTAGGTGGTGCTGTGACGAAACTCTGCATGCCCCCTCAGATCCTCACTGGCATCACAACTACCAAGTGTGGCGTCAATAGACATAAGATTGGCGAAGATACACACTAAAACCTGTTTTTTGGGCTCTACGTAAAATTTGTTGACGCGCTATACGAAAACGGAATGGTTTATCAAAATTCTTTTAATAACTTTTTGCCCTGAGTATCTCTAGATGCTACATACCAATTTTCGTGGCAATTGGGCAAAAGCTCTAGGACAAGTTCGCAAAAGTAGGTTTTATGAATAAATCAAAATGGCGGAAAATTTTTCATGACGGAAAATGACGTCATAGGGTCCAATCGAATCGTCTTGAGCCAAGGAATCAGAGGATACAAGAATTTAGTGTCTAGGACTTACGGGTCAGAAGTTATAGGCAAATACATAAGTGCAAATTTGGACTGTTGGTGGCGCTAGCGGGTTAGAGATACAGACTTCAAATTTGCTGTGGAGACTTTTTGGACAGTCCTCTATCAGTGTGCCAAATTTCATAACTTTCCTACGTACGGTTCTATAGGCTGCCATAGACCGCAATGGCGGAGGAAGAAAAAGAAAAAGAAAAAGAAAAAGAAAAAGAAAAAGAAAACTAACAGAAACAATAGGGGTCTTCGCCCATTCTGGGCTTGACCCCTAAAAAGAAAACTAACGGATACAATAGGGGTCTTCGCCCCTTCGGGGCTTGACCCCTAATAATAATAATTATTATAATAAAAAGAAAACTAACGGATACAATAGGGGTCTTCGCCCCTTCGGGGCTTGACCCCTAATAATAATTATTATAATAAAAAGAAAACTAACGGATACAATAGGGGTCTTCGCCCCTTCGGGGCTTGACCCCTAAATATAGCTGCAAGCAGCAATCACCGGGGTCAAGCCGAAAAGGGCACAGAAAGTAAAGTTGACTTCGGATGAGCAGTTTAAAAAACCTAGGAAAATCTCTTGATTTCAGACAAAACAATATAACAGTTATCAGCAAAAAAGCTGTGTTCTCATTTAGGCAAGGCAAGGCAAGGCAAGTTTATTTGTATAGCACATTTCATACACAGAGGTCATTCAAAGTGCTTTACACAGAGATGAGAAAACAATATATAAAAAAAGAAAAAGAAAATGTAAAAATAAGATATACACGATAAGATCACAATAAAGACATGAGAATTTTAAATAACAATTAAAGAAAATAAATGTGATTTTAATAAAACAGTTTAAAATATTAAAAAGAATAAAACAGGAGTAAAAGTGACTTGAGTTAAAAGTGCAGTCAGTGTGAAGCAGCACAGTGCTCATTCAGTAAATGCAGAGTTAAACAGATGTGTTTTTAATCTAGATTTAAAAGTGTTTACTGTTGAAGCACATCTGATCTCTTCTGGAAGTTGATTCCAGCTAGAGGTGGCATAATAACTAAATGCTGACGCACCTTGTTTTGAGTGAACCCTTGGTATTTCTAACTGACCGGATCCTAATGATCTGAGTAATCTTTTAGGTTTATATTCAGTTAGCATATCTGTCATGTATTTGGGTCCTTAGCCATGAAGTGATTTATAAACGGGTAACAATACTTTAAAGTCTATTCTAAATGTAACAGGAATTTAGTGAAATCTCTCCCTCTCTTTCGACGAGCATTGATAACTAGAACACTGAAGTAAAAATAAGTGGTGCTTGCAGTGGCAATACTCAGCTCACAAAATGTTACAGTGGTGTTAATGAGTCAAAAGAGCCCACCCCCGTGTCTCTACGATGTTCTGACACAGAGATATAGCTCTTGCAAAACGGTTGATAAGGTATTCTCATTGGTTGCTAGGGAGTGAATTGACAACCATCAGTGGATTATAGTCAAAGCCATGAAAGGAATAATCCATGATGACTAATGGTTTTAGATGTGTTGTTGCAGTAGTTTTAGACAAAAAATGCCATATTTCTATCTCAAAACCAGTAGGTGGCGCAATGACAAAATTGTGCATGCAACCTGAGGTCATAACTGTGTTACATCTAGCTAGTTTTATGAGTATACACTTTAATTTAGTGAAGAAACAGTTGTATGACCATAGGGCTTGCTTGATATGTAAGATTTTGTTCAATTATAGGGCCACCTAGTGGTTCAGGCATACCAATTTTTTTGTGTGGCCTCAGACTCTGCTCATACATCAGCGTATCAAATCTGGTGAAAAAATTTCTTTTCGTTGCGAAGTTATAACCATTTATGTATAAAAACACAAATTGTAAAAGGTAATTTTTCTTTTTTTGCAATTTTCGGCCATTTCTGAAGAAAATTTTAATAAAACGCCAATAGAACTTTTTGTTCAGAAGGTAATGCAATGTTCTTCCTATGGTGTTTTTGAGTCGATCGGAATAACGCTCGCGGAGATATTCGCGCATGTTTTTTAAGTGCTGTTTTGCTGCGCAGGGATAACCGTAAAGCGAAATCTGGCATGTTTGGTATCGTTGGACTCAGCGACTATTCAGGACTCCTAAAAATCAAGTCCCGTCAAAATACGTTGATCACAGCCAAAGTTATAGGTGAAAAAAACATCTGTCTGGCCACTAGGTGGCGCTGCGACGAAACTGTGCATGCACACTCAGTTCCTGACTGGCATCACAAGTACCAAGTGTCGTGTCAATAGGCCTAAGTTTGACGAAGATACAGCCTAAATTCTGTTTTTTTGTGCTCTACGTAAAATTTGTTGACGCGCTATACGACAACGGATTGGTTTATCGAAATTCTTTTGATAACTTTTTGCCGTGAGGGTCTCTAGATGCTACATACCAATTTTCGCGGCAATCGGGCAAAAGCTCTAGGACGAGTTCGAAAAAGTAGGTTTTACGAATAATTCAAAATGGCGGAAAAATTTTCATGACGGAAAATGACGTCATAGGGTCCAGTCGAATCGGCTTGAGCCAAGGAATCAGAGGAAACAAGAATTTCGTTTCTAGGACCTACGGATCAGAAGTTATAAGCAAAAACATAAGTGCAACTTTGGACTGTTGGTGGCGCTAGAGGGTTAGAGATAGAGACTCCAAATTTGCTGTGGGGACACATTGGACTGTCCTTTATCAGTGTGCCAAAATTCATAACTTTCCTATGTACGGTTCTATGGGCTGCCATTGACTTTCGGCGGAAGAACGAGGAAGAAAAATAATAATAATAATAATAATAAGAAAACTAACAATAACAATAGGGTTCTACGCCCCTTCGGGGCTTGACCCCTAATAATAATAAGAAAACTAACAATAACAATAGGGTTCTACGCCCCTTCGGGGCTTGACCCCTAATAATAAGAAAACTAACAATAACAATAGGTGTCTACGCCACTTCGTGGCTTGACCCCTAATAAGAAAACTAACAATAACAATAGGGTTCTACGCCCCTTCGGGGCTTGACCCCTAATAAGAAAACTAACAATAACAATAGGGTTCTACGCCCCTTCGGGGCTTGACCCCTAATAAAAAGAAAACTAACGGATACAATAGGGGTCTTCGCCCCTTCGGGGCTTGACCCCTAATAATAAATATAGCTGCAAGCAGCAATACCGGGGTCAAGCCGAAAAGGGCCCAAAAGGATGTAAAATTGAGATTGGATAAGCAGACTGAAGAACCTAGTTAACCCAAGTTTAATTAGTCAAAAGAGCCCACCCCCGTGTCTCTACGATGTTCCGATGCAGAGATATAACTTTTGCAAAAACGGTTGATAAGGTATTCTCATTGGTTGCTAGGGAGTGAATTGGCAACCATCAGCGATTATAGTCAAAGCCATGAAATTAATAATCCATGATGACTCATGGTTTTAGAAGTGTTGTTGCAGTAGTTTTAGGCAAAAAATACCATATTCTATCTCAAAACCAGTAGGTGGCGCAATGACAACATTGTGCATGCAACATCAGGTCATAACTGTGTTACATCTAGCTAGTTTTATGACTATACACTTTAGTTTAGTGAAGAAACAGTTGTATGACCATAGGGCTGGCTTGATATCAAAGGTTTTGTTCAGTTATAGGGCCACCTAGTGGTGCAAGCATACAATTTTTTTGTGTGGCCTCAAAATATGCTCATACATCAGGGTATCAAATATGGTGAAAAAATCTATTTTCGTTGCGAAGTTATAACCATTTATGTGTAAAAAACACAAAATGTAAAGGTAATTTTTCGTTTTTTGCAATTTTCGGCCATTTCTGATGAAAATTTTAATATAACGCCAATAGAGTTTTTTGTTCAGAAGGTAATGCAATGTTCTTCCTATGGCATTTTCGAGTCGATCGGAATAACGCTCGCGGAGATATTCGAGCGTGTTTTTTAAGTGCTATTATGCCGCGCAGGGTTAACCGTAAGGCGAATTCTGGCATGTTTGGTATCGTTGGACTCGGCAACTATTCAGAACTCCAAAGAAATAAGTCCCGTGAAAATATGTCAATCGGAGCCAACGTTATAGGCGTTTAAAGCATAAGTCTGACCACTAGGTGGCGCTGTGACGAAACTCTGCATGCACCCTAAGTTCCTGACTGGCATCTCAAGTACCAAGTATCGTGTCAATAGGCTTAAGTTTGGCAAAGATACAGCCTCAAATCCGTTTTTTTGCGCTCTACGTAAAATTCGTTGACGCGGTTTACGGAAAATGATGGACGAATTGACATGAATTCCATAACTTTTTGCCGTGAGGGTCTGTAGATGCTACATACCGATTTTCGTGGAAATTGGGCAAAAGCTCTAGGACGAGTTCGCAAAAGTAGGTTTTACGAATAATTCATAATGGCGGAAAAATTTCCAAGACGGAAAATGACATCATAGGGTCAAATCGAATCGTCTTGAGCCAAGGAATCAGAGGAAACAAGAATTTTGTTTCTAGGACTTACGGATCAGAAGTTATAAGCAAAAACATAAGTGCAATTTTGGACTGTTGGTGGCGCTAGCGGGTTTGACATAGAGACTCCAAATTTGCTGTGGGGACACATTGGAGTGTCCTTTATCAGTGTGCCAAATTTCATAACTTTCCTACGTACGGTTCTATGGGCTGCCATAGACCGCAATGGCGGAAGAAGAATAACTAATAATAAATATAGCTGCAAGCAGCAATACCGGGGTCAAGCCGAAAAGGGCACAGAAGGATGTAAAGTTGCGTTTGGATAAGCAGACTGAAGAACCTAGGTAAACCTAATGATTTCAGATGAAAAAATGCAAAGGTAATCAACAAAAATAATCTATATTCTTGGCTACTGCAACTGTCCTTCGGTTATTGACAATCATGGAACATTAGAGCACTGAAGGACATGTATGTGATGCTTACAGTGGGCAAACATGGGTCACAACATGTTACAACAAGTTAAAAGAGTCAAAAGAGACCATCCCCATGTCTCTGTGATGTTCTGATACAGAGAAAAAGCTCTTGCAAAAACAGTTGATAACGTATTCTCATTGGTTGCTAGAGAGTAAATGGACATCCTCTAGTGATTATAGTCAAAGCCATGAAAGGAATAATCCATGATGACTCATGGTTTTAGATGTGTTGTTGCAGTAGTTTTTGGCAAAAAATGCCATATTCTATCTCAAAACCAGTAGGTGGCGCAATGACAAAATTCGTGCATGCAACCTCAGGTCATAAATGTGTTACATCTAGCTAGTTTTATGACTATACACTTTAGTTTAGTGAAGAAACAGTTGTATGACCATAGGGTGGCTTAATTTCAAAGGTTTCGTTCAATTATAAGGCCAACTAGTGGTGCAACCATACAATTTTTTTTGTGTAGCCTCAGACTGTAGTCGTACATCAGCGTATCAAATATGGTGAAAAAATCTCTTTGCGTTACGAAGTTATAACCATTTATGTGTAAAAACACAAAATTTAAAGGTAATTTTTCGTTTTTTGCAATTTTCGGCCATTTCTGATGAAAATTTTAATATAGTGCCAATAGAACTTTTTGTTCAGAAGGTAATGCAATATTCTTCCTATGATGTTTTCGAGTCGATCAGAATTACGCTCGCGGAGATATTCGCGCGTGTTTTTTAAGTGCTGTTTTGCTGCGCAGGGCTAACCGTAAGGCGAAATCTGGCATGTTTGGTATCGTTGGACTCGGCGACTATTCAGGACTCCTAAAAATCAAGTCCCGTCAAAATACGTTGATCACAGCCAAAGTTATAGGTGTAAAAAACATCTGTCTGGCCACTAGGTGGCGCTGCGACGAAACTGTGCATGCACACTCAGTTCCTGACTGGCATCACAAGTACCAAGTGTCGTGTCAATAGGCCTAAGTTTGACGAAGATACAGCCTAAAATCTGTTTTTTTGCACTCTACGAAAATTTTGTTGACGCGCTATACGACAACGGATTGGTTTATCGAAATTCTTTTGATAACTTTTTGCCGTGAGGGTCTCTAGATGCTACATACCAATTTTCGCGGCAATCGGGTAAAAACTCTAGGACGAGTTCGCAAAAGTAGGTTTAACGAATAATTCAAAATGGCGGAAAAAATTTCATGACGGAAAATGACGTCATAGGGTCCAATCGAATCGGCTTGAGCCAAGGAATCAGAGGAAGCAAGAATTTTGTTTGTGGGACTTAAGGATCAGAAGTTATAAGCAAAAACATAAGTGCAACTTTGGACTGTTGGTGGCGCTAGCGGGTTAGACATAGAGACTCCAAATTTGCTGTGGGGACACATTGGACTGTCCTTTATCAGTGTGCCAAATTTCATAACTTTCCTACGTACGGTTCTATGGGCTGCCATAGACCGCAATGGCGGAAGAAGAATAACTAATAATAATAATAAATATAGCTGCAAGCAGCAATCACCGGGGTCAAGCCAAAAAGGGCACAGCAGAAAGTAAAGTTGACTTCGGATGAGCAGTTTAAAGTAACTAAGAAAATCTCTTGATTTCAGACAAAACAATATAACAGTTATCAGCAAAAAAGCTGTGTTCTCATTTAGTGAAATCTCTCCCTCTCTTTCGACGAGCATTGATAACTAGAACACTGACGTAAAAATGAGTGGTGCTTGCAGTGGCAATACTCAGCTCTCAAAATGTTACAGTGTTGTTAATGAGTCAAAAGAGCCCACCCCCGTGTCTCTACAATGTTCTGACGCAGAGTTATAGCTCTTGCAAAACGGTTGATAAGGTATTCTCATTGGTTGCTAGGGAGTGAATTGTCAACCACCAGTGATTATAGTCAAAGCCATGAAAGGAATAATCCATGATGACTCATGGTTTTAGATGAATCGTGCATGCAACCTCATGACTGCGTTACATCTAGCTAGTTTCATGACTATACACTTTAGTTCGGCAAAGAAATAGTTGTATGACCATAGGGCTTGCTTGATATGAAATATTTTGTTCAATTATAGGGCCACCTAGTGGTTCAGGCATACCAATTTTTTGTGTGGCCTCAGACTCTGCTCATACATCAGCGTATCAAATCTGGTGAAAAAATCTCTTTTCGTTGCGAAGTAATAACCATTTATGTGTAAAAAACAAATTTTAAAGGTAATTTTTCGTTTTTTGCAATTTTCGGCCATTTCTGATGAAAATTTTAATATAACGCCAATAGAACTTTTTGTTCAGAAGGTAATGCAATGTTCTTCCTATGGTGTTTTTGAGTCGATCGGAATAACGGTCGCGGAGTTATTCGCACGTGTTTTTAAAGCGCTATTTTAATGCACAGGGCTAACCGTAAGACGAAATCTGGCATGTTTGGTATCGTTGGACTCGGCATCTATTCAGGACTCTTAAAATTCAAATCCCGTCAAAATACGTTGATCGCAGCCAAAGTTATAGGTGTATAAAACATCTGTCTGGCCACTAGGTGGCGCAGCGACGAAACTGTGCATGCACACTCAGTTCCTGACTGGCATCACAAGTACCAAGTGTCGTGTCAATAGGCTTAAGTTTGACGAAGATACAGCCTAAAATCTGTTTTTTTGCGCTCTACGTAAAATTTGTTGACGCGCTATACAACAACGGATTGGTTTATCAAAATTCTTTTAATAAATTTTTCCCGTGAGGGTCTCTAGATGATACATACCAATTTTCGCGGCAATCGGGTAAAAACTCTAGGACGAGTTTGCAAAAGTAGGTTTTACGAATAATTCAAAATGGCGGAAAATTTTTCATGACGGAAAATGACGTCATGGGGTCCAATCGAATCGTCTTGAGCCAAGGAATCAGAGGAAGCAAGAATTTTGTTTCTAGGCCTTACGGATCAGATCGTATAAGCAAAAACATAAGTGCAACTTTGGACTGTTGGTGGCGCTAGCGGGATTGAGATAGAGACTCCAAAATTGCAGTGGATATTATTTGGACTGTCCTCTGTCAGTGTGCCAAATTTCATAACTTTCCTACGTACGGTTCTATGGGCTGCCATAGACCGCAATGGCGGAAGAAGAAAAATGTATTAACAGAAACAATTGCCAATATAGCTGCAAGCAGCAATGCCGGGGTCAAGCCAAAAAGGGCACATAAGAAAGTAAAGTTGAATTCGGATGAGCAGTTTAAAGAACCTGGGAAAATCTCTTGATTTCAGACTAAATAATATAACAGTTATCAGCTAAAAAAGCTGTTTTTTCATTCAGTTTCATCTCTCCCTCTCTTCTCGAGGAGCATTGACAACTAGAACACTGAAGAAAATGTGAGTGGTGCTTGCAGTGGCAATTCTCAGCTCACAAAATGTTACAGTGGTGTTAATGATTCAAAAGAGACCACCCCCATGTCTCTACGATGTTCTGATGCAGAGATATGGCTCTTGTAAAAAGGATTGATAAGGTATCCTAATTGGTTGCTAAGGAGTTAATTGGCATGCACCAATGATCTCCAAGCCATGAAAGGAATAAAACATGATGACCCAAGATTTTAGATGTACTGTTGGAGTAGTTTTAGGCAAAAATACCATATTTCTATCTCAAAACCACTAGGTGGCGCAATGACAAAGTTGTGCATGCAACCTCAGTTCATAACTGTGTTACATCTAGCTAGTTTTATGACTATACACTTTAGTTTAGTGAAGAAATAGTTGTATGACCATAGGGCTTGCTTGATATGAAAGATTTTGTTCAATTATAGGGCCACCTAGTGGTTCAGGCATACCAATTTTTTTGTGTGGTTTCAGACTCTGCTCATACATCAGTGTATCAAATCTGGTGAAAAAATTTCTTTTCGTTGCGAAGTTATAACAATTTATGTATAAAAACACAAATTGTAAAAGGTAATTTTTCGTTTTTTGCAATTTTCGGCCATTTCTGATGAAAATTTTAATATAACGCCAATAGAACTTTTTGTTCAGAAGGTAATGCAATGTTCTTCCTATGGTGTTTTCGAGTCGATCGGAATAACGCTCGCGGAGATATTCGCGCATGTTTTTTAAGTGCTGTTTTGCTGCGCAGGGCTAACCGTAAGGCGAAATCTGGCATGTTTGGTATCGTTGGACTCGGCGACTATTCAGAACTCCTAAAAATCAAGTCCCGTCAAAATACGTTGATCACAGCCAAAGTTATAGGTGTAAGAAACATCTGTCTGGCCACTAGGTGGCGCTGCGACGAAACTGTGCATGCACACTCAGTTCCTGACTGGCATCACAAGTATCAAGTGTCGTGTCAATAGGCCTAAGTTTGAAGAAGATACAGCCTAAAATCTGTTTTTTCGCGCTCTACGTAAAATTTGTTGACGCGCTATACAACAACGGATTGGTTTATCGAAATTCTTTTGATAACTTTTTGCCGTGAGGGTCTCTAGATGCTACATACCAATTTTCGCGGCAATCGGGTAAAAACTCTAGGACGAGTTCGCAAAAGTAGGTTTTACGAATAATTCAAAATGGCGGAAACATTTTCATGACGGAAAATGACGTCATAGGGTCCAATCGAATCGTCTTGAGCCAGGGAATCAGTGGAAACAAGAATTTCGTTTCTAGGACCTAAGGTTCAGAAATTATAAGCAAAAACATAAGTTCAACTTTGGACTGTTGGTGGCGCTAGCGGGTTAGAGATAGAGACTCCAAATTTGCTGTGGGGACACATTGGACTGTCCTTTATCAGTGTGCCAAATTTCATAACTTTCCTACGTACGGTTCTATGGGCTGCCATAGACCGCAATGGCGGAAGAAGAATAATAATAATAAATAGCTGCAAGCAGCGATACCGGGGTCAAGCCAAACATGGCAAAAAATGATTCATATGTGATGACTGTCATGGTTTAAGATCTAAGTTTGCATTATTTTTATGAAAAAAAGCATTTTTTTCGTATCTTGAGACCACTAGGTGGCACTGTGCCGAAAGAATAGATGGTGCCTCAGGTCATGACTGTGATGACACATACCAAATTTAGTGTAAATACAATAAAGCGATACGGAGATATAGCCTTAAATGACTTGACCACTAGGGGGCACTGACCAAAAAATAAATTGTGACTCAGGTCTTGATTGTGATGACACCCACCAAATTTGGTGTAAATACAATAAAGATATGGAGAGATATAGCCTTAAATGACTTGACCACTAGGGGGCACTGACCAAAAAATAAATTGTGACTCAGGTCTTGATTGTGATGACACCCACCAAATTTGGTGTAAATACGATAAAGAGATGCAGAGATATAGCTTCAAATCTCTTGACCACTAGGGGGCACCGGAAAGTTTACAAGTCCTCCCAGAACATGTTGCTGATGAACCATACCAAGTTTCATAACAATACGCAATTGCGTTTCTGAAATACTTGAACTTAAAGAAAAATTCTAAGTGGCCGACACACAAAATGGCCGACCAAAAACCATTTGATATCGTTTGACTCGCCATGCCTCACGAAATCTAACAAGACCAGTCTCATAATTTTACATTCAAATTTGCAGTAGTTATAAGCAAAAATAGACATTTTTTATGTCTCGTGACCAGTAGGGGGCAGTGTGACGAAATGGTGCATGCACCCTCAGGTCATCACTGTTATGACATATACCAAGTCTCATATTAATACGCAAAAGTTTTGCGAAGATACAGGCTCAAACACATTTTGGCGTGCTCGCCCTCGCATTCTTTGATGCGTTATACGACAACGGATAGGTCTCCCGAAAATCTTTTGATAACTTTTTGTCTAGAGTGTCTCTAGATGATGCATACCAAAAATCAAGCCAATCACACAAGCGCTCTAGGAGGAGTTCGAAAAAGTAGGTGTTCAATATAATTCAAAATGGCCGACAGGAAGTAGGTTTGACTCAGACGTATTTGGTACAGTCGGACTCAGCATGAGCCAAGGAATCAATAGAGTGAAGTCTTATGTCATAGTGGCAATTTAATCAAATGATATAAAGATTAAAAAAAATGTTTTACATATCCTGACCACTAGGTGGCGCCGTCCTAAAGATTTATAGGTGCGCTCAGAACATGTCACTGATGAACCATGCCAAATTTCGTAGCGATACGCCATTCTGTTTGTGAAATACTGAACTTAATGAGAAAATTCAAAATGGCCGACACCCAAAATGGCCGACCGAAAACCGTTTGGTATCGTTTGACTCGGCATGCTTCAAGGAATCTAACAAGACCACCTCTATGATTTTAGACTCAAGTTTGAAGTAGTTATAAGCGAAAATAGGCATTTTTCGAATCTCGTGACCACTAGGTGGCGCTGTGACGAAACGTTGCAGGCACCCTCAGGTCATGACTGTTATGACATATACCAAGTTTCGTGTCGATACAATAAAGTTTTGCGAAGATAAGGCCTCACGTCCGTTTTGGCGTTCTCGCCGCCATATATGTTGTCAATTTATACGAGAACGCATTGGTCTATCAAAAAGCTTTTGATAACTTTTTGTCTTGGGTGTCTCTAGATGCTACATACCAAAGGACATGCAAATCAGACAAACGGTCTAGGAGGAGTTCGAAAAAGTAGGTTTTATGAAAAATTCAAAATGGCGGAAAGATGTGCATGACACAAATGACATCAATGTGTGCATTTGAATCATCATGAGCCAAGGATTCAGAGGAAACAAGAATTTAGTTTCTAGGACTCACGGGTCAGAAGTTATGAGCATGAACATAAGTGGATTTTTGGACTGTTGGTGGCGCTAGAGGGTTTGAGTCAGATACACCAATGTTGCTATAGTAACTTCTAAGACCGTCCTCTACATGTGTGCCAAATTTCATAACTTTCCTATGTACGGTTCTATGGGCTGCCATTGACTTCAATGGCGGAAGAACAAGAAGAAGAATAATATATAATAATAATAATAATAATAATAAGAAAACTAACAATAACAATAGGTGTCTACGCCACTTCGTGGCTTGACCCCTAATTATTATAAAAAGAAAACTAACGGATACAATAGGGGTCTTCGCCCCTTCGGGGCTTGACCCCTAAATATAGCTGCAAGCAGCAATGCCGGGGTCAAGCCAAAAAGGGCACATAAGAAAGTAAAGTTGAATTCGGATGAGCAGTTTAAAGAACCTGGGAAAATCTCTTGATTTCAGACTAAATAATATAACAGTTATCAGCTAAAAAAGCTGTTTTTTCATTCAGTTTCATCTCTCCCTCTCTTCTCGAGGAGCATTGACAACTAGAACACTGAAGAAAATGTGAGTGGTGCTTGCAGTGGCAATTCTCAGCTCACAAAATGTTACAGTGGTGTTAATGATTCAAAAGAGACCACCCCCATGTCTCTACGATGTTCTGATGCAGAGATATGGCTCTTGTAAAAAGGATTGATAAGGTATCCTAATTGGTTGCTAAGGAGTTAATTGGCATGCACCAATGATCTCCAAGCCATGAAAGGAATAATACATGATGACCCAAGATTTTAGATGTACTGTTGGAGTAGTTTTAGGCAAAAATACCATATTTCTATCTCAAAACCACTAGGTGGCGCAATGACAAAGTTGTGCATGCAACCTCAGTTCATAACTGTGTTACATCTAGCTAGTTTTATGACTATACACTTTAGTTTAGTGAAGAAATAGTTGTATGACCATAGGGCTTGCTTGATATGAAAGATTTTGTTCAATTATAGGGCCACCTAGTGGTTCAGGCATACCAATTTTTTTGTGTGGTTTCAGACTCTGCTCATACATCAGTGTATCAAATCTGGTGAAAAAATTTCTTTTCGTTGCGAAGTTATAACAATTTATGTATAAAAACACAAATTGTAAAAGGTAATTTTTCGTTTTTTGCAATTTTCGGCCATTTCTGATGAAAATTTTAATATAACGCCAATAGAACTTTTTGTTCAGAAGGTAATGCAATGTTCTTCCTATGGTGTTTTCGAGTCGATCGGAATAACGCTCGCGGAGATATTCGCGCATGTTTTTTAAGTGCTGTTTTGCTGCGCAGGGCTAACCGTAAGGCGAAATCTGGCATGTTTGGTATCGTTGGACTCGGCGACTATTCAGAACTCCTAAAAATCAAGTCCCGTCAAAATACGTTGATCACAGCCAAAGTTATAGGTGTAAGAAACATCTGTCTGGCCACTAGGTGGCGCTGCGACGAAACTGTGCATGCACACTCAGTTCCTGACTGGCATCACAAGTATCAAGTGTCGTGTCAATAGGCCTAAGTTTGACGAAGATACAGCCTAAAATCTGTTTTTTCGCGCTCTACGTAAAATTTGTTGACGCGCTATACAACAACGGATTGGTTTATCGAAATTCTTTTGATAACTTTTTGCCGTGAGGGTCTCTAGATGCTACATACCAATTTTCGCGGCAATCGGGTAAAAACTCTAGGACGAGTTCGCAAAAGTAGGTTTTACGAATAATTCAAAATGGCGGAAACATTTTCATGACGGAAAATGACGTTATAGGGTCCAATCGAATCGTCTTGAGCCAGGGAATCAGTGGAAACAAGAATTTCGTTTCTAGGACCTAAGGTTCAGAAATTATAAGCAAAAACATAAGTTCAACTTTGGACTGTTGGTGGCGCTAGCGGGTTAGAGATAGAGACTCCAAATTTGCTGTGGGGACACATTGGACTGTCCTTTATCAGTGTGCCAAATTTCATAACTTTCCTACGTACGGTTCTATGGGCTGCCATAGACCGCAATGGCGGAAGAAGAATAATAATAATAAATATA
Organism: Paramisgurnus dabryanus; assembly: GCF_030506205.2. Classification (NCBI taxonomy): domain Eukaryota; kingdom Metazoa; phylum Chordata; class Actinopteri; order Cypriniformes; family Cobitidae; genus Paramisgurnus; species Paramisgurnus dabryanus. The sequence goes on along the minus strand of NC_133350.1, from coordinate 37,798,300 downwards.
GCTGCAAGCAGCAATGCCGGGGTCAAGCCAAAAAGGGCACATAAGAAAGTAAAGTTGAATTCGGATGAGCAGTTTAAAGAACCTGGGAAAATCTCTTGATTTCAGACTAAATAATATAACAGTTATCAGCAAAAAAGCTGTGTTTTCATTCAGTGTCATCTCTCCCTCTCTTCTCGAGGAGCATTGACAACTAGAACACTGAAGAAAATGTGAGTGGTGCTTGCAGTGGCAATTCTCAGCTCACAAAATGTTACAGTGGTGTTAATGAGTCAAAAGAGACCACCCCCATGTCTCTACGATGTTCTGATGCAGAGATATAGCTCTTGTAAAAAGGGTTGATAAGGTATCCTAATTGGTTGCTAGGGAGTTAATTGGCATGCACCAATGATCTCCAAGCCATGAAAGAATAATACATGATGACCCAAGATTTTAGATGTACTGTTGGAGTAGTTTTAGGCAAAAATACCATATTTCTATCTCAAAACCAGTAGGTGGCGCAATGACAAAGTTGTGCATGCAACCTCAGTTCATAACTGTGTTACATCTAGCTAGTTTTATGACTATACACTTTAGTTTAGTGAAGAAATAGTTGTATGACCATAGGGTGGCTTGATTTCAAAGGTTTTGTTCAATTATAAGGCCAACTAGTGGTGCAACCATACAATTTTTTTTGTGTAGCCTCAGACTGTAGTCGTACATCAGCGTATCAAATATGGTGAAAAAATCTCTTTGCGTTACGAAGTTATAACCATTTATGTGTAAAAACACAAAATTTAAAGGTAATTTTTCGTTTTTTGCCATTTTCGGCCATTTCTGATGAAAATTTTAATATAGTGCCAATAGAACTTTTTGTTCAGAAGGTAATGCAATATTCTTCCTATGATGTTTTCGAGTCGATCAGAATTACGCTCGCGGAGATATTCGCGCGTGTTTTTTAAGTGCTGTTTTGCTGCTCAGGGCTAATCGTAAGGCGAAATCTGGCATGTTTGGTATCGTTGGACTCGGCGACTATTCAGGACTCCTAAAAATCAAGTCCCGTCAAAATACGTTGATCACAGCCAAAGTTATAGGTGTAAAAAACATCTGTCTGGCCACTAGGTGGCGCTGCGACGAAACTGTGCATGCACACTCAGTTCCTGACTGGCATCACAAGTACCAAGTGTCGTGTCAATAGGCCTAAGTTTGACGAAGATACAGCCTAAAATCTTTTTTTTTGCACTCTACGAAAATTTTGTTGACGCGCTATACGACAACGGATTGGTTTATCGAAATTCTTTTGATAACTTTTTGCCGTGAGGGTCTCTAGATGCTACATACCAATTTTCGCGGCAATCGGGTAAAAACTCTAGGACGAGTTCGCAAAAGTAGGTTTTACGAATAATTCAAAATGGCGGAAAAAATTTCATGACGGAAAATGACGTCATAGGGTCCAATCGAATCGGCTTGAGCCAAGGAATCAGAGGAAGCAAGAATTTTGTTTGTGGGACTTACGGATCAGAAGTTATAAGCAAAAACATAAGTGCAACTTTGGACTGTTGGTGGCGCTAGCGGGTTAGACATAGAGACTCCAAATTTGCTGTGGGGACACATTGGACTGTCCTTTATCAGTGTGCCAAATTTCATAACTTTCCTACGTACGGTTCTATGGGCTGCCATAGACCGCAATGGCGGAAGAAGAATAACTAATAATAATAATAATTATTATAATAAAAAGAAAACTAACGGATACAATAGGGGTCTTCGCCCCTTCGGGGCTTGACCCCTAATTATAATAAAAAGAAAACTAACGGATACAATAGGGGTCTTCGCCCCTTCGGGGCTTGACCCCTAAATAGCTGCAAGCAGCAATGCCGGGGTCAAGCCAAAAAGGGCACATAAGAAAGTAAAGTTGAATTCGGATGAGCAGTTTAAAGAACCTGGGAAAATCTCTTGATTTCAGACTAAATAATATAACAGTTATCAGCAAAAAAGCTGTGTTTTCATTCAGTGTCATCTCTCCCTCTCTTCTCGAGGAGCATTGACAACTAGAACACTGAAGAAAATGTGAGTGGTGCTTGCAGTGGCAATTCTCAGCTCACAAAATGTTACAGTGGTGTTAATGAGTCAAAAGAGACCACCCCCATGTCTCTACGATGTTCTGATGCAGAGATATAGCTCTTGTAAAAAGGGTTGATAAGGTATCCTAATTGGTTGCTAGGGAGTTAATTGGCATGCACCAATGATCTCCAAGCCATGAAAGAATAATACATGATGACCCAAGATTTTAGATGTACTGTTGGAGTAGTTTTAGGCAAAAATACCATATTTCTATCTCAAAACCAGTAGGTGGCGCAATGACAAAGTTGTGCATGCAACCTCAGTTCATAACTGTGTTACATCTAGCTAGTTTTATGACTATACACTTTAGTTTAGTGAAGAAATAGTTGTATGACCATAGGGTGGCTTGATTTCAAAGGTTTTGTTCAATTATAAGGCCAACTAGTGGTGCAACCATACAATTTTTTTTGTGTAGCCTCAGACTGTAGTCGTACATCAGCGTATCAAATATGGTGAAAAAATCTCTTTGCGTTACGAAGTTATAACCATTTATGTGTAAAAACACAAAATTTAAAGGTAATTTTTCGTTTTTTGCCATTTTCGGCCATTTCTGATGAAAATTTTAATATAGTGCCAATAGAACTTTTTGTTCAGAAGGTAATGCAATATTCTTCCTATGATGTTTTCGAGTCGATCAGAATTACGCTCGCGGAGATATTCGCGCGTGTTTTTTAAGTGCTGTTTTGCTGCTCAGGGCTAATCGTAAGGCGAAATCTGGCATGTTTGGTATCGTTGGACTCGGCGACTATTCAGGACTCCTAAAAATCAAGTCCCGTCAAAATACGTTGATCACAGCCAAAGTTATAGGTGTAAAAAACATCTGTCTGGCCACTAGGTGGCGCTGCGACGAAACTGTGCATGCACACTCAGTTCCTGACTGGCATCACAAGTACCAAGTGTCGTGTCAATAGGCCTAAGTTTGACGAAGATACAGCCTAAAATCTGTTTTTTTGCACTCTACGAAAATTTTGTTGACGCGCTATACGACAACGGATTGGTTTATCGAAATTCTTTTGATAACTTTTTGCCGTGAGGGTCTCTAGATGCTACATACCAATTTTCGCGGCAATCGGGTAAAAACTCTAGGACGAGTTCGCAAAAGTAGGTTTTACGAATAATTCAAAATGGCGGAAAAAATTTCATGACGGAAAATGACGTCATAGGGTCCAATCGAATCGGCTTGAGCCAAGGAATCAGAGGAAGCAAGAATTTTGTTTGTGGGACTTACGGATCAGAAGTTATAAGCAAAAACATAAGTGCAACTTTGGACTGTTGGTGGCGCTAGCGGGTTAGACATAGAGACTCCAAATTTGCTGTGGGGACACATTGGACTGTCCTTTATCAGTGTGCCAAATTTCATAACTTTCCTACGTACGGTTCTATGGGCTGCCATAGACCGCAATGGCGGAAGAAGAATAACTAATAATAATAATAATTAATATAGCTGCAAGCAGCAATACCGGGGTCAAGCCGAAAAGGGCACAGAAGGGTGTAAAGTTGAGTTTGGATAAGAACACTAAAGAACCTATGTAAACCTCATGATTTCAGATGAAAACACCGCAAAATTAATCAACAAAAATAATCTATGTTATTGACAATCATGGAACATTAGAGCACAGAAGGACATGTGAGTGATGTTTGCAGTGGTATAATATGGGTCACAACATGTTACAACACGTTGAATCAGTCAAAAGAGACCACCCCCATGTCTCTACGATGTTCTGATGCAGAGATATAGCTCTTGTAAAAAGGATAGATAAGGTATCCTAATTGGTTGCTAAGGAGTTAATTGGCATGCACCAATGATCTCCAAGCCATGAAAGGAATAATACATGATGACCCAAGATTTTAGATGTACTGTTGGAGTAGTTTTAGGCAAAAATACCATATTTATATCTCAAAACCACTAGGTGGCGCAATGACAAAGTTGTGCATGCAACCTCAGTTCATAACTGTGTTACATCTAGCTAGTTTTATGACTATACACTTTAGTTTAGTGAAGAAATAATTGTATGACCATAGGGCTTGCTTGATATGAAAGATTTTGTTCAATTATAGGGCCACCTAGTGGTTCAGGCATACCAATTTTTTTGTGTGCCCTCAGACTCTGCTCATACATCAGCGTATCAAATCTGGTGAAAAAATGTCTTTTCGTTGCGAAGTTATAACCATTTATGTATAAATACACAAATTGTAAAAGGTAATTTTTCGTTTTTTGCAATTTTCGGCCATTTCTGATGAAAATTTTAATATAACGCCAATAGAACTTTTTGTTCAGAAGGTAATGCAATGTTCTTCCTATGGTGTTTTCGAGTCGATCGGAATAACGCTCGCGGAGATATTCCCGCATGTTTTTTAAGTGCTGTTTTGCTGCGCAGGGCTAACCGTAAGGCGAAATCTGGCATGTTTGGTATCGTTGGACTCGGCGACTATTCAGGACTCCTAAAAATCAAGTCCCGTCAAAATACATTGATCACAGCCAAAGTTATAGGTGTAAAAATCATCTGTCTGGCCACTAGGTGGCGCTGCAACGAAACTGTGCATGCACACTCAGTTCCTGACTGGCATCACAAGTACCAAGTGTCGTGTCAATAGGCCTAAGTTTGACGAAGATACAGCCTAAAATCTGTTTTTTGTGCTCTGCGTAAAATTTGTTGACGCGCTATACGACAACGGATTGGTTTATCGAAATTCTTTTGATAACTTTTTGCCGTGAGGGTCTCTAGATGCTACATACCGATTTTCGCGGCAATCGGGCAAAAGCTCTAGGACGAGTTCGAAAAAGTAGGTTTTACGAATAATTCAAAATGGCGGAAAAATTTTCATGACGGAAAATGACGTCATAGGGTCCAGTCGAATCTTCTTGAGCCAAGGAATCAGAGGAAATAAGAATTTCGTTTCTAGGACCTACGGATCAGAAGTTATAAGCAAAAACATAAGTGCAACTTTGGACTGTTGGTGGCGCTAGAGGGTTAGAGATAGAGACTCCAAATTTGCTGTGGGGACACATTGAAATGTCCTTTATCAGTGTGCCAAATTTCATAACTTTCCTACGTACGGTTCTATGGGCTGCCATTGACTTTCGGCGGAAGAACGAGGAAGAAAAATAATAATAATAATAATAATAAGAAAACTAACAATAACAATAGGTGTCTACGCCACTTCGTGGCTTGACCCCTAATTATAATAAAAAGAAAACTAACGGATACAATAGGGGTCTTCGCCCCTTCGGGGCTTGACCCCTAAAAAGAAAACTAACGGATACAATAGGGGTCTTCGCCCCTTCGGGGCTTGACCCCTAAATATAGCTGCAAGCAGCAATGCCGGGGTCAAGCCAAAAAGGGCACAGAAGAAAGTAAAGTTGAATTCGGATGAGGAGTTTAAAGAACCTAGGAAAATCTCTTGATTTCAGACTAAATAATATAACAGTTATCAGCAAAAAAGCTGTGTTTTCAGTCAGTGTAATCTCTCCCTCTCTTCTTGAGGAGCATTGACAACTAGAACACTGAAGAAAATGTGAGTGGTGCTTGCAGTGGCAATTCTCAGCTCACAAAATGTTACAGTGGTGTTAATGAGTCAAAAGAGACCACCCCCATGTCTCTACGATGTTCTGATGCAGAGATATAGCTCTTGTAAAAAGGGTTGATAAGGTATCCTAATTGGTTGCTAAGGAGTTAATTGGCATGCACCAATGATCTCCAAGCCATGAAAGGAATAATCCATGATGACTCATGGTTTTAGATGTGTTGTTGGAGTAGTTTTAGGCAAAAAATGCCATATTTCTATCTCAAAACCAGTAGGTGGCGCAATGACAAAATTGTGCATGCAACCTCAGGTCATAACTGTGTTACATCTAGCTAGTTTCATGAGTATACACTTTAGTTTAGTGAAGAAACAGTTGTATGACCATAGGGTGGCTTGATTTCAAAGGTTTTGTTGAATTATAAGGCCAACTAGGGGTGCAAGCATAAATTTCTTTGTGTGGCCTCAGACTCTGCTCATACATCAGCGTATCAAATCTGGTGAAAAAATCTCTTTTCGTTGCGAAGTTATAACCATTTATGTGTAAAAAACACAAAATTTAAAGGTAATTTTTCGTTTTTTGCAATTTTCGGCCATTTCTGATGAAAATTTTAATATAACGCCAATAGAACTTTTTGTTCAGAAGGTAATGCAATGTTCTTGCTATAGTTTTTTCGAGTCGATCGGAATAACGCTCGCGGAGATATTCGCGCGTGTTTTTTAAGTGCTGTTTTGCTGCGCAGGGCTAACCGTAAGGCGAAATCTGGCATGTTTGGTATCGTTGGACTCGGCGTCTGCTCAGGACTCCTAAAAATCAAGTCCCGTCAAAATACGTTGATCGCAGCCAAAGTTATAGGTGTATAAAACATCTGTCTGGCCACTAGGTGGCGCTGCGACGAAACTGTGCATGCACACTCAGTTCCTGACTGGCATCACAAGTACCAAGTGTCGTGTCAATAGGCCTAAGTTTGACGAAGATACAGCCTAAAATCAGTTTTTTTGCGCTCTATGTAAAATTTGTTGACGCACTATACAACAACGGATTGGTTTATCAAAAATCTTTTAATAACTTTTTGCCGAGAGGGTCTCTAGATGCTACATACCAATTTTCGCGGCAATCGGGTAAAAACTCTAGGACGAGTTCGCAAAAGTAGGTTTTACGAATATTTCAAAATGCCGGAAAATTTTTCATGACGGAAAATGACGTCATAGGGTCCAATCGAATCGTCTTGAGCCAAGGAATCAGAGGAAACAAGAATTTCGTTTCTAGGACTTACGGATCAATAGTTATAAGCAAAAACATAAGTGCAACTTTGGACTGTTGGTGGCGCTAGCGGGTTTGAGATAGAGACTCCAAATTCGCTGTGGATAATATTTGGACTGTCCTTTATCAGTGTGCCAAATTTCATAACTTTCCTACGTACGGTTCTATGGGCTGCCATAGACCGCAATGGCGGAAGAAGAAGAATAATAATAATAAGAAGAAGAAGAAGAAAACTAACAAATACAATAGGGGTCTTCGCCCCTTCGGGGCTTGACCCCTAAATATAGCTGCAAGCAGCAATGCCGGGGTCAAGCCAAAAAGGGCACATAAGAAAGTAAAGTTGAATTCGGATGAGCAGTTTAAAGAACCTGGGAAAATCTCTTGATTTCAGACTAAATAATATAACAGTTATCAGCAAAAAAGCTGTGTTTTCATTCAGTGTCATCTCTCCCTCTCTTCTCGAGGAGCATTGACAAGTAGAACACTGAAGAAAATGTGAGTGGTGCTTGCAGTGGCAATTCTCAACTCACAAAATGTTACAGTGGTGTTAATGAGTCAAAAGAGATCACCCCCATGTCTCTACGATGTTCTGATGCAGAGATATAGCTCTTGTAAAAAGGATTGATAAGGCATCCTAATTGGTTGCTAAGGAGTTAATTGGCATGATCCAATGATCTCCAAGCCATGAAAGGAATAATACATGATGACCCAAGATTTTAGATGTACTGTTGGAGTAGTTTTAGGCAAAAATACCATATTTCTATCTCAAAACCACTAGGTGGCGCATTGACAAAGTTGTGCATGCAACCTCAGTTCATAACTGTGTTACATCTAGCTAGTTTTATGACTATACACTTTAGTTTAGTGAAGAAATAGTTGTATGACCATAGGGCTTGCTTGATATGAAAGATTTTGTTCAATTATAGGGCCACCTAGTGGTTCAGGCATACCAATTTTTTTGTGTGGCCTCAGACTCTGCTCATACATAAGCGTATCAAATCTGGTGAAAAAATTTCTTTTCGTTGCGAAGTTATAACAATTTATGTATAAAAACACAAATTGTAAAAGGTAATTTTTCGTTTTTTGCAATTTTCGGCCATTTCTGATGAAAATTTTAATATAACGCCAATAGAACTTTTTGTTCAGAAGGTAATGCAATGTTCTTCCTATGGTGTTTTCGAGTCGATCGGAATAACGCTCGCGGAGTTATTCGCGCATGTTTTTTAAGTGCTGTTTTGATGCGCAGGGCTAATCGTAAGGCAAAATCTGGCATGTTTGGTATCGTTGGACTCGGCGTCTTCTCAGGACTCCTAAAAATCAAGTCCCGTAAAAATACGTTGATCGCAGCCAAAGTTATAGGTGTATAAAACATCTGTCTGGCCACTAGGTGGCGCTGCGACGAAACTGTGCATGCACACTCAGTTCCTGACTGGCATCACAAGTACCAAGTTTCGTGTCAATAGGCCTAAGTTTGACGAAGATACAGCCTAAAATCAGTTTTTTTGTGCTCTACGTAACATTTGTTGACGCGCTATACGACAACGGATTGGTTTATCAAAATTCTTTTAATAACTTTTTGCCGTGAGGGTCTCTATATGCTACATACCAATTTTCGCAGCAATCGGGTAAAAACTCTAGGACGAGTTCGCAAAAGTAGGTTTTACAAATAATTCAAAATGGCGGAAAAATTTTCATGACGGAAAATAACGTCATAGGGTCCAATCGAATTGTCTTGAGCCAAGGAATAAGAGGAAACAAGAATTTTGTTTCTAGGACTTACGGATCAGAAGTTATAAGCAAAAACATAAGTGCAACTTTGGACTGTTGGTGGCGCTAGCGGGTTTGAGATAGAGACTCCAAATTTGCTGTGGGGACACATTGGACTGTCCTTTATCAGTGTGCCAAATTTCATAACTTTCCTACGTACGGTTCTATGGGCTGCCATAGACCGCAATGGCGGAAGAAGAATAACTAATAATAATAATTATTATTATAAAAAGAAAACTAACGGATACAATAGGGGTCGTCGCCCCTTCGGGGCTTGACCCCTAAATATAGCTGCAAGCAGCAATACCGGGGTCAAGCCGAAAAGGGCCCAAAAGGATGTAAAATTGAGATTGGATAAGCAGACTGAAGAACCTAGTTAAACCAAGTTTAATTAGTGAAAAGAGCCCACCCCCGTGTCTCTACGGTGTTCCGATGCAGAGATATAGCTTTTGCAAAAACGGTTGATAAGGTATTCTCATTGGTTGCTAGGGAGTGAATTGGCAACCATCAGTGATTATAGTCAAAGCCATGAAAGGAATAATCCATGATGACTCATGGTTTTAGAAGTGTTGTTGCAGTAGTTTTAGGCAAAAAATGCGTTATTCTATCTCAAAACCAGTAGGTGGCGCAATGAAAAAATTGTGCATGCAACCTCAGGTCATAACTGTGTTACATCTAGCTAGTTTTATGACTATACACTTTAGTTTAGTGAAGAAACAGTTGTATGACCATAGGGCTGGCTTGATATCAAAGGTTTTGTTCAATTATAGGGCCACCTAGTGGTGCAAGCATACAATTTTTTTTGTGTGGCCTCAAAATATGCTCATACATCAGGGTATCAAATATGGTAAAAAAATCTCTTTGCGTTACGAAGTTATAGCCATTTATGTGTAAAAACACAAAATTTAAAGGTAATTTTTCGTTTTTTGCAATTTTCAGCCATTTCTGATGAAAATTTTAATACAATGCCAATAGAACTTTTTGTTCAGAAGGTAATGCAATATTCTTCCTATGATGTTTTCGAGTCGATCAGAATTACGCTCGCGGAGATATTCACGCGTGTTTTTTAAGTGCTATTTTGCCGCGCAGGGTTAACCGTAAGGCCAATTCTGGCATGTTTGGTATCGTTGGACTCGGCAACTATTCAGGACTCCAAGGAAACAAGTCCCATGAAAATACGTCGATCACAGCCAAAGTTATAGGTGTGTAAAACATTCGTCTTACCACTAGGTGGCGCTGCGACGAAACTGGGCATGCGCTCTCAGTTCCTGACTGGCATCACAAGTACCAAGTGTCGTTTCAATAGGCTTAAGTTTGGCGAAGATACAGCCTCAAATCCGTTTTTTTGCACTCTACGTAAAATTTGTTGACGCGGTTTACGCAAACAGATTGGCGAATCGACATGAATTCCATAACTTTTTGCCGTGAGGGTCTGTAGATGCTACATACCGATTTTCGTGGAAATCGGGCAAAAGCTCTAGGACGAGTTCGCAAAAGTAGGTTTTACGAATAATTCAAAATGGCGGAAAAATTTTCATGACGGAAAATGACGTCATAGGGTCCAGTCGAATCGTCTTGAGCCAAGGAATCAGAGGAAACAAGAATTTCGTTTCTAGGACGTACGGGTCAGAAGTTATAAACAAAAACGTAAGTGCAACTTTAGACTGTTGGTGGCGCTAGAGGGTTGGAGTTAGAGACTCCAAATTTGCTGTGGGGACACATTGGACTGTCCTTTATCAGTGTGCCAAATTTCATAACTTTCCTACGTACGGTTCTATGGGCTGCCATAGACCGCAATGGCGGAAGAAGAAGAAGAAGAAGAAGAAGAATAATAAATATAGCTGCAAGCAGCGATACCGGGGTCAAGCCAAACATGGCAAAAAATGATTCATACGTGATGATTGTCATGATTTAAGATCTAAGTTTGCATTAGTTTTATGAAAAAAAGCAATTTTTTCGTATCTTGAGACCACTAGGTGGCACTGTGCCGAAACAATAAAAGGTGCCTCAGGTCATGACTGTGAGGACACATACCAAATTTAGTGTAAATACAATAAAGCGATACAGAGATATAGCCTTAAATGACTTGACCACTAGGGGGCACTGACCAAAAAATAAATTGTGACTCAGGTCTTGATTGTAATGACACCCACCAAATTTGGTGTAAATACGATAAAGAGATGCAGAGATATAGCTTCAAATCTCTTGACCACTAGGGGGCGCCGAAAAGTTAACAAGTCCTCCCAGAACATGTTGCTGATGAACCATACCAAGTTTCATAACAATACGCAATAGCATTTCTGAAATACTCGAACTTAAAGAAAAATTCTAAATGGCCGACACACAAAATGGCTGACCAAAAACCATTTGGTATCGTTTGACTCGGCATGCCTCACGAAATCTAACAAGACCAGTCTCATAATTTTACATTCAAATTTGCAGTAGTTATAAGCAAAAATGGACATTTTTTATATCTCGTGACCAGTAGGGGGCAGTGTGACGAAATGGTGCATGCACCCTCAGGTCATCACTGTTATGACATATACCAAGTCTCATATTAATACGCAAAAGTTTTGCGAAGATACAGGCTCAAACACATTTTGGCGTGCTCGCCCTCGCATTCTTTGATGCGTTATACGACAACGGATAGGTCTACCGAAAAGCTTTTGATAACTTTTTGTCTAGAGTGTCTCTAGATGATGCATACCAAAAATCAAGCCAATCACACGAGCGCTCTGGGAGGAGTTCGAAAAAGTAGCTGATCAATATAATTCAAAATGGCCGACAGGAAGTAAGTTTGACTCAGACATATTTGGTACAGTCGGACTCAGCATGAGCCAAGGAATCAATAGAGTGTTATGTCTTATGTCATAGTAGCAATTTAATCAAATGATATAAAGATTTAAAAATTTTTTTTTACATATCCTGACCACTAGGTGGCGCCGTCCTAAAGATTTATAGGTGCGCTAAGAACATGTCACTGATGAACCATGCCAAATTTCGTAGCGATACGCCATTCTGTTTGTGAAATACTGAACTTAATGAGAAAATTCAAAATGGCCGACACCCAAAATGGCCGACCGAAAACCGTTTGGTATCGTTTGACTCGGCATGCCTCAAGGAATCTAACAAGACCACCTTCATGATTTTAGACTCAAGTTTGAAGTAGTTATAAGCAAAAATAGGCATTTTTCGAATCTCGTGACCACTAGGTGGCGCTGTGACGAAACGTTGCAGGCACCCTCAGGTCATGACTTTTATGACATATACCAAGTTTCGTGTCGATACAATAAAGTTTTGCGAAGATAAGGCCACACGTCCGTTTTGGCGTGCTCGCCGCCATATATGTTGTCAATTTATATGAGAACGCATTGGTCTATCAAAAAGCTTTTGATAACTTTTTGTCTTGGGTGTCTCTAGATGCTACATACCAAAGGACATGCAAATCGGACAAACGGTCTAGGAGGAGTTCGAAAAAGTAGGTTTTACGAAAAATTCAAAATGGCGGAAAGATGTGCATGACACAAATGACATAATGTGTGCATTTGAATCATCATGAGCCAAGGATTCAGAGGAAACAAGAATTTAGTTTCTAGGACTCACGGGTCAGAAGTTATGAGCATGAACATAAGTGGATTTTTGGACTGTTGGTGGCGCTAGAGGGTTTGAGTCAGACACACCAATGTTGCTATAGTAACTTCTGAGAATGTCCTCTACATGTGTGCCAAAATTCATAACTTTCCTATGTACGGTTCTATGGGCTGCCATTGACTTTCGGCGGAAGAACGAGGAAGAAAAATAATAATAATAATAATAATAAGAAAACTAACAATAACAATAGGGTTCTACGCCCCTTCGGGGCTTGACCCCTAAATATAGCTGCAAGCAGCAATGCCGGGGTCAAGCCAAAAAGGGCACAGAAGAAAGTAAAGTTGAATTCAAATGAGCAGTTTAAAGAACCTAGGAAAATCTCTTGATTTCAGACTAAATAATATAACAGTTATCAGCAAAAAAGCTGTGTTTTCATTCAGTGTAATCTCTTCCTCTCCTCTCGAGGAGCATTGACAACTAGAACACTGAAGAAAATGTGAGTGGTGCTTGCAGTGGCAATTCTCAGCTCACAAAATGTTACAGTGGTGTTAATGAGTCAAAAGAGACCACCCCCATGTCTCTACGATGTTCTGATGCAGAGATATAGCTCTTGTAAAAAGGATTGATAAGGTATCCTTATTGGTTGCTAAGGAATTAATTGGCATGCACCAATGATCTCCAAGCCATGAAAGGAATAATACATGATGACCCAAGATTTTAGATGTACTGTTGGAGTAGTTTTAGGCAAAAATACCATATTTCTCTCTCAAAACCACTAGGTGGCGCAATGACAAAGTTGTGCATGTAATCTCAGGTCATAACTGTGTTACATCTAGCTAGTTTTATGACTATACACTTTAGTTTAGTGAAGAAACAGTTGTATGACCATAGGGTGGCTTGATTTCAAAGGTTTTGTTCAATTATAGGGCCACCTACTGGTGCAGGTATACCATTTTTTTTGTGTGGCCTCGGACTCTGCTCATACATCAGTGTATCAAATCTGGTGAAAAAATCTCTTTTCGTTGCGAAGTTATAACCATTTATGTGTAAAAATACAAAATTTCAAGGTAATTTTTCGTTTTTTGCATTTTTCGGCCATTTCTGATTAAAATCTTAATATAACGCCAATAGAACTTTTTGTTCAGAAGGTAATGCAATATTCTTCCTATGATGTTTTCGAGTCGATCAGAATTACGCTCGCGGAGATATTCGCGCGTGTTTTTTAAGTGCTATTTTGCCGCGCAGGGTTAACCGTAAGGCCAATTCTGGCATGTTTGGTATCGTTGGACTCGGCGACTATTCAGGACTCCAAGGAAACAAGTCCCATGAAAATACGTCGATCACAGCCAAAGTTATAGGTGTGTAAAACATTCGTCTTACCACTAGGTGGCGCTGCGACGAAACTGGGCATGCACTCTCAGTTCCTGACTGGCATCACAAGTACCAAGTGTCGTTTCAATAGGCTTAAGTTTGGCGAAGATACAGCCTCAAATCCGTTTTTTTGCACTCTACGTAAAATTTGTTGACGCGGTTTACGCAAACAGATTGGCGAATCGACATGAATTCCATAACTTTTTGCCGTGAGGGTCTGTAGATGCTACATACCGATTTTCGTGGAAATCGGGCAAAAGCTCTAGGACGAGTTCGCAAAAGTAGGTTTTACGAATAATTCAAAATGGCGGAAAAATTTTCATGACGGAAAATGACGTCATAGGGTCCAGTCGAATCGTCTTGAGCCAAGGAATCAGAGGAAACAAGAATTTCGTTTCTAGGACGTACGGGTCAGAAGTTATAAACAAAAACGTAAGTGCAACTTTAGACTGTTGGTGGCGCTAGAGGGTTGGAGTTAGAGACTCCAAATTTGCTGTGGAGACACATTGGACTGTCCTTTATCAGTGTGCCAAATTTCATAACTTTCCTACGTACGGTTCTATGGGCTGCCATAGACCGCAATGGCGGAAGAAGAAGAAGAAGAAGAATAATAATAATAATAATAATAAGAAAACTAACAAATACAATAGGGTTCTTCGCCCCTTCGGGGCTTGACCCCTAATAATAAGAAAACTAACAAATACAATAGGGGTCTTCGCCCCTTCGGGGCTTGACCCCTAAAAAGAAAACTAACAGATACAATAGGGGTCTTCGCCCATTCTGGGCTTGACCCCTAAAAAGAAAAAGAAAACTAACGGATACAATAGGGGTCTTCGCCCCTTCGGGGCTTGACCCCTAATAAGAAAACTAACAAATACAATAGGGGTCTTCGCCCCTTCGGGGCTTGACCCCTAAATAAAACAGTAGGCTTACAATGACAAACGCACTTATATTTAAACAGTTTGTTTTATTAATAAAACAAATTCGACGGATGGTATCTGCGTTATAACGAATAAATGAAAGACATAATTTTCCATTACTACGAATGCTTAGTATTTTTTTATTATTATTATTTTATTAAAACAGAACAACAATAAATTAGTAAAATGACTCGCTTATATTAAACAGAACGTTTAATAAAAACTAATAGACTGAAAACATTTACCCGTCTTTATACATAATAAATCTAAAGATTTGCGGCTGAAAACGAGTCCCACTCAGCACTAACATATTTATTGGTAAGCCTGCATGTGTTCAACCATACAAAACATTTATTAGGCTGCTTAAAAGTTTTTACTGCTACCAAACAGAATCTCCCCTCACAACTATAAATTATGTACTACTTTATTTATTTAATATATTTTACTTTACACTAATATTTAATTTGCGGGAGTGCAGCGTATCATCCCTCCCGCCCGCACCCGCAAGTGCATCTCTATCATCCCGCCCGCTCCCGCAATGACCATTCAAAATTTGTCCCGTGCAGTGCAGACCTCTACCTCCCACAAGCCCATGGGTCTGTGAGGAAAGGGTGGCTGGTCTCTTGAAGCAGCATAACCCTTAGCGCCCCGTGTACCGTGACGTCGTAGTGACCGACTGAAAGGGAACTGATGTATTTCTTGGCAGGGGCGTAACTATCAGTAAGCAGGGTAATCGGTGCTTAGGGGCCCGGACCAATCAGGGGCCTGTCCGACTGGAAGAATTTGATTGACAGTCAGCGGGCCCTATCACATATTCGTTATTATCTGCTGTTCCCAGGCTTTCTCATGGGTTTTCAATAGGCTTGTTCGACTTCATGTGGCGCCACAACAACCGGCAGCTGGATGACATCAAAGTTCCGCGAGAGCGATTTAAAAGCAAACTCCTCCGTATGGTTTCGCGAATCACTCTCGTGGTAGTATGACGTCACCCGTCTATCAATTCTTGCGGCGCATGAAGTCGAACAAGCCATCGTCCAATGAAATCACCGCTAGCGATAGAGCCCAACCAATCACAGCCCAGAGTTTCTGTGCCATTTGAAATCGGCTGGTTTGTATCTTTTGGTTTCTTAGCAAAAACAAGAAACAATAACGCTTTAAATACCCAAACACTACACCAGACACCTAAAGCAAAGCACAAAGTGCAGCAGTAAGTAAACACATGATTTTAAACGTTATGGATTGATCATGCGTATGTAATGAATGAGCTGTGTTTTGTCTGAAGTTTAGAGCTGCTGTGTACATCATGCCATCCAGAACTGAAGCCCGGAAAATGCCTCTACAAATTATAATGTGGTTATAATGTAACGCTATAGCCTATAATGTAAGTGAGCATCTTTTTTATGTATTTAGACCTAGGTGTATGTGTGTGTAGTCATAGCAGTTATAGTGTGCTGTCACCAGCAGTGTTTTTTCATATGTTATGTTGCGCTGTCACCAGAGTTATGTTTTTGTTGTGGTGTGCGTAGGCTATTTCTGATTTTGTCAGTCATCTAATGTCTCTATGATCCTGTCCTGTCCTATTCATTGTAGCCTGCTTGTGGACATTGCGTCATCACGTGCTGTAGTAAAGGGCCCTCCTTGATAATCCTGCTTAGGGGCCCGATGTTGGATCGTTACGCTGCTGTTCCTTGGATTACTTCTTGTGCAGCCGAATCGGAAATATGTAAAATGGCCTGCATTTTTAGAAAAAGGGAGGCTAAATTATGTTCGAGCTGATGCTGCAAATCTTCAAAATTTTCTGTTACATTTTCCTACAAGTTATCATCTAGTAAATCAGGGCACAAAAGCTATTCTTGTTGCACATTATCTGTACTGGGAGTAACAACAGATAAGAGAATGTCAGATTTCAACTGCCTCTGATCAGGTGTTATGTGCGCTCTACATTTATGGACATTAAATGTAAAATAAACATTGCTCTGAAAATTGCAATTTTGGTAGGGACACTGCACAATTTCATGATTTTTAGATGATGCCGCAAATGAGACAGAAAAATATATTCTGTGCAGGGCTCCTCAAAACTGCATAGCAGGCAGTGAAATATTAAAGGGGTGTCATCAGATTGGCTGGTTTGACTACCATGTACCTGAGGTGAATGATTTTTTGACAAATGTACCTTAAGTGAATTAAATGATTTAAAAGAGCACAGACAATCCGTGTAGAGACATGGAATCTGAGTACTTCTAGTGTAGCTGTCATGTTTCAATCTGTAGTGTTTTAATAGTTGAGCTCTCTTTTCACACGAGAACAAGCATAATTACACTTCCACTGCATGAGTCCTCAAAAATAAACATATACAAAGTAAAAAGGAAAGTTTTAATAACAAAAATAATTGTTAATTAAGCCATTGTAATTCATACATCGCGTTGCTCATTTACATGTAAACAAGGCAAGCGCAACACGTGCAGAATGCACTTTCTAGAAAGTAGATGTTTGTTATGGAAGCATATGGGTAGCTTAATTCAATTTAGAATGTAATATGCAATATGACAATGCAATATGTAAAATGGCAATGCATTTCTGTATTTAAGTTTACGTTTTCCATGCTTGTGTGGCAATGCTTAACTAAGGATTTGTACCAACTACGCCACCCGGGGGCTACTCCCGGGACTGCCCTCAATTTAACAGCACACAGGTTCGTCACGACTGGGTCAGGTATCAAACAAGAGTTGAGTCAATCAGAAAAAACTTTATTTAAAATGAATTCAATTTTATTCAATTCAATTCAATTTTATTTATATAGCGCTTTTCACAATTGTCAATTGTTGCAAAGCAGCTTTACATGAGTAGATGTAGAGGAGAACACTGAAAATCAATACATAGTATAAGAAGTAGAATAAAGCGGCTATGGATAAACCGTGTAAGCGAGCTTATTAATAATGTCACGTATACAGTAAAGTGCTAAGTTAAGCCAAAGTTGGCTGACTCTCCCTGGGACTAAAAAACCCCCTTAGGAGAAAACCCGGTGGGAAAAACTCCTAGAAGGACAAAAAACCCTAGGGAGAGATTAATATATATATATATATATATATATATATATATATATATATATATATAGACACAGTAGGGATAGGAAGCGGGTAAGCGGATTAAACTGGTTCAGCCGGTGGTCGTTGGTCGCGCATCGGCTGGGCATCACGTTGAAGGACAGATCAGTGGTGCGATGACCTTCACAGCAACAGGAACTGGGTCTGTTTGTCTCAATGTCCTCAGGGTCGAGGACGAGACAGGGAGACAAAAACAGAATTCTATTAGCGTAGGGGCCGTTCGCATGTAATGCAAGTGTCATACATTATAGTGGTTTAATTCAGCTCGGTTCCAGACAGGCTAACTATTGCGGCAAGAGTAAATTACCCATATGAGGTATGTGAGTGCTTTGTTCTAGACAAAATAACTACTGCGTGAAAAAGTACATGTATTGGACATTCTATGTGAATGCTTTGTTAAAGAAGAATGTCTTAAGTTTAGATTTAAATTGCTCGACTGTGTCTGATGCTCGAACATTTAAAAGTCATTCCAGAGCTTAGGGGCCAAGTAGGAAAAGGATCTACCACCTTTAGACACTTTTGATATTCTAGGGATAATTAAGTAACCCAGTGCCGGTCCTATATGCTGGGGGGCCCTAAGCAAAGCTTTGTGAGGGGCCCTCTGTCAGTGCATTCAGACCCTTATAGCATAGCACACATACATCTCGGAGACGTCTATTTGATGTCTGCGTTTACATCTGCAAGATGTCTTATTTAAATTGTTTTCTCATCTGCAATACGTCTGTGAGACGTCTCCTAAAAGATGTCATATAGACATATTGAAGATGTCTGCAAGACGTTTTTGATTTAGAATGTATGTAAAGCAGCTCTTTTCCTTTATAAGATGTTTTTACACACCAGATGTATTCCAGATCTCCAGATCTTTACCAGACATCTCACAGACGTACCTGTGCTATCTGGGTAAAACCCAGTCAATGTTGCTGTTAGTTAGTTGTTAACTAACCACATAGTGTATTATCTTATAGCTGTATAATATTCCCATATGCACATTACTTTGAAACCCTGACTGATAAACTTGCTGATTATAACATGAAACATGTATTTGCTGATAAGTTGTTTTGATTTAAAATGTGTTGTGAGAAGCACTAAAAAATTAACCTGATCTAAATGAATGTAATGAATCAAATTAAATTACATATAAATACATACTGTTAATACACAGGGGTTAAATTGGGATTTGTTATGTGGGGGGGGGGGGCTCTGTGGGGAGGGGTACTTCGAGGGGTAACATGTTTAATACTGATGACAGCAAAGCCACTGGTGTGTTTCAATGACATTCTGGACCTCTGATAGGATTTGATAAGTTTCAGCTTTAAAAGAGCATTTCACCCGTAGAAACATTAATCTTTATTGAAAGTGTTATATTTGTAGTCGAAATGTAACATACATTTAGAATTTGGTGCCTATTTTACAGAGAAAAGGGGTGTTTGTAGTCTCATTCCCTCAACAAAGACATTGCACTTCCTTCTTTCAATGATGCAAAATGATGATTTTTACATCATTGAAAGAAGGATGTGCAACACTGAAATCTGTATTTCTCCAGTCTCAGCGGCAACTGAGGAAATGATGCATGACCATTCAAAAACATGACTGGAGTTCTAACTATACAAAGCTTAATGCAAATGGGTGAAGTGTCCCTTTAAAGCTGTCACAGAGGTTGACCCCAAATATTTTAAAAATAGTGTCTGATTTTAAATATTGCAAATCTATGAGTTTGACACCCTATATCCATTTGTTGCACATTTCATTATGCACAACTGATCAAACTTTAAAGGAAGTTAAAAGAATCAATCTCCTTGAATAATTCTAGGCATAAGATGCCCAAAAAGACTCAATTAACAAGATAAGGTACAACACACAGTACTGTATCAGCAACATGTCTTAGAAATTAGCCATAGAGATTCCCTATGCTGGTCAGCAGCTACAATCATATAGTTAGGTTTGATTTGTGTAATCAAAATACATTATTTTATTATCTATACAATGAGTTATATCCAGTGTTATCCAGTTAACATACTGTAATTAAACGAGTGACATATACTTTAATCCTTTACAAATTTCAAGTCTTCTATTAAGTTTTCTCGACGTGGGCACCATTCTTACCTCTCTCTCTCTCTCTCTCTCTCTCTCTCTCTCTCTCTCTCTCTCTCTCTCTCTCTCGTCAAATTATCCTGCACGAGAGCGCGTTCTTGAAGTTCAAAGGAAAAAGCGCGTGTTTTCGTGACAATTGCGTCACCCAATTCGCGTCATTTGAATCGCCCCATGCTAGGACGCGTGTCTTTACATTGACTTAATCTGCTCGCGCAAATCCTTTATCTTGTTCCCTTGCTTCACGTTTTTTTCCCTTTATTCTGCTCCAGACGGATAGCTTTGTCTTTGTTTTAAATCAATGGTGGGCATATAATATGCGCATCGTTACCAAATCACTCTTCTGCGTCATGCACGCGGCCGTTTCTAAATTTGAAGGCTGCAACCTCCGGATCATGTCGCATATGCGCGCTGCATACGTCATCAAGCCTGATTTATTTAAGTTAAATAAGCATTTCATTTGCAAGTCATAAGCATAATATAACAATTAACCATTAACTAAGAATAATAGTCAACATTATAATTGTTAATATTCTAAAATACGTTTTTATGACGCATATGCAGCCTACAAATGTGACCTCTGAAGGCTGCAGCCTTCGGATTGAGAAACTGCCTGCATGTTGTCCGAGTACATATCAGTGATTTAAGAAATCATTAAGTATTTTTAAAAACCCGCACAAATTCGGAAGTTTGCAAATTATTTAAATTATAGCGTCTTGTTTTCATTAAACATAATAATAATTTTTCTTTGATATAATGGTTTTAAATAATTCTGAGATCAAGGGGGCTCTCTAGTGGTGGGGGGCCCTATGCAAATTGCGTACTTTGCGTATAGGAAAGACCGTCACTGAAGTAACCAGAATTTTGTGATCGCAGTTTACGTGGTGGATTGTATTCTGACAGTAATTCTGTAATATACGAGGGCGCTCGGCCATTTAATGCTTTGTAGGTGATTAGTAATATTTTAAATTTTATGCGATATTTAACTGGTAGCAAGTGTAAAGATGCCAGAATTGGACTAATGTGATCATACTTTTTAGATCGAGTAAGCACTCTTGCGGCGGCGTTTTGAACCAGCTGTAGCTTGTTTACCTGATTTGCATTGGATCCCCCGAGTAACGAGTTACAATAGTCTATTCTAGAGGTCATAAAAGCATGGATAAGCTTTTCTGCATCTGATGTAGACAGTATATGGCGTATTTTTGAGATATTTCTAAGATGGAAGAATGCTGTGCGGCAGACGTTGGAGATATGACTATCGAAAGATAGATTGCTGTCAAACATTACGCCTAAATTCTTAACCGTGGAAGATGGCACCACCATGCAGCCATCTATGGGCAACTTGTAATCTGACATATTATGTTTGGAGCGATTTGGTTCAATAATAAGTATCTCTGTCTTATTGGAGTTTAGCATAAGAAAGTTATGTGCCATCCAGTCCCTAATATCACTAATGCAATCTGTTAGTTTAGCAAACTGGTGTGTTTCGCTCGGATGTGACGAGATGTAAAGCTGGGTATCATCCGCATAGCAGTGAAAACTTATGTTATGTTTCCTGATAATGTCTCCTAGAGGTAACATATATAGCGAGAATAGGATAGGGCCTAGAACTGATCCCTGAGGTACGCCGCATTTAACGGGGGAGTGATAGGACTCTTCCTCATTTACATAAACAAAGTGATATCGATTGGTTAGATACGATCTAAACCAGGCTAGCGCCTGACCACTGATGCCAACATAGTTTTCTAGTCTATTGAGTAGGATTCTGTGATCTATTGTGTCGAAGGCTGCACTAAGGTCTAGTAATATAAGGATTGAGATTTCACCACGATCGGATGTTAATAGGAGGTCATTTGTAACTCTAAGCAGCGCTGTTTCTGTGCTATGGTGGGGCCTGAATCCTGATTGGAACTTTTCATATGTATTATTATTCGCTATGAATGTGCGTAGCTGGCTTGCCACTACTTTTTCTAATATTTTAGAAAGAAATGGTAGATTTGAGATTGGTCTAAAGTTATTAAGATCTCCCCGGTCAAGGTTTGGTTTTTTAATGAGCGGTCTAATAACTGCTAGTTTGAAAGCTGTTGGAACGTATCCTAATTCTAGCGATGAGTTAAAGATATTAAGTACCGTGTCGGACACTACATGAAATACCTCTTTTAGTAATTTTGTGGGAACGGGGTCTAATATACAGGAAGATGATTTAGATGATGTTACTAATTTAGAGAGCTCTTCTATTGTAGTAGGTTTAAATGACTCAAGATGTTCGTATGGTAAACTAGTGGTAAATGTACTATTGGGTATAGTGGTGGCTGCTTGCGTAGTTTCTATGTTTTCCCTAATAAACATAATTTTGTTAGTAAATAAGTTCATGAAGTCTTTACTATTGTGTTGGAGTTTACTATTGGTTTCTGTTTGTTCTTTGTTTCTAGTCAGTTTCGCAACTGTGCTAAAGAGGAAACGTCTCGGTTACGGATGTAACCCTCGTTCCCTGAAGGAGGGAACGGAGACGTCACGTCGTGACCGACGAATTGGGAACTCGCTTAGAGAGACCAATCTGCTTCGTATACTACTAAAACGCCAATGAACTTGGCATTGAGATATTTGCATAATGCTGGCGCCGCCCCGCCAGGTGCCTTTATAAGCAGCAGGTGCAAATAGGGAAATTAGCTTCTTTTCGCTGAGAAAGCCGGGAGAAAGTGACCGGTCGATAAACAGCAGGGAGCAGCCCTGTGGCGACGGGACGTGACGTCTCCGTTCCCTCCTTCAGGGAACGAGGGTTACATCCGTAACCGAGACGTTCCCTTTCAGTCGGTCACTACGACGTCACGTCGTGACCGACGAATTGGGAATCCCTACCAAAACGCCACCGATGGCTGACCTCTTCCAGTGTCTGCGTAAAGCCCTCCGGTTCCACTTAAGGAGGAGGAGAATTAGGTTTTAAGGCAGAAGGCCGGGCACTAGATGTTCCTTTAACCCCACAGAAGTGCCAGCGACTGGGAAGCGCCCTACCTGAGCGGGATAGGAACGCTGCGGAAGCCACCACCCGTCTTAAGGGCTAATGGTGGGCGAAAGTCAACCGTAGTTGAGGAATAAAGACAGCCGTGGCTGTGTAAGCAAAGCAGTGCTCTGCTAAGGGAAACGTGGGCTGGTAGGATTAACCCCACGGAAAAATACTCACAAAGGAACCCGGTGGGACACAATGTGGAGCCGAGCCAGACACGTAGGTTCGCGAGGATACAGCTAGTGAAAGGCTGACAGCCAATGCTCCGCAACAAAGGCTGCCAAGGCAGCGGAGGAAGAACAATTCAAACCATTACGCATTTTTGTTCTGAAGGCCTTCCATACTGACACAGTTATGAAGCATCAGTTGGAGGCTGCAAGCCGACCTGCGAGACTGCTCTCCGTGCTCCCCCTGGTGAGGAAAGAACACGAGAGGATACAGGCTCGATACGAACACTGTAAAATCTAATGAACGTATTAGGTGTCGCCCAACCAGCAGCTCTACAGATGTCTGTTAGCGAGGAACCACGAGCTAAAGCCCAAGATGAGGCAACACTCCGTGTGGAGTGCGCTCTCAATTTAAAGGGGCAAGGAATACCCTGAAGATTATAAGCCAGGGTGATAGTATCAACTATCCAATGAGACATCCTCTGCTTAGTGACAGCTTTCCCTTTCTGCTGGCCACCATAACAAACAAAGAGCTGGTCTGAGGTCCTGAGGCTTTGCGTGCGAACCACGTAGAGTCGCAGTGCGCGTACGGGGCACAACAAAGCCATGGTTGGGTCTGCGTCCTCCGGGGGCAGCGCTTGCAAGCTCACCACCTTATCTCTGAAGGGAGTGGTGGGAACTTTGGGCACGTAGCCTGGTCTGGGTCTCAGTGAGACAGCAGGACCAAACTAAAAGCACGAATCGTCAACAGAGAATGCATGTAAATCCCCTACTCTCTTCATGGAGGCCAATGCTATCAGGGTCAGAGTTTTCATTGATAAAAACATCAGACTCGTAGACTGCAAAGGCTCAAAAGGGAGACCTGAAGGCTTCAGCACCATGGACAGGTCTCAGGAGGAAAGAGGGAGGGCGCGAGGGGTTTAGCCTGCGAGCGCCTCTTAAAATGTAATAATTAAATCATGCTGGCCAACTGATCTGCCGTTGATAAGAGAGTGATGAGCAGAAATAGCGGCGATATCAACTTTAATGGCGGAGGGACAGCCTACCATCTAACCTATGTTAAAGATATAAAAGCACAATGTTAATGGGCATTCTCTGGGGTCCTCGCGTTGCGAAGAGCACCGGGTGACGAAAAAGGTTTCTTTAAGCGCGTAAGCCCGTCTTGTGGACGGTGCTCGAACCGCGTGGATGGTGTTAGATACCGCTTGCGATAAATCACCTAAACCTTGCGCGCGCTCAACGACCATACATGGAAATCCCACAGGTCGGGGCGCGGGTGCCATAATGTGCCCCTTCCTTGAGAAAGAAAGTCTTTCCTCAGGGGAAATCGTCAGGGAGGGGCTGTCGCGAGGAGCATTAACTCTGAAAACCAATTCCTGGTAGTCCAGTACGGGGCGACTAATAAAAGGCTCTCCTCGTCCTGCCTGACTTTGCACAGTGTCTGCGCAATAAAGCTCACTGGAAGGAATGCGTATTTACGCACCCCCCGCGGCCAGCTGTGTGCCAACGCATCCACGCCGAGGCTGCCCTCGGTTAGTGAACAAAATAGGCGACAGTGGGTATCGTCCGGCGACGCAAACAGATCTATCTACGCACAACCGAAACTTCTTCCAAATTAGCTGGACCGTCTGGAGGTGGAGTCGCCATTCGCCGGGGGCGCAGCTCGGGAAGCGCGTCTGCCGCTGTATTGAGCGAACCCGGGATGTAAATGGCACGAAGGGACCTCAGATGCTTCTGACTCCAAAGGAGGAGATGACGAGCGAGATGCGACAGGTGACGAGAGCGCAAAACCGCCTTAACGGTAAATAACGCAACAGTCGCAATGTTATTGGTGTCGGCTAATACATCCTTCCCTCGCATCTCCATAGCGGAGCGTACAAGTCCCAGATATACAGCGCACCGCTCGCGGCAGTTGGGGTGCTATGCACACCCCTGAGACTGCAAGCCCGTCATACGTGGCTGATCATCCCGTGCTGTGGGCATTGCAATATACAGAATGCCAGGAGACCCCTCAGGGGCATATCTTCTATCGGAAATGCCGGGTCTACCACGGGGAAAAATTGAAATGACACGCAGGTGTAATGTTTACACGGTGTATGTCGGTGTGCCACGCTCTCCTCGAGACTCGATCGTAAGCCAACGCTGAAGCGGTCTCATATGAAGCAGCTCGGGCGGCGTCACAGCCGCAGCATGCTGTCATATGTCCAGGAGCTTCTGAAATTGTTTCAGAGGGACCGCGTACTTCCCTCGAATTAAACCGAGGCAAGTCAGAACTGACTGGTTGCGCGCTCTTGTAAAACACGCCAATTAGTCGATCGAGTCTTATTTCCATACTGAGAAAAATGATCCTCTGCACGGGGCAAAGTTGCTCTTTCCCAGCCGACCTGAAGACTTAAACGAGCGAGATGCCGAAGCATTAACTCTCTGTGTTCGCGCACGTCTGCCAAGAACGGGCTATTATAAGTCGACGTAGCTAAAAGCAGAATGCGAACAACGCTCTCTCTCTGACATTTTAATGCCCTGACTATGGAGACACGGAGAGAGAGAGACAGCTCGAATGGTGCACTTAGTATTAATATGCCCACCCCACGACGCAGAGCGAAAAAACGGTCTAAAGCGAGGGGAGATGGACACATAAAGTACACGTCTTACAGGTCTAAGGCTGCAAACCGATCTGAATATTGAAATACGAGCCTCGGCGTTATCATCCAAAAAGAACACCTTCGTAGAGCCGGTGCGTAAATCAAATCGATCGTAACCCGCCGCGTATTTTGGGTACTATGAGATAAAGGCTGGAAAAACCCTATCATCATCATCTCGGTAAGAGGGACCGGCTCGAACATCCTTCGCCAACAGGATATCGACTTTTGCACGCAGTACATGTGCATCGGACGCTTTCACCACAGTGAAACGAAAGCCCGAATTTTGGGGTGTGCCGGATTCGTAACCGAGGCAGATCGTGCGTAAAACCCAACGAAACGGGCTGGGAACTGAAGCCAAGCACCCAGGCACCGTACGAGGAGAAATAACGACACTACCGAAGTACCCGCGGTGGGGCAGCGAAGCGAGACAGGTGGGACTGCCGGTGCGTTTGCTGTGACAGCATAAACATCTACAGTATGTGTGTGTGACACTGACCTGAGCCCGCTGAGGGTAACGGTCGTCTGGTCTCCTCTACGGAGGGCGCAGACTCCGATGAGGGTGCTGGTGGTCCGGTCTCCTCAGCGGAGAGCTCGGACTCCTCAGGTCACCCGCTGGCGATAGAGGAGAGGTAGGGGAGCTGGTGTGTACCCGCTCACGGCTCTCTCGATCCTCCGGAGACCTAGAGAGGGAAGAGGAATGCACTCTTATGTGTGGTTAAGTGGGTACCGGCCGAACAGCCGGTGGAACATATGCAAACCAAGGATTTTCCACCCGACCCTCTATCGGGGGAAGGAGCTCCATCTCCTGAAGAGTGATCCTCTGCCAATCCGGGTCGCCCTTCACTGGCCACTTAAACTCCCGAATTTCACGGGAAGCGGCTAAGCGGGCGGGGCGAGCTGCTGACGACCGGTTCCCCTGCACTGCCGAGATGGGGTCCGAGGAGGGGAACGGAGGTGGTCGCCGCAGGACGCCGACGGCGAGAGGCAGACTGAGGAGCCGGCGTGGTGGACCAAGGGCAGCTCTCTTCCGCCGGGGCATGACCTAGGAGATCGCCTCAGTCTGCGCAGCGGAGCTGTACGACTCCCCTGGCTCGCCGAAGAGGCCGGTCTGTGAGACAGGAGCATTCAAGTTGTTCTCGTCTGCGTCCGTCATGTCAGCCAGACACAGCCAAAGGTGGCGATCTTGAACCACTGTGGTGGACATCGCACGACTGAAGGTCGCGGGCTCCCTCGTAAATCCTTGGTGAACGTGCAGCAACGTTATTGCGTGCAGGGCCGAAGCCGCCTCTCCGGCATGCCTGATGGGCAGCGTCCGTAACCGGACGACTGTCTACAAACACGGGAGGGAAGGGTTGGGTGGTCCCTCCAGGAACGCATCCCGCTCCACTGAAGGGGTCCCCGCCCTTAGCGGCTCCGTTGGTGAGGGAGGTGAGGGGTGAAGCTGAACGGCCGGACGGCCGCAAATCACGTCAGCTCTTCGTGCCGTCGGGAAAGAAAGGCACAGGAGGAGAGGGCCGAGAGGCCCGAGCAGCTCCGGAGTACCAATCATGTGGGCGGGACGGTTCGGGCGGAGAGGGGTTAACCTTTCCAACTCTACCGTCTCCGCCGCTCGCGGGCACGGCCGCCATCTCCGGAACGACTCTGCCTCGGAGTAAAAATGGACACCCCTCTGATGCTGCAGAAGTGACGGGACCAGAAGGAGGTCCAATGGATTCGGCAGACATCGTAGAACACGACTCTGCAGTCTCCACCGGAGCCTCAACCGGCTGAGGATGAGAAGGCCGGTAGGTGGAGGACGCATCCTCAGTCCTACTCAGCGTAGTGACGCGAAGGGCGCCCTGCGAGCGCTTGACAGCCGCACCATGGCGGCGTCAGCACTGCAAAGGCGCGGACAGCGTTCCCGTAGAAACGACAGTCGTCTCCGCAATCCAAGAGGGTTATGCTCTCACAGAGAGAACAGAAACTCTCCACGAACGCAGCCCCGGAGTGCTCGATGCCTGAGCACGAAGACAGCGCTCGTGACCGTCACTGGAACCCTTATACTTCTCGCATCCAAGATCGCACGGGCGAAAAGCTATCCTGAAAAGGACGCTGATCGCCGCATATACGAGAGAGTGGCTGCCTTTAAAAAGACACAGAGCTCTCACGTATCACTCTTTTAGGGAAATCACTCTTTAGGTGCTCAGCTGATGATGCGCACAGGGAAGGCAACGCACACACTAAACTCAAAACAAAAAAGATGCAGAGCCGTGGAATACTGCGAGCGTCCGCTGTGTTAGTACTGCTTGTCAATCAACTTCAGCAACCGTTCCCAGAAGAGCAGAGAGTAGCTTCTCAGTAGCAGATAAAGCCAGCTTTCGAAGCGAAAAAGCTAATTTCCCTATTTGCACCTGCTGCTTATAAAGGCACCTGGCGGGGCGGCGCCAGCATTATGCAAATATCTCAATGCCAAGTTCATTGGCGTTTTAGTAGTATACGAAGCAGATTGGTCTCTCTAAGCGAGTTCCCAATTCGTCGGTCACGACGTGACGTCGTAGTGACCGACTGAAAGGGAACGAGGGTTGTTATGATTTTCTTTAATAAGCGTACTGAGATAGGTAGATCTGGCAGTTTTAATAGCCTGTCTGTAGTGTTGAACACTCTCTTTCCATGCTGAACGCCATACCTCTAACTTTGTGTTTCGGTAGTTTCTTTCCATTTTTCTAGCTACTTTTTTAAGGGCTGCAGTATGATGGTCATACCATGGAGCTGGCGTTTTTTCTTTGATTCTCTTTTTTCGAATGGGAGCAACGGCATCCATCGTGCTAGAGCAAACGTTGTTCAGGTTGTCTAATATAATATCCAGATCTTCACGGTTATTTGCTACATGTTTCATTTGAGACAGGTCTGGAAGAGTGCTAGTAAAGCTATCTTTAGTGGTGGAAATTATTGTTCTGGCTAATCTGTAGCATGTTGTAGACTGAGCAGTCCTATCTAGAAGTATTGTGTATGACACAAGGCAATGGTCTGAAATGGCATCGCTCTGGGGTGATATTTCGATGTCATTAATATTGAGTCCAAGTGACAGAATTAAGTCTAATGTGTGCTTACGAGTATGCGTGGGCCCTGACACGTTTTGTTTAATACCGAGAGAATTTAGAACATCCAAAAACGCACGTCCTAAGGCATCTTTTGAGTTATCCACATGGATATTAAAATCACCAACGATAAGAGCTTTATCTACAGTGACTGTAAGCTCAGATAGGAAGTCTGCTATTTCTTTAAGAAAATCTGTGTGGTGGCCCGGAGGCCTATATATGGTAGCTAAAATGAACAAAAGCTGTTTGTTGTTACGATCAGTTATTTCCATGTTTAACAGTATTATTTCAAAAGAATTAAATTTTAGTTCTGATTTATGGTTTACTTTGAACATTTTGTTATATATTGTAGCTACACCACCCCCTCTTCCTTTTAGACGAGGAACGTGTTTATAATAATAGTCTTCTGGGGTGGATTCGTTTAAACTGATGTAATCGTCTGCTTTAAGCCAGGTCTCTGTTAAACAGAGTGCATCTAAGTTTTGGTCAGTAATTATTTCATTGATAATAGGTTCTTTATTGGTAAGCGATCTAATGTTAAGAAGTATCATAGTATCAAATAGTAAAAGCAGAAAAAACAAGAAAAAAAACAAGAGAAACAACACTTCAGGGTGGGAGAAGGCCTGACGTTCGTTAAGCAAAAAGCACCAGCACTCATACGTGCACACATGCACCACAGCACACTACAGCACGGCACACCTCACTGTGAACACAGCACTGCAACCAAATAAGGAGCCCACCCCCTTAGAGGAACAATCTGCTGGTACGGCCAACCCACTCCTGAAGAGAAAGCAAAAACAAATAATTAACCTTTAAAAGACACAGTAAAAGGACATCACCTCTAACAATATGGGTTTTTGTCATAGAATCAACTGCCCCAAAAGTTGTCACTGTAGGCGCCGCTTCCGGTCACCCCAGCTACCAAACAGCCAGCAGGCTTTAATAGGCAGGAAGCCAGTACACTGGTTACAGAGGCAAAGATAACTATACTGAGGGGAAACACCTCACAAGTCACCAAAATAATTAGAAAACAGTTAACTTAGCTAATAAAGAAAATAAAATGGTAGCTCAAGACTTAAACCAATAAAGAAATAAAAACCAAAATAATTTAGATTCCATTAAAGTAAGACAATCAAAACAGTAATCAAAAACGAATAAAGAATAATTATGCTAATGAGAATAAGTGACAAAAAAGATAATACGAAAAAAACACAAAACAAATTAGAAAATCAAAACCAAGAGAGTTCAAAGTAGAAAAATAACACTAGTGACAGTCAGGTAATGACTACTCTGTCACAAGCCCATTTTTGAATCAGTTACTCACGCTACCGTTGGATAACACCACGCCCCAAGTCCAGACCACGGTCCAGCTGATCCTGTAATTACTGCAATGCTGCAACAATACACGGTTAGCATAGGAGCAGCGCAATGTTAATCAGCTGGTGTAACCCAGCAATCGCCGCAAACAACGCAGATCAGCAGCAGCACAGAGCGCCATCCGCCAGAAATGTAAATTTGAATGCCCAGCTGAACCAAGCGAAGCAGACAATGCAGAGCGAAAGAGGCAAAGCAGAGCAATGCAGGCAAAGCAGAGCACAGATGACGTAGCGCAGAACCCCTCAGCAGAGTTATGCTGCGTTCCAGGCAACCTGTAACCTGTAACTCACGACTTCAAAACCACGACTCACGACTTTGAACTGGGAGTAGATCGATCTAGTACGAGTTCACGGGTGGGAAGTCACGGGTTTGACTGCCGTTCCAGTGCACTTTCACCGGTAGAAGGTTGTAAAAACACGAGTTACAGGCTGCCTGGAACGAATAGGGTCGTGAGTCGTGGTTTTGAAGTCGTAACTCACGGGTTTAAAAACCTGCCTGGAACGCACCATTAGTACAGCCCAGATGACATAGCGCGAAGCGGCTGCAGATGAAAGCAGGTTATAAAGCCAGAAGTGTAAGCGATGCACGTAGCGCAAGAAAGCCACGCAGCCAGCAGCAAGCCCACTACAGCAACCCACTGTAACGTCCCTTGCACATTGACCCACACCTTAAATAGGGAAAAAACGCACTTTACTCAATCGATCAATCATTACAGCCTTTATAACATTAGAAGTAAAGTCACCACATACCTGTATTGGAACTCACGAAGCACAGATG
Organism: Paramisgurnus dabryanus; assembly: GCF_030506205.2. Taxonomy (NCBI): domain Eukaryota; kingdom Metazoa; phylum Chordata; class Actinopteri; order Cypriniformes; family Cobitidae; genus Paramisgurnus; species Paramisgurnus dabryanus. Next base: position 37,767,532 of record NC_133350.1, on the reverse strand, counting down.
GAGACGTGTAATATAAACGTCTCCATTCACGCAGCGATTGACGGGTTTCCCGAAAAGCTCCTCAGTCCACCCTTAAGTCAATGAATTTCATAAAGCCCAGTGTAATGTAACGAGATTAAAGATACTCAGTCTGTATATGTGTTTCATATGAGTAAATCCTGCTGTAATGGGATATTGTTGCTGACTTGCTGCATGGGGGCGCTATAGCCCAGTGAGGGTAAAACAAATCTGCAGCAGAGCTAGAGAGAAATGCTGTGGGTGAGTTGTTTTTGTTTGGCTCCACACTAAAAGTAAAAAATATTCATTTATATTGATGATGAGACATTGTTTAACATGGATTAGCAATGTAGAGGTAACACTGATCACTTTAAGTGTTTTGGTTTGTATAAATTTATTTTGGTGTTGATGCAAACTGTGATCTTTCCATGTGTTCCCTGTCTCCATGTGCTTTCTAATGAGGTGTATTTTGATTAGGTCTGGGATCAAAAGCACAACTTAATATTTCTCTTCACTGTTATGCTCTGTGTGCAGGTAATCAATTTTACATATAAAAATGTATTCTTTTTATTTAGTTATATTCTATATCGTGTTGTTAACTTTGTTGTTAAATACAAACTATGGGATGTTAAACAAATCTCTTTAAAAATATTTCTTTCTTTAATTCATGTTTAATGTTTTTGAGATATTTTGTGTTTTATTACCATTCAATGTTGATAAAAAATGTTTACTGGCATTAAGTGCAGCAGAGCTAGAGAGAAATGCTGTGGGTCTGGGATCAAAAGCTCAACTTAATATTTCTCTTCACCGTTATGCTCTGTGTGCAGAAAGTGCAAGAAATAAAATACACATCATCCATGTCCAGAGAGTGAGTGTCTTGATATGAAGGGTGAAACAAGTTGGGCTCAATAAGGCAAAGGTCACATTGGTGCCGTGACTCAGGACTTCATTTGAGGTGGTCGTGGATCTGCCCAACACCAGAACGGCGGGCCTGTCTTCATTCTTCATTGCACAGGACTTTCAGCTAAGCTTTGAGGTTTTTCTGGGACTTTATACAGTTACCTGAGATTGGACTCTGAAATAGACACTCATAAGTGACTTGGTATTTTTGCAAAACTCAAGTTTAACAGCACTTGTTGTATATATTGTACATTTTTTCTGATTTGTATATCTTCATTACCTGATAATGGAAAACACAAAGTTGACTAGATCTCAATATGTGGGTACTCCAGTTAGTGTTGGACGGGGCAGAGGTGTATTAGGGACACCGATTCCTTTCCCTGACATTAGCTTTGCTATGGGGGGTGTCAGCAATAGTGCAGGGGTAGATAGCAATGCAAATGGTGGTTTAAATACTAATGAGAACCCTGTTAATGTAAACTCAAGTTCTGAAAGCACACACCCAATAAGTACATCGACTCCAGTCGTTGCTCATGATATAATGACTCAGATGGGTAACATAGTGCAACAGGTTGGCTTACAACTAGCAGACAGTATTCTTGCACATTTGACTTTGCACGGTCGAACAGAAGCTACAGAAGCAAGTCATGCTCAAACTAATTACAGTAGCACACACATACCTGAGCAGCACCACCCATTAAATACGTCCCAGATTCAAGTAGTGCGCCAAAGGGAAGTTAAGGATCCTCCAATTTTCAGAGGTGACGCTTCAGACACTATTACGCTTGATGAATGGGTGGAGCTCATGAAAGACTTTGTTAAGAAAGGGGTTCTGCCTATTGAAGAACAGGGTGAAGAAATTCTTATCCACTTGAGAGGCAAAGCCAAAGACGTTGTTAAAGTGGGAATCCTATCTAGCGGCTTGGACATTAGAACGAATCCTAGTGCAATCTATACCTTATTACGGAAACATTTCAGTTGCCAGCAGTATTCCCCAATTCCATTGCAAGATTTCTACACTACTCTTCCTGAACCTCAGGAGGACCCCTTTGACTATTGGCTGCACCTGAACCGAGCTGCAGACATCACAGCAGAGTGTCTAAAGCAACAAGGCAAGGTGCTGGACAACCCAATGGGTGAAGTCACCTAACTTGGCGATCTAGACTTGGAATCGTGTGAAGTGTCAGCCTTCTGGAAAGACAAGTTGTTGCACATTATTGAGAAGTACGAGTCAGTTTTCTCTAAAGACAAAATGGATTGCGGAGAGGCAAAAGGCTTTGTGCATCGAATTAACCTCACTGATGAAAGACCCTTCCGTTTTCCATACAGGCGCATACCACCGAGCCAGTATGCTAAACTCAGGACAGTACTAAATGAGATGGAGGAAAAAGGAATAATCCGCAAGTCACATAGTGATTATGCATCTCCTCTCGTATTAGTTTGGAAAAAGAGTGGTGATCTCAGAATATGTACTGATTTTAGGTGGCTGAATGCGAGGACCGTTAGAGATGCCTATCCTTTACCGCATCAGTCCGATGTTTTGGCAGCATTGGGTGGCAACACTTTCTTCTCAACATTGGATCTCACATCGGGATATTATAATATTCCTCTAGAGGAAGAACACAAAAAATACACTGCCCTCTCTTCCCCATTTGGGCTACATGAATACAATAGGCTCCCTCAAGGCCTTTCTAATAGTCCAGCAACTTTTATGAGGACGATGATGTCCATCTTTGGAGATGAGAATTTCAGCAGTGTTCTGTGTTACCTTGATGATGTGATGGTGTTTGCCCCCTCTGAGTCTGTTGCTCTTCAACTTCTTGAAATGGTCCTCTCTCGGTTGTCACATCACAATCTAAAGTTGGCTCCGAAGAAATGTTGTTTCTTGAGACGATCAGTTAAATTTCTCGGGCACATCATATGTGAAGATGGAATTAAAACAGATCCTGGCAAAGTTGAGGCCATCGCCAATGTTCAAGCCTCCGATTTGATGGAATCTGATGGAAACACACCATGTCAGAAGAAGATCAGATCCTTTCTTGGAATGGTCCTATATTATCAGCATTTTATTGAGGGATGTTCAGCAAAAGCTAAACCCCTATTTAAGTTGACATCTGGTTCAGTAAAGCAAACTTCTGGTAGGAAGGGATCCAATCAAAAAAGGAAATTCAATCACCCCAAGCTTACCCCAGCTGATTGGACCGCTGATTGCCAAGAATCGTTTGAGACCCTAAAACGGGAAATAACAAAAAATGTAACACTTGCTCACCCAGACTTTGACCAATCTTTCATCTTGGCTGTAGATGCATCTTTTGATGGAGTAGGTGCAGTATTGTCAGGTGAAGAAATAGCCAGACCCGTAGCCTTTGCGAGTCGAACTCTTTCTTGCTCACAGATGAATTATCCAGCTCACAGATTAGAATTTTTTGCACTAAAGTGGGCCATCTGTGATAAGTTCAGTCATTGGTTGCGGGGACGGCACTTTACGGCATGGACTGACAATAATCCACTTACATATATTTTGACTAAGCCACGCCTTGATGCATGCGAACAACGGTGGGTGGCGAGACTGGCTTCTTACAATTTTGATCTGAAGTATGTTCCAGGAACAAAAAATGTTGTAGCGGATGCTTTGAGTCGCGAGCCATTTGTTCAGTCTTGCATAGGACATCGCCTTATCACTGAACCATACTTACACCTTTTGAAAAATGTCTGCGGTGTAGTTGACAACTCTGTCCAGGATGCGTTTAAGTGCACAAGCAATCCTCAGGCAGTGCTGGGTTCTTGTGAACCAATTAATGCAGAACCCTCTCCTTTCGGTTCTTCTGAGAGTCAGGAAGTTTCTGCGGTGTTAGCAGCACACATTACTGGAGGCTTGAGTGAAATAATGGGAATAGTACTAGACATCATTCAACCGTTACAATCTGACCCTCCTTTGCAGCATAGTGACCTTGTAGATCAGCAAGAACAGGATGGCACATTATGTCGGATTTTGTACTACTTGGAGAGGCGCCGGAAACCATTTAAGAAGGAACAAGCGAAGGAAACCTCAAGTGTACGTAAATTGTTGAAACACTATGACAAACTGGTCATTAGCAATGGTGTGCTGTATAAACTGATAGGGTTGGGAATCGTTAGAAATTTTCCGGTTCCGATTCCGGTTCCAGTTCTGCCTAACGATTCCGGTTCTGATTCCGGATCCATATAATAAAAAATAATGCACAATACTTAAACAATTCTATTTGTGTTTATTAATTACTGATAAAATATTTTAAATGTAAAATGATTAATATTTTCACTTTTTCAGTCACTAGGCCTATATCATTTTTTCCTGTTGTAGTCCACGTAAGATCCTACCTGTTGAAGTGAACATGATAGCAGCAGTAGTTCTCAAACATATGATTTGAGATTTATATGCTGGAACAAGTGTTTTGTCATATCCTGAAAAGGCTGCTGTACAAGTAATAATTTTTGTATGTGCATGCGTATAGGCTTATATATAATGCATACATATATTTTGAAATATAAAAATGTAAATGAGGATCAGATATACGTTTCTTAACAAACATGCGTGTTCATATGCGCTGACTTCTTTTCACCGAAGGCTGCTCGTCACAACATCAAGCAATGCTTAGGTTACTTAGCAACGACAGACGCTTTGGAGCGTCCACGCGCTTTGGAGAAAAGTGGCGCGATCACGTTTTCCGCGTGGTTTTAGATGCGAAATGTGAAGCAATTGAGCATAATGTGCATGGCCATTTCGGTGGGTGATGCTCGAGCCCCGGAGAGACCACGGGATCGGCGCGGCTATGTGCATGTTTATTTTATCACTTTCATCCGTGAAACAACACACGGTTCAAGTGAGGAACCTTTTTGGGGTTAATAATGTCTGCACAGTGCTGAAAACGCATGTTGCTATAGGCTACTGGTAGTGCAGATTGATACTTTTTCGCAACCTTGACCAAGAATATCTTACCTCATTGTTCCGCCCCCAAGCCAGCGGGTCATCACTGATATCGGTTTATAGCGCATTAACTCTTAAGTCTTTTGTCCGTTTGCTTTCACGCGAACTTGAAGACATCTCGCTGGGTGAGACTTTATATTTTTCATAGTTTATGAAGTGCACGGCATCGCGGGTCGCACTGTACCGTCAACAGCCCTAGAATCCACACTTTTGACTTTTAGACATGTTTAACACGAAGTATACAAAGCTTACCTCAGCAGCCCGAGTGTTTTCTGTGGTAAGCTGCGTTAATTTGGTTGCGCGATAAACAGTGGCTCAACGTAATTAATATTCATGAGGTAAGAGACATAAGCGCTTTGCACGTGCCTCGCATCAGAACCGTTTTTAAGACCCGAAACTTAAGAATTACGTGCGGTTCCGGTTCCTTTTAAAAAACGGAACCGGTTCTGAATAAGAACCGGTTATCGGTTCCCAACCCTATAAACTGAAAAAAGATCCAAAGTTAAACAAGAAACTATTCCTGTTTGTTGTACCTACCTCTCTGAAAGCCCAAGTTCTCCAGGGAATCCATGACACAGCAGGACATCAAGGACGTAGTAGAACACTGTCACTAGCAAGACAACGTTTCTTCTGGACTGGAATGAGTCAAGATATTGATGATTATGTGACCAACTGTCATAGCTGCGTAGTTGGAAAAATTCATGAACCCAATGCTTGTGCACCATTGGAAAGTATCCGAACATCAGAGCCATTAGAATTAGTTTGCATCGACTTTTGGTCGGCAGAGATCAGAGAAGGAAAGTGTGTTGACGTGCTGGTTGTAACCGATCATTTTACCAAAATGGCTCATGCCTTTCCATGCCAAAATCAGTCAGCCAAGCAAGTGGCGAAAAGACTCTGGAATGACTTCTTTCTGGTTTATGGATTTCCCAAAAGAATTCATTCTGACCAGGGAGCTAATTTTGAGAGCAAGTTAATTAAGGAATTACTGACCATGGCAGGTGTCGATAAGTCACATACAGCACCATATCACCCCATGGGTAATGGTATTGTGGAGAGATTCAACAGAACGCTTGGAAGCATGATCAGAACACTGCCTCCAAAAGCAAAATCGAAATGGCCACAGATGTTGAAGCAGCTCACCTTCTGCTACAACTGCACAGAGCATGAGACTACCGGTTTTGCACCATTCTTTCTTATGTTTGGCAGAGTTCCTCGTCTTCCAATTGACATTCTGTTTCAAAATGCGATTCTACATGAAGATGTGGTGGACTATCAGGATTTTGTGTCCAAGCTGAGAAAAGATTTGCGTGAAGCAGCAAATATAGCAAGGATGCATACTCTGAAAGAACAAGGACGACATGAAAGACTGTATAACAGAAAAGTGAAGGGCTGTCCGCTGACTGTTGGAGACAGAGTGTTGGTAGCAAATAGGGGTGAAAAATGTAGAAAGAAAGTTTCTGATAAATGGGACTCATCCCCATATGAAGTTGTGGCTGTGAATCATCAAATCAATGTCTACAGGATTCGAGAAATCAACTCTGATAAAGTGAGAGTGGTTCATAGGAATCTTTTGTTACCTGTTAACTTCTTACCAGTCATTGAACCTCAGGACTATGCTCAGAGGGATGTTGATGTTGTTCATGACATTGATGTTCAAGGAGGTGAAGCTGATCATGACGACAGAACTGCAAACTGGATATTAAGTAATCCTAATGGATTTGTGGAGGAAAATGGTCAAACAAATCATTTAAACTTACCTGATGTGTCCGACTGTGTATCGGAGCTGCTGGACTCTGTAAGTGCTGTTGCTGGGACCCTGAATGAGAGAAGTGATGTTAGTGTCTTAGCTGATGTTGACAGAAGTGATGTCAATGTGACAAGGAATGTTGATTTACCTGAGATAGAAGGTCAAGGTATAAACTCAATCCAAGGAGAACCGTGTGAAAATGAGGCCACAAAAGACTCTGTGGTGTGCACACAGCCAAAGCCAATTGCAACTGAATTTACTCATACTAGACTTGGCAGAGCATTAAACCTCCTAAAAGACTGATTTATGAAATGAATGTACAACACATCGATAGTTCAGAATCTACAGTGAGTTCTTTCGTTTATTTGGTGAAAAGTATTTTCTCGTAGTTATATTTGATTTCATGCTAAGTCAAGACATTGTTGAAAGCAGAGCTAAATAGTGCTTTGAAATCAAATTCAGAGTTAATATATGATGTGATTTTCGAGGTGTAACACGCATCTCTTTTGTCTACTGTGAAATTGGGGTTAGGCGCCTCCCTGATCTTTAAGTACTCTTTATTGGAGAATTTATTGATTGACAGCTAATCATACTCAACTTTCTTGTACACAATTTTATTTTTAAATTAACCAAAAACATGAAGTGGAAGTTCCATATCCAGTTTCTGTTCCTATTCTCTTTCTTCCTTGTTATGATGCATGTTTTTTTTTTTTTTGTTACTGGTTATCCCCATTAAGCAGGATTTAGCAGGGGTGTATGTAACGCGATTAAAGATACTCAGTCTGTATATGTGTTTCATATGAGTAAATCCTGCTGTAATGGGATATTGTTGCTGACTTGCTGCATGGGGGCGCTATAGCCCAGTGAGGGTAAAACAAATCTGCAGCAGAGCTAGAGAGAAATGCAGACCTGCCAACCTGTACGTATTTTGCGTAGCAGGTACTCATTTTGACCTCAAAGTACGGTGGTACGATTTGTCACTCTAAACTACGCAAAAACCTGATGACGCCCTTTGCCGCGCGAAGTACTCAAAAGAAGCAACAGAAAAAAAAAATATGTCCAATCATAGCACTGGGCTCATCCACCACATAGAAAGTGTGGATGATTGACAAGTCGTATGGCCAATCAGTAAGAGTCTGCTATCGATGGAATCACAAAATCCAGCGTGATCTCCTTCCTCCACCCACAGTTTCTGATCATCTTTTTCAACAGAGAGTCAAGACGTCTGACCCGCTAAGGTAAACTATATGATATAATGAAATAATGCATTAGCTTAATCCTTTGATGTCGACTGTCGCGCGGGCTCCGTTTCATAACGTGCACTTGACCGCAAGATGCGCTAACATTACTTCTGATTTGTAAATGAGCATCATTTATAATTGAGCGCTTACGAAAAAGTACAATGATTTTACCATAGGGAGAGCATCCAGTTTTAGTCAAATAAAAACGTAAAGTTCACTCTCAGTGAAGGGAATCCACCTGACATCCGAGTGAAGCGGATTAAATGCGTTCTGAAATAACGCGCTCTTGATAATTGTCAATAAAATAAAACGTCATATACAAACCACATCAAATAAAGTTTTAAAAATGGAGAATATCTCGTGTCTCGAGCGCCCACGTGATAGGTGCCTATGCCGTACTGTACTGCACTGTAAACAAAGCTACAATAAATTACAGACAGACATACAGTAAACAGCACTACTGTCACAGTTATGGTTGAATTTAAAGCAGTGTTAACTCTAAAATACTGTCTTAAAGGTATAGTTAACTTAAAACATGTAATTCAGTCAGAGTTTACTTAACAGAACAGACCATCTAAATATTTATGAGTTTCTTTATTGTGTGATACACAAGTTATTTTAAAGAGTGTTGATAACCACAGTGTCTGGTCCCCACTCCATTATATTTTTGGCGAGTCAGGGAAAAACAACAATTTTTGTCTCAATTTTTTTCTCAATTTTTTTGTGTGTGTTTCACTCAAGAAAGAAATCATGAAGGTTAGACACAATATGAGGTTGAGTAAATGATAACAGAATGTCATTTGTGGGTTAACCATCTCCCACTATTTAACAGTAATATCACTTTTAACAGTGTGCAGACATGCTAAACTTTGGAGCATACAGAATTTACATTAATAATGTTATTAATCACCATGTATGGCAAATTTAGTTAAACATGATTTTATTCACATTTATAATAATTTTTGAAGCAGATTATGGCAGGATGGGGAAAAAGTGAGTGCATGTTACCTTGAAAGTTACCAAGAGGTGTGTGTGCGTGCATGTGCGCGTGCATGTGTTAAATTATATGTTAAAAACCTGTGTTCTGTCCTTTCGGCCGATGCAACTGTACTCAAAAAAAATTTTCAAGGTTGGCAGGTCTGGAAATGCTGTGGGTGAGTTGTGTTTGTTTGGCTCCACACTAAAAGTAAAAAATATTAATTTATATTGATGATGAGACATTGTTTAACATGGATTAGCAATGTAGAGGTAACACTGATCACTTTAAGTGTTTTGGTTTGTATAAATTTATTTTGGTGTTGATGCAAACTGTGATCTTTCCATGCGTTCCCTGTCTCCATGTGCTTTCTAATGAGGTGTATTTTGATTAGGTCTGGGATCAAAAGCACAACTTAATATTTCTCTTCACTGTTATGCTCTGTGTGCAGGTAATCAATTTTACATATAAAAATGTATTCTTTTTATTTAGTTATATTCTATATCGTGTTGTTAACTTTGTTGTGAAATACAAACTATGGGATGTTAAACAAATCTCTTTAAAAATATTTCTTTCTTTAATTCATGTTTAATGTTTTTGAGATATTTTGTGTTTTATTACCATTCAATGTTGATAAAAAATGTTTACTGGCATTAAGGGCAGCAGAGCTAGAGAGAAATGCTGTGGGTCTGGGATCAAAAGCTCAACTTAATATTTCTCTTCACTGTTATGCTCTGTGTGCAGAAAGTGCAAGAAATAAAATACACATCATCCATGTCCAGAGAGTGAGTGTCTTGATATGAAGGGTGAAACAAGTTGGGCTCAATAAGGCAAAGGTCACATAATACACCATAAATATTGCAAATCATTCACTGAAAGCAGCCCTTACCTTACTACCATTCGTACACAAAAACCCGGAAGTACGGCGGCTCGCTTGCTGATGGAACAAACACACCCGCATAACGTAGACTGAAACGCTTTTATAGGCAGATACCTGATCATCAACAACACCCGCATCAGCTGGCTAGATGACGTCAGGGGATAGCAAACCGTACTGCTACATTCGTATGTGCAATGCTTGGTGCAAAATAAAAATGAAAATTCAATACTTTAATTTACATTTTCTGTTTTCTACATCCCTGTTTTAAATACATATTTTAATGCTTTAGAAGTTGCAAAATTAAAATGGAAATGTATTACCCGAACTGAAATAATTGCTCATTCAAACTGGGTAGCAAATTGGTGATTTAAATGTATTTAGTTTGAAATGCATTGACACTCACAGTCAAGACGTCGAAACATTACATTTCCATGAAACCCTATGGCTGTAGCAAAATTCTATGTGAATTTGAAAATGCATTTCGGCCGACCACGCCCCCCAACCGTTGCATCATACAGCATCCTGTCAAGTGTTGTGTATTGACTTTGAGGTGTTGGAGAAATGGCGGATGCGGCCGCAGAGCTTATTGCAGCGTTACATTCATTGGCAAATGAAGTGGAGCAAGCAGAAAGAAATGGCAATGTTTCCGAAGAATATTATGAATCTACACGTGATATGACTACTACTTTATTAGAATGTCTCGGAGAGTTGTCTGCCTTATCAGATGTTGACACCAATTTGGCATCTGAGCGCTTAAGAATGGTGGAGGAACGGTTATTATTAGCTCGGCTTAGGGGAGTGGGAAGACCGGCCATGAAAATCCCTGTTAAAGCCATAGAAGAATATCTTACTTATGGTTTAACAGTTAAAGACATCGCGACCTTGTATGGTGTGAGTCGATAGACAGTGCTTCGAAGAATGAAACTGTACGGACTGAGGTAATGTTAAGCAAAGATGTCATTTTTTTGTATGTTACCCATATGTAAACAAAGTGTATACTTTATATATTTGCTATAACATGAGACGGTTTAGTCGGACGCACGTGCGTTATTGCATTACGCAATTTAAAGGGGCAGTGAATCAAAAAATGAATTTTAACTTGATATTCTGTTATGTAAGAGGTCATCATACTTAAATGAACATCCTGCAAGCTTGAGAACTGAAAACGTCCTCTTTACTGAAATATAACAGTTTTTCGCACCAAGCCATTAAAACAGTCGATTCAGGAATGTGCTGAAATATGACGTCAGATTACAATTTAAACACCTCCCCAAACCCAAAATATAATGACTACTTTTGTAGCCCCACCCACAGCTTCGCGTGACAGGGCTGCACAATAAATCGCATGCGATACCACGCACATCTCGTCAGTAATGCCGGTTCCATGATTAGTAATAAATCGGCATCAGCTGTTTTTTAGATGGAGCCACATTTACTACACAGAGCCGTAGTACCCTGACCAGCTGGGCCATTAATGTGAAATTGCCACAGAACTACGGCTGTGTGTAGTAAATGCCGCTTCATCTGAAAACAGCTGATGGTGATTTACTACTAATCAAGGAACTGGCATTACTGACGAGATGCACGTGACAATCACATGTGATTTATCGTGCAGCCCTAGCGTGACACACGTATGGGCCAGGGGCAAAGCAAACCATGCAGTGTCTCAACAATCAGTAAACATGTCTTTAAAGTGCCCATCTAATGACTGCTTTTCCACAAGTTAAATAGGTGTATGAGTTCCATAAAGCATGTTTCAAAAGTTGTTTGCTCGAAATAGCTTGTAGGAAAAGATTGTTACCCATCTCTAGTAGCCTCTGTTTCAGTGCATCTCAGATTGTGCCGTTTTGAGGTGGTCATTACATATTTATGAGCTGCTGCGGTTCTTTTGGCCACGCCCCACTACTAACGTCATGTGCGCATGCTCAGTGATATCGTGAGCAGTACAGACCATACTGTGTTATTTTTTATATATTATTATTAACGGTTTATGTTGCCAACAGACAAATCAAGCAGAAAAGTATCACTAATAAGTACACTCCAGGAGAAGAAACTCATGACACATAATGATACCAGAGTAAATTGTGATGTAGCAGTTTCAACAATACACTTGTTTTCCCTGGACAATGCTAACATATTCCATTTATAAAACATTTTCAAACGCATTATTTTCGCAAATTACAGAAATTAAGACCCGGCGGGAGATGTATACTGCTTGTTGACCGCGTGCTAATTGCTAGAAGCTAGCGGGAAGTCCGGACCGTAAAGTTATAAGAGACTCTGGGGTACGTTAGCCTCGTTAGAAAAGCCGGGTCGGTAAGGCCCGATCTCGGTTAGTTTGGCAAAACACTTTTAGTTTGGCAAAGCACTATGACTTAGTTCATGAAGAATTGTAAAATAAAGCCGTTAATTTTTTTAAACTTTCGAACCCACGCTGCAAACTATCTAGCTTACATCACTATACATTTAAAAGGTATAATTTACGTGATTAGCATCAATGTATGATCTCTGTTTTGAGATACAGATGCTCTAGCATCATAAATGTAGTATTTTGTGACAGAAGATGACTACATGCAAAATATAACGTGACTTCTTACCTTTTGTGTTGATATAACGATCGCAAATCGAATCCAGTCTGTTTCAGATGTGTGAATGATCCATGAAGTCCAATAAAATACATCCAATGACCATTTTTGTCCACAAATTCGTGTAATCCATGAAATATAGACATATAGTATGTTGTTTACATCAGATTTCGCATGAACGTCTTATCGCCTACAATCTGAGGACTATTTGCGTCGTAACACACTGTATATGAGATCACATTTTAGGTTTAAATAAACACGCATTAAAACTTTGTTTTTAAAAGTAGGCGGTAGTATAATCCATAATATCCAAATAGCGCTGTTTTTTCGGTGAGCCATGATAACAGTATAGATGATATCAGCGAAGTGACTGCTCTGTGCTCTCTAGCTACCTGGTGGGTGGAGACCTGCAAGTAGGGTGGTGGGTTGGAAAAATAAAACGGAATGTGACGAAAAGGCTAGTTACGTCACTTCGGAGCTGAGTTTGAACTTGTGGAACCTGAGATTCAAGGCAGAGGACATTCAGAAACCTGGTTCCCTTTCAAGGGATCTCGCGCTGCGTCGCCATAGAGACGCTTTGGGAACGCCTTCAGGTGTGAGTGCGTCTGAATGTGTATATCAAATCCAACCAATGGTGGGGCGTGACGTCACCGGCGGGGTGACGCAGGAGCCGGAAAGCATAAAAGGCGACGTACAACCACGCCCCCACTATCTCTATTGCCTCGGACGGCTATCTGTGTGTGTGTGTCAAAGAGTGTCTGAATAGCTTAAAAACTGTGTGACTGAATAGTTTAACTGTGTGGCTGATAATGAAGGAAAATAAGAAATCAGAAAGTTTAGGAACTGAGCACGCTCACGCCGCTCTTGAGGGCGCGGTGTGATGGTGTTCATTATGATAACTTATCTTTCAAAATGCTCCGTTGTTCCTCCTCTGGGTGTGGAAGCCTGCACTGCAGTTACTTCCCCTCAATGAGAGGGACGTGATCTCGTGTAATCTTCCCCCAAGGGGGTTGATGTATTCGAGTACAGGGTGGTGAGGACGCATAGCTATCCTCCCTCCGCAATGTAATGATTTAATCAAGCTCAGTATACGAGCTGCATGTGTCGAAGTTTAATCCGAATGGCCGGAAGAGCGTCTGCACGTTAAGCTGCCAGAGCCCTTCCAAAATGCTTAAACTCAGCCACACACCACTCGGGCTGTGTGTCGTTGTTTTGATGAGTCAAGACAATGATTGCGTTTCTCGCGGCTTAAGTCCTGCGTCCGCAGAGGTGGTGTAACGTTAGTGTACTTTGACCATGAAAGCTCTGCCTCGGGAGGGTTTGGAAGCACGCATTGCGGTCACTTCCAACCCAAACGGGAGCTCTATGCAATGTTTTACCTCTGAGGAGATATATGTTGTAAACACAGCCCTTCTCTTCACCGACCGGTTCAGATCCGCGTCCGCTAAGGCGGTGTGCAATTATCATTGCTATCGGCTTTCTTTCTTACCTGATCTCCAATATTATGCAAGTCATGGAAAAGACCATCTGACCATGTTTACACAAGCACTTCAGCTAGCTTTTAAACATAATAGGCTATATTTAGAGGATGTTTTTATGTTGCCATGAGTGGCTTCATCCCTAAAGCCTCCAACATTGTCAAATATATATATAAAGCCCTATCAGGGTATGCCCTCCTGGGGAATGTGGGTTGTATCCGCCTTTTACGGGTCCCCACACTTCTCAGTACCCTCCTGTATTAACTGTGAACACTCTGCCTCTTGTAGTACAGAGCACAGTAAATCAGGTTCCCTTGGTAAAAATTATAATAGCATGGGAAAAAATTCCAAACATATCTCTATGGGTGTTATGCACAGAAAATTAGGCTATCCCTAATTTTAGAGCAGGAATTGGAATTCCTTTTATTCAAAGGCTACACGAAACTGTCACAAAATTATGGTTCATGATGTTGACAGTCACTCACATTAATCTCAAATCAGATCCGAGGACTGGTTTTTGTTAATGGATTTTTCCTGCTCACAGAATCTCAGGTTTGCCTTTGGGGGCATGGCATACAAATATCAGCCTTCCCTACGGCCTAGATCTATCCCTTCACACATTTACAAAATGTGTAAATGCTGCTCTGGCGTCATTGCATCTTTAGGGCATTTGCATACTATTTATATTGATGATTGGCTAATATTAGCACAGTCAGCACAGATGGCAGCACAGCATCGAGATGTTGTGTTTGCAGATATAGATACCTAGCGTTGAGACTGAACACCAAGTATGTTAGTCCCAACACAGGTGATCACATTTTGGGGATAATATGGAACTCTACGATGATGCAGGCACAGATGTCTCCTGCTCGTGTCATGTCCATTTTTCACATAAGTGAATGAGTTGAAGCTAGGTCAATCGCACACCAAGTGATGGTTTTAAAATCAGGGTTTTTCCTCGAGGGGCAACCCTTTTTGTATGTTCAGGGTTACGCGCACATGTCTTCGTACTCTAGAATATGTAAAGATTTCGGGTTTCTGTCTCAAAGCCCGAGGTGAGGTGTGGTCTGTCGCTGCATGACATTAATGACAGATGCATCTCTCTTAAGCTGCGGATCAGCTATGGAAGGCCAATAGGACAAAAATGTCCAATCAGCTAAAACGCCAGGAAAAGTGTGCTTCTCCAGTACAGAGGACCTCTTTTCTGGGTGTAGTATGGATTTCTAAAATAGCAGGCACTGTTGTCCCCTGCTCGTATAGAATCCATCCTTTAACCATGGGGTTCCTTGAGGGGCAACCCGTTTCTCATGATCAAGGTCACACACAGATGCTTTGTGCCTTAGTATTATGGAAGAAACAATGGTTCCTTTCGGCCAGTGTTGGCCGTTTTACCATGTTCAGGGTTACGCGCGCATGTCTTCGTGCCCTAAGAATATGGAAAAATGCTGGGTTTCTGTCTAAGGCCCAGGGTGAGGTGCGGACTGTTGTCGCATGACATTAATGACAGATGCATTTCTGTTATGCTGAGTTTACACCAAACGCGGTTTGGGCGTCAAAATCGCGTCTACCTCGCGTGGTTTGCCGCTTGAACAATTTGGATGCATTCGCGCGTGTAGAGCGGAGTAGAC
The DNA here is from genome assembly GCF_030506205.2 of Paramisgurnus dabryanus. Taxonomy (NCBI): domain Eukaryota; kingdom Metazoa; phylum Chordata; class Actinopteri; order Cypriniformes; family Cobitidae; genus Paramisgurnus; species Paramisgurnus dabryanus. Next base: position 37,752,133 of record NC_133350.1, on the reverse strand, counting down.
GCGCGGAAAAAGCAAGCATTTGACGCACGTCCGAAGCAAAATCCGCTTCTTGTGGGAGGGGCAACTGCTGTGCGAGTGTCTGTTTGCAAGATGACTGATGTTACTTGTGCATTTATCAAGAGAGTTACCAGTTTTGTATTGGGTAACCTTACTATGGGGAAAAATAAACGGCGCGGGTAGATAAACGTCACGTGACTCAAAAGTGAAGCGTGTATTACAACTTACCAAGTTGCCCAAAGTCCTTACTGACACTCTTCCAAGCGAGGTCCTTTTTATTCCTGTCTCCACTATAGAAATAACAACTTGTGTCATATAGCTTCGAGTGACTGCTTGAGTGAGTGACTCCGGGCGAGGCTGCCACCACAGCAGCAAGCAGGCTCCTGATTGGTTAATGCGGCGCGAAATTCCGCCAAAGTTCAAATTTTTCAACTCGGGCGTCAGCCGCAAATTCGCGTGAACCGCAAGATGCACAAAAAGCACCATTCGCGCTTACCGCGCGTACCGCGCACAACGCTCAATTCGCGCCTTCTGCCCGAGCTTCACGCGCGAAAGAGGCGGAAACGCGTCTTCCGCGCCGAACGCCTCTTCCGCGCCGCGGGACCTCCTGACGCGCGTCAACGCGTCTTCACATTGACTTAACATTGAAATCACTCGCGCTTCACGCCCTTACCGCGGTTGGTGTAAATGCAGCATTAAGCTGAGGATCGGCTATGGAAAGCCAAAAGGAGAAAAATGTCCAATCAGCTAAACGCCAGGAAAATTGTGCTTCTCCAGTACAGAGGACCTCTTTTCTGGGCGTAGTATGGATTTCAACGACTGCAGGCACGGTTGTCTCCTGCTCGTATAGAATCCATCCTTTAACCATGGGGTTCCCTGAGGGGCAACCCGTTCTTGCATAATCAAGGTCACACGCAAATGCTTTGTGCCTTAGTATTATGGCAGAAACTATGGTTCCTTTCTCAAAAAAGGCCAGTGTTGGCTTTTTCACATGTACAGGGTTACGCGCATATGTCTTCGTGCCCTAAGAATATTGGAAAAATTTTGGGTATTTGTTTACAGGCCCCAAGTTAGGTGCGGTCTGTCGCCGCAAAACATTAATGACAGACGCATCCCTTTCTAGCTGTGATCAGTTATGGAAAGCCAAAAGGACCAAAAATGTCCCATCAACTAAACGCCAGGAAAAGTATGTTTCTCCAGCACAGAGGACCTCTTTTCTGGGCGTGGTATGGATTTCAATGACTGCAGGCACGGTTGTCTCCTCCTCGTAAAGAATCCATCCTTTTAACCATGGGGTTCCCTGAGGGGCAACCCGTTTCTCATGATCAAGGTCACACGCAGATGCTTTGTGCCTTAGTATTATGGAAGAAACCATGGTTCCTTGGGGGCTCAAGGTTGTCACATCAGGCTTACGACAGATGCATCCCTCTAAGGCCGGGAAGTGGCTATGGAAGACCATAAGGTCAAAATCTATGTAAGTCCACATGGAGCAGACGTTCTGCTGCGGCAGGCGTTGAGCTTGGGGAATGAAGACTCCACCCACATGTGGGGGAGCAAATTTGGCTCAGGTTCGGCCAAGCGAAAGCTGACCTGTTTGCAATTCAGGAGAATTCACATTGTACTTTTTGGTTTTCTCTTTTTCACCCAGTCCCACTCGGACTGGTTGCCATGACACAGAAAGGGTCTGAGGGCCTGCTGTGTGTTTTTCCCCAAATGCTCAGCTCCCGGGAGTTCTGGAGAGGGTCCGGCAGCACAGGCACAGCTGTTGCTCGTAGCCCCGTGTTGGCTGACCCGAGTGTGGTTTTCGAACCTGGTCTCATTCCTAGACGGCTCCCCATTTTAGGGGCCGATCTGGAGGGATCGGTAGTCTCAGGCAAGGGGCACTGTGTTTTACCCCTGTCTAGAGTTTTTGGGTCTGGCCTCTGAGGAGGACAGACTCATAGAAATGGGTCTCTCAACTGAGGTTGTGCAGACTATTTTATTTCCAGAGCTCCCTCCACCAGGAAATTATACGCATTTGAAGAAAGACTTTAATTACGTGGTGCCAAGAGCACTTATATGACCCAGTTAACTGCCCCTTGGTACAGTTCTGGAGTTTTTATAAGAGCAGTTTGCAGCAGGGCTGCCTCCTTTGACCATTAAGGCTTATGTGGCAGTTATATCTGTCTTTCATACCTTAGTGGTCGGTCCCTCATTAAGTAGAGACCATCTATTCATGCGTTTTCTGTGTGGCACTCGGAGGCTGAGGCCTGCGAGTCATTTTAGGATCCCTGTGTGGTATCTGTCTGTGGTCCTGGAGGACTTATCAGGGGCACCATTTAAGCCATTGATATAATTTCAGAAAGTTTCTTACTCTGGAAACTATATTTCTCCTAGCTATTACCTCCCTTAAGAGGGTAGGAGATTTAGAGGCTCTCTCAGTTTCGCCAACCTGTCTCGAGTTCGCTCCAGGCATGGTAAAGGCTTTTCTACACCCTAGGTCGGGCTATGTTCCGAAAGTTTTGAGCAACATACAACGCCCCATAGTCTTGCAGGTGTTCTGCCCTCCACCATTTAAGGACGCGAGCCAAAGAAAGCTTAATTTACTCTGTCCAGTACGAGCACTGGACATGTATGTGCTCAGAACAGCGGAGTTCAGGAAAGCAGAGCAGTTATTTTTGTGCTTTGGTTCGGCCTGGAAAGGTTTCCTGGCCACAAAGCAAACTTTGAGTAAATGGATAGTCGAGGCTATCTCTTTTGCTTATGAAGCCTCTGGACGGCCCTCTCCTTTAACCGTCAGAGCGCATTCAACTAGAGGTATGGCAGCATCTAAAGCCCTGTGGGCAGGTGCCTCTGTCCAGGATGTCTGTGATGCGGCAGGCTGGTCCTCACCGCTCACTTTTGTACAGTTTTATGAGTTGGATCTCACTCCTACTCCTGGATCTTTGGTGCTTAGGTCTTAGTTGTGCTTTTTACACACAGACAGGCACTCGTAGTCTGGCGGATTGGTTATAGCGTTCCCAAAGCATCTCTATGGTGACGCAGCGCGAGTTCCCTCGAAAGGGAACGTCTCGGGTTACGTTATAACTTCCTTAACCTCTTTCAGTATAAAGTAGCTATAAACAAGATTTAGGGAGGGATCCAACAACTTATACTTACATAAACATTAATTAATCAGCCTCAAATCCCATGAAAATCATAGACAATAAAGTAGGCTTTGTGATTTTTATATAAACAACAAAAACTCAAACATACATTATACCCCAAGACTGAATAAAGAAAGAACAACAAAAATATATACAAAAAAACAACAAACTACACAGGACCTGACTCAGCTATAATTCACACAACTTAGTTTGTTGAAGATGATATGAAATGAATGAAAGTCTTATCTGAAGTCCAATGATGAGCAATGCAGTCATGTAATGCTGAAGCTCTTAACCAGACCCAAATCAAGTGCTAGGCAGTCCAACATGTAATTAATCCATACAGGAAAAAAATCATATCTTCTGAATTATTGTTCTGTAGCCCCAGAGCTCCACATGCCAAAGTGTATAAAAGGGATTCAAAGAAGTCCTCCTTTTTCTCTCCAAACACTGCATGTATATCGTAGTTATGCTAGTGGCAACAAAGAGTCCTTCTAAAATTGAAGATATAAACTTAACATTAACACACCCAAAAAAAAAACACATACATGTATTGAACATGAATCCATACAAAACTCCATGCATAGAATAAAGGAAGAAAAAGGACACACTCCTTACTTTGATTGAGCTTAAAACCCCAACGTTTCCCAATCAGGACTCAAAATGGTTTGCAGTAGCACAACAGGTAAGCCATGCTGCTTCTGATCCACAAATCTGACTTACTCTACTACCACCTGGCATAAATACAAATAGACACTAGAGCACCATAGTGCCCCTAATGGTGTGTAGTAGTATTTCCTAAAAAAAAACATAGTAGCAGGACTAAGCCTGTTACAACGTATGTAACCCTTGTTCCCTGAGAAGGGAACGAGATGCTGCGTCTCCTTTGCCATACTTCCTGTGTACCTGTAAGCCGTCTTCGGCAATATTTCATATAGTGGGGGCGTGGTTGTACGTCGCCTTTTATGCTTTCCGGCTCCTGCGTCACCCAGCCGGTGACGTCAAGCTCCACCATTGGTTGGATTTGATATACACATTCAGACGCACTCACACCTGAAGGCGTTCCCAAAGTGTCTCTATGGCGACGCAGCGTCTCGTTCCCTTCTCAGGGAACAAGGGTTACATACGTAACCCGAGATAATTTTTTTCCAAGTTTGTATGCATGTGGAAGCATCAGAGACACAAAATAACACCCCGAAACCCAGACAAAGTGAGTTTTTCATAATATTGGCACTTTAAAGATTGCCAAATGTAGCCAAAATGACTTTTAAATACATTTTCCTAAGAGGCTTTTATTTTGAAACAGTGATCTGTTATAAGAACCAATGGAAATGGAGTGTTCGGTTGTGGAAGAACCGTCTGGGAAGAACATAGATGCTGGATAACCTTAACACTTAACAATACGACTGTAATATAATGGTAGAGATATACAAAGTTAGTGATAAGGAAGGACTTACCAGCTGCAATTTAGATTGCGTTTAAAAGGTCCAACACTCAACAGGCGTAATGTTTGACAGCAATCTATCTTTCGATAGTCATATCTCCAACGTTAGCCGCACAGCATTCTTCCATCTTAGAAATATCTCAAAAATACGCCATATGCTGTCTGCATCAGATGCAGAAAAGCTTATCCATGCTTTTATGACCTCTAGAATAGACTATTGTAACTTGTTACTCGGGGGATGCAATGCAAATCAGGTAAACAAGCTACAGCTGGATTAAAACGCCTCGATCTAAAAAGTATGACCACATTAGTCCAATTCTGGCATCTTTACACTGACTACCAGTTAAATATCGCATACAATTTAAAATATTACTAATCACCTACAAAGCCTTAAATGGCCTAGCGCCCTCATATATTAAAGAACTACTATCAGAATACAATCCACCACGTAAACTGCGATCCCAAATTCTGGTTACTTAATTATCCCTAGAATATCAAAAGTGTCTAAAGGTGGTAGATCCTTTTCCTACTTGGCCCCTAAGCTCTGGAATGATTTACCAAATAATGTTTAAGTATCAGACACAGTCGAGCAATTTAAATCTAAACTTAAGACATTCTTCTTTAACAAAGCATTCACATAGAATGTCCAGTAAATGTACTTTTCCCGCAGTAGTTATTTTGTCTAGAACAAAGCACTCACATACCTCATATGGGTAATTTACTCTTGCCGCAATAGTTAGCCTGTCTGGAACCGAGCTGAATTAAACCACTATAATGTATAACACTTGCATTACATGCGAACGGCCCCTACGCTAATAGAATTCTCTTTTTGTCTCCCTGTCTCGTTCTCGACCCCGAGCACAATGAGACAAACAGACCCAGTTCCTGTTGCTGTGAAGGTCATCGCACCACTGATCTACTGGCTGTCCTTCAACGTGATGCCCAGCCGATGCGCGACCAACGACCACCGGCTGAACCAGTTTAATCCGCTTACCCGCTTCCTATCCCTACCGTGTCTATATATACATAAATATTAATTTCTCCCTAGGGTTTTTTGTCCTTCTAGGATTTTTTCCCATTGGGTTTTCTCCTAGGGGGTTTTTTTGTCCCAGGGAGAGTCAGCCAACTTTGGCTTAACTTAGCACTTTACTGTATACGTTACATTATTAATACGCTTGCTTACACGGTTTATCCTTAGCCGCTATATTCTACTTCTTATACTATGTATTGATTTTCAGTGTTCTACTCTACATCTACTCATGTAAAGCTGCTTTGCAACAATTAACAATTGTGAAAAGCGCTATATAAATAAAATTGAATTGAAATTGAATTGAACAAAGCTTTTTTTAATCAGATAACTGTGGTATGTCACATTACATGTGTGACGGTGGAATGTGGCAAATGCAAGATGAGGATCCAAATGCAGTTTTAGTAAGTATTTTAATAAATCCAAGAATGGTAACAGGAACATGGGCAGGCAAACACAGGCAAAAACACAAAAGTACATCCAACATTGACTGACAAACAGGAAATGAACTAACAGGGTATATATGTATGACAAGAACCAATCACAAGGTAGAGACAGTGGCCCTCATTCTTGCGTAGAAACGGGCGTATATGTTGGCGTAAGATTATGCTTACACTCCTCTCACCGCCTGATTTATCAAGCTGTGCGTACCTTTGATATTCAGGTGTACGCAATACCTGCCCTTCATAAATGCAGCGGCTGAAAACGATCGTCATTAGAATAACACGCCCATATAAATTCAAGTCTCCGCCTCCCCCACGCCCTCATTTTACGCCATTGACACACGAAAGACGGCAAGAGAAACCGAGAAGTGAAAAGAAACAAAATTGTTTTATGTGGGAGTTTAAAATGGGATTAAAGACACATTAATAATTGGATGACAATTTGTAATATTCTTATTATTATTTGTATTATTAATGACGCTTATTGATATTTAGAAGAATAATTATTTATTATTATTATTATTATTATTATTTACTGTTGCCCACATCTAAATTCTATGTCTGCTTAATGGTTCGGTTAAGTTTTTTTTAAATAATATTTTAAAATGATGTAATAACTTTTGTAGTGTGTTGTTTTGTATTTACATACAGTTGTTTGTTAGCTATATCTTAGATCCAGTTTGATACGGAGCTCCGGATATAATTCAAATTAACAATTTGTTTCCACGACATCCACATGTTTTACTAGGCTAATTCATAATTTGAAGTAATAATAATTGTAATAGTAATTACAAAATATTATAATAATTCCAAGGAACAAACTGTTGAATATTGGGAACGAATTCTAAATTAATGGCCATACTTTAGACTAAATAAGAAAAAGAAGTGTCCATAATGTAGCATAAAAGATAATTTGTGGCCATGATTTTGTCCGCATGTCATCATGATCGGATTAATGGCTCCATTCAACACAAGCATTTTACCTTACCTATTCATGTAGCTATTTATTTATCATCGAATGACTAGCTTACCTTTTGATGCATTATTACCATGTTTTCGTAGTACATCTTTGTGCTTTCTTGCAATGTGCCGCTTCAGATTCCAGGATGAATATTTGCTAACTTTTACAGTCTCTCCGCACTCCCTTTCATTGTTTTCTTCCTGCTCAATCTTAACTTTGATTTTTACTTTACATTTATGTATAAGGCTTGAGTTCCATAACTTATTGCTAGACGTTTTTACAGATTCTCGAACTAGCAAATTATCAAATGGCATTCTGGGTTCAACGAGCGGTGCTAAGCGAGCGGAATTTTCGGAAAAAGGCGCTCTGATGGGATTACCGCACCGCTCAACCCTCTGCTCCGCTTACGTGCTCTACCCTGAAACGGCTCGCAAAAGGAATACATATGCATTCAAATCAAATGCTTTGGTAAAGTCACACAAATTAAACATTGAAGTTCATGTTGCAAAAAAAAAAAAAAACACTTAAGTTTATAATTACTATGTTGCTGTTGTTTTTTTTTTACAGTGGGTCATAATATATCATGTACTATTTTAGTTTGTCAGTGCGTTTTGTTGTGTTAGGAATTTCTTTCTGTGCATCTGCTTACTCAAAACGTGCGTACACCACCTCCTGAGCTGGCGTAGGATTTAAGTGTGCGGTACGTCAACGTCCATATTGATAAATCTCAAAGTCACCGTGGTTTTGGGTGTACGCCAGGTGAACGCTGGAAATTTGGTGTACGCACGTTTGATAAATCAGGGCCAATGAATCACTAAGACAACAAACAAGAGGTAATGAGTGAAGCAATGAATGTCCATGGTAACAAACAAGGGGGTGGAGCTACAATAGAACAGTGTATTCCTGGTGTATTCCAGAAAGCAGGGTTAACTTACCATCAGATAAACCCTGAACTCTGGGTTGATCAACCCCAAACTTGCTTACTCTGGGTATCTCGGTTCCAAAACATAGTTTAAAAGGTAGTTCAATCAACCCGCTGAAAGTAACGCGCGCTCACGGTAACAACATAAAGGCATTGTCAATGGATCACAGATTTCACGAGTCACCATGGAAACGTAAGATAACTTAGAAGTTCCCTTTCAGTCGGTCACTACGACGTCACGTCGTGACCAACGAATTGGGAACTCGCTTAGAGGGACCAATCTGCTTCAAATACTACTAAAACGCCAATGAACTTGGCATTGAGATATTTGCATAATGCTGGCGCCGCCCCGCCAGGTGCGTATATAAGCAGCAGGTGCAAATATGGAAATTAGCTTTTTAACGCTTCGAAAGCCGGCAGTATCTGCTACTGAGAAGCTACTTTCTGCTCTGGTGGGAAACGATTGCTGAAGTTGGTTGGACTAGCAGTACCACAGCGGACGCCGCAGTTTTTCCACTACTCTGCATCTTTTTTTGTTTTGAGTTTTAGTGAGTGCGTTGCTGATCCCTGTGCGCATCATCAACTGAGCATCTAAAGTGAATTTCCCTAAAAGAGTGCTACGAGAGAACTCTGTGTCTTGTTAAAGACAGCCACTCTCTCGTATATCCGGAGATCAGCGTCCTTTTCAGGATGGCTTTTCGTCCGTGTGTTCTTGGATGCGGCAAGTACATGGGTCCAAAGAACGGTCACGAGCGCTGTCTGTCATGCTTGGGCATCGAGCATGCGGAGGCTGCGTTCGTTGGGGGTGCATGTTCTCACTGCGAGGAGATGTCCCTTTTGGATTTACGCAGGCGGTTGTCGTTTCTATGGGAACGGCGTCCGCGTCCGGTGAGTGCTGACCGCTGCCACGGAGCGGCCGTGAAGCTCTCTAAGGACGATTTGCGTCTAACTGTGCTGAGCCGGTCGGGGGATTCGTCCTCCGGCTCTCAGCCTTCCCGTCCTCAGCCGGTAGAAGTGCCTATGGAGACTGCAGCATCGTGTTCTACGAGCGCTGTAGAATCCATTGTGCCTTCCTCTGGATCCGCTTTGACCGCAACACCCGAGGGTGGGGCCCCTCTTTCCGAAGCTGACTCCGACGTTCTTCCTCCCTCTGGTCGGGTCGTGACGCCGGAGTTTGACCCGGAGATGGTGGCCGTGCTCGCTCGAGCGGCGGAGACCGTAGGGTTAGAGTGGGTTAACCATCCTCAGCCCGAGCCGTCCCGCCTGGATGATTGGTTCTTCGGAGCTGCCCGGGCTTCACAGACCTCTCTACCAGTACCTTTCTTCCCCGAGGTGCACGAGGAGCTGTCACGGACTTGGAAGTCGCCGTACTCTACCCGGTTACGGCCGATTCAGCCCTCCCCCTCACCTGCCTAACTAACGGAGCCGCTAAGGGTTACACGGGGATCCCTCCTGTGGAGCGAGGGGTCACGATGCAGCTGTGTCCGGCCACCGCTGCCTCTTGGAAGGACCGCCCAACCCTTCTCTCTCGGGCTTGTAGATAGTCGTTCGGTTTAACGGGCGCTGCCCATCAGGCTTGTGGAGAGGCAGCTTCGGCTCTGCATGCAATGGCTTTGCTGCAGGTCTATCAAGCGAAGGCCTTACGGGATTTGCACGAGGGAGGACACGACTCACCCGTCCTCTCGGATCTCCGGGCTGCCACTGATCTGGCTCTCCGCGCAACGAAGGTGACGGCGCAGGCGATTGGTCGTGCGATGTCTACACTCGTGGTCCAAGAACGCCACCTATGGTTATGTCTGGCTGACATGACGGAAGCGGACAAGAACAAGTTCCTGGACGCTCCAGTGTCACAGACTGGCCTATTCGGCGAGTCGGTGGAGTCTTTTGCTCAGCATTTCACCGCCGCTCAAAGGCAGACTGAAGCGATCTCTAAGATCATGCCCCGGCGCAAGAGGCCTGCCTCTCGTCCACCAGCACCGGCTGCCCAGTCTGCTCCTCGCCGAGGGCGCCCTGCGGCGGCTGCCTCTGCCCCCCCCCCCCCCTAGGAAGTCATGCAGGCAACGGAGGGGGAACAGCCGTCGACAGCCCGCCCCGCCCGCTCGACCACCTTCCCGTGGTGGCAAATGGGGATCTAAGCGGCCCTGAGACGGGCGACCTGGAATCGGATGGGATCACTCTTTGGGAGACGGTGAATGCACCGCTCCTTCCCCCGGAGGAGGGCCGGGTGGAGAATCTTTGGTTTCGTTTTGTTTCTGTTCCGACGGCTTCTCAGCCGGCACCCACAAAACCCCAAAAAGAGTGCATTCTTATTCCTTCTCCAGGTCTTCAGAGGATCGAGAGAGGCGTGAGCGGGCATTCATCTGCTCATCCTCCCTCTCCTCCATCGCCAGCGGGTGTTCTGAGGAGTCCGAGCTCTCCACTGCGGAGACCGGACCACCAGCACCCTCAGCGGTCTCAGGTCAGTGTCACAACCCACACACACACTGTAGTTGTGTGCGCTCTTACGGCGCGCGCACCGGCAGTCTCACCTGTTTCGCTCGTCTGCCCCACCGTGAGCTCTCCGGTTGTGCCGTTAATTCCCCTCGCACGGTCTCTGGAAGCTTGGCTTTAGCTTACCAGCCCGTCCCGATGGGTATTACGCACGATCCGCCTCGGCTACGAAATTCAATTCAACCGGCACACACCCAAATTCTCGGGCATTCGTTTCACTACAGTGAAAGCGTCAGATGCACATGTACTGCGTGCAGAACTCGATGTCCTCCTGGCGAAGGACGCGATCGAGCCGGTCCCTCCAGCCGAGATGAGCTCAGGGTTTTACAGCCTGTATTTCATTTCCAAAGAAGGGCGGTGGGTTAAGACCGATCTTGGATTTGCGCGTTCTGAACCGATCTCTCCAAAAACGACCCTTCAGAATGTTAACACCGAAACTGATATTTTAGTCAATACGTCCCCAAGATTGGTTTGCAGCAATAGATCTTTCATGTGTCCATTCTCCCTCGCCACAGGCCGTTTCTGCGCTTTGCGTTCGAGGGGCGGGCATACCAATACAAAGTACTACCATTCGGGCTGTCTCTCTCTCCCCGTGTATTCACGAAAGTAGTGGAAGCGGCGTTAAAGCCCCTGAGAGAGAGCTGTTTTCGCATTTGTGACCCGTCACGGAAACCAGGGGCACAAGTCGGCAGCACAAGTTTCGAGAAAATGAGAATCAAAGTTTTTTTTTTCAAAATTTGTGATTTTCGTTTTATTGCAGAATCTGTTAGTTGAGATCACGAAGAAGCCTCTCCATGTTTGAGATAGCAGTTTATGTATATTTAGAAGGGTACATTTTGCGGTTGAAATAGGCTTGTTTTTCCAGAGATTCTAGCGTGCAGCGGGGGGCGTCATTGTCTGTGTGTATATTTACATACTGTATAAGCTTTTGTTTTTGCCTCCGCCCCCACAGGGAACAGCGTGACTACTGAATAAGGATAGTTCGCCCAAAACTGAAAATAATGTCATTAATGACTCACCCGTATGTCGTTCTAAACTCGGAAGACCTCCGTTCATCTTCGGAACACAGTTTAAGATGTTTTAACTTTAGATTTAGTCCGAGAGCTTTCTGTTTCCTCCATTGAAAATCTATGTACGGTTTCCATGTCCAGAAAGGTAATAAAAACATCATCAAAGTAGTCCATGTGACATCAGTGGGTCAGTGAGATTGTGGTGAAGCATTGACAATACAGTTTGGTCCAAAAATAGCAAGAATTACGACTTTATTCAGCATTGTCTTCTCTTCCGGCTCGAGCGTGAAGTCACGTGGCTTGTAGTGACGCGCTGCCCTGTTCCTCAGACATGTTTGCTTAGTTTTATTTATTTTTTTCAAACTTATAGCGTGCGTCTCCCCAGACTGTAAATGAAGCTCGGGCGCACAAAACAAAAGAAAGATAAAAGAAGCTGGGGCGGAACAAATAACAGTCAGCCGCATGGTACGTCAGCCGCGTCACTGACTTTATGGGGCGCCGCAGTCAGATGACGTCAAAGTACCGCGAGAGCTCTTCAAAAAATCTTACGGAGTTGTTTAATTTCGACTCGCTCTCGCGGTACTTTGACGTCTTGCAGCGCAGCATGAAGTCAAACTCATAAGTTACACAGAGACCCTATTTTAAATACAAAATTTGAAGGCGGGTTCATGTGTTTAACGGAACGCAAATACCGGACTGTAATCTGATATACCCTTACATGTTACGATGTAAATAGTCCTCAAATTTTATATTATATTGTATTACCAGAAGTTCATGCGAAATCTGATGTACTAATAGACTATATATTTCACGGATTATACGCATTTGTGGACAAAAATCATTGGATGATTCACACATCTGAAACAGACTGTATTCGACTTGTGATCCCCACAAAGGTAAAAGTCCTGTTTATTTTTGCATGTTGTTCCTTCGGACTTCTGTAATAAAATACTACATATGCTGCTAGAACATCTGTAGCCTATCTCAAAACGGCTTTACAGGGGGTATGTCTTAGCTAAATGAGATGTAAATGAGCCCTATTGTCTCTCCAGCCAGGGAAAAGGGAGAGTGTTAACTTTTTTCTTTCTCAAATTTCTCAGCATTCTCCTTCTTGAATGTGTTACATTCAAATGGCCACAACTTCTCCAAATCTTATCAGATTTCCATGTGTTACACATCGTTAGAAAGCTTAGAAACTGCACTTTCAGAATCTATGAATAACTCAAAATGCCCCAGATCCGACTTGTGTCCCTACTTTCCGTGAATGGTCACATTTTGGCTTACCTCGACGATTGGCTTATAATAGCGCATTCTCGGCGGACGCTTTGCGAGCACAGAGACTTTAACGCTTCGGCATCTCGCCCTTTTGGGTCTTCGGGTCAACTGGGAAAAGAGCAAACTTTGCCCTACGCAGAGGATCTCTTTTCTCGGGATGGAACTGGACTCGATCAATTAATCGGCACGTTTAATAGAAGCGCGCATCCAATCAATTTTGACTTGCCTCGGTTCTTTCCGAGGGAAGAACGCGGTCCCTCTGAAACAATTTCAGAAGCTCCTGGGACATATGGCAGCAGCAGCGGCCGTGACACCGCTCGGGCTGCTCCATATGAGACCGCTTCAGCGTTGGCTTCACGATCGAGTCCCGAGGAGAGCGTAGCGCGCCGGCATTCACTGTGTAACCATTACACCTGCGTGTCGTCTAACATTCACCTCGTGGTCAGACCCTGCGTTTCTGAGAGCAGGGGTTTCCATGAAGCAGATTTACTGGCATGCTGTTGTACACACAGATGCATCCAACACGGGGTGGGGAGCCACGTACAACGGGCTTGCAGCTTCGGGGTGTGGACAGCACCCCAGCTGCACTGGCATATCAATTGCCGCGAGTTGTGGGCTGTATATCTGGGACTCGTACGCTTCGCTACAGAGCTGCGAGGGAAGGATGTACTAGTACGCACCGACAACACTGCGACCGTTGCGTATATCAACCATCAAGGCGGTTTGCGCTCTCGTCACATGTCGCATCTCGCCCGTCATCTCCTCCTTTGGAGTCAGAAGCATCTGAGGTCCCTTCGTGCCATTCACATTCCGGGTTCGCTCAATACAGCGGCAGACGAGCTTTCCCGAGCTGCGCGCCCCGGAGAATGGGGACTCCACCCCCAGACGGTCCAGCTATTTTGGAAGAAGTTCGGTCGTGCGCAGATAGATCTATTTGCGTCACCGGACGATACCCACTGTCGCCTGTTTTATTCACTAACCGAGGGAAGCCTCTGCGTGGATGCGCTGACACACAGCTGGCCGCGGGGGATGCGCAAATACGCGTTTCCACCAGTGAGTTTAATTGCACAGACACTGTGCAAAGTCAGGCAGGACGAGGAGAGCCTTCTACTGGTCGCACCTTACTGGACGACAAGGAATTGGTTTCCAGAACTGATGCTCCTCGCGACAGCCCCTCCCTGGCGGATTCCCCTGAGGAAGGACCTTCTATCTCAAGGAGGGGGCACATTATGGCACCCGCGCCCCAACCTGTGGGATCTTCATGTATGGTCGTTGAGCGCACGCAAGGTTTAGGTGATTTATAGCAAGCGGTATCTAACACCATCGCCGCGGCTCGAGCTCCGTCCACAAGACGGGCTTACGAGCTTAAATGGAACCTTTTCGTTGATTGGTGCTCTTCGCAACGCGAGGACCCCCGAGAATGCCCCATTAATATCGTGCTTTTATACCTTCAACACCGGTTAGATGGTAGTCTGTCACCCTCCACCATTAAAGTTGATATCGCTGCTATTTCTGCTCATCACTCACTTATTAACGGCAGAACAGTCTGCCAGCACGACTTAGTTATTAGGTTTTTAAGAGGTGCTTGTTGGCTAAACCCCTCGCGCCCTCCCTCTATTCCTCCTTGGGATCTGTCCATGGTGCTGAAAGCCCTGCAGGGAAACCCGTTCGAGCCTTTGCAGTCTGTGAGTCTGAAGTTTTTATCAATGAAAACTCTGACCCTGCTCGCATTGGCCTCTGTTAAGAGGGTAGGTGACCTTCATGCATTCTCCATCGACGATTCGTGCCTTCAGTTTGGTTCTGATGTCTCGAGCGTAACACTCAGACCCAGACCAGGCTACGTGCCCAAAGTTCCCACCACTCCCTTCAGAGATCAGGTGGTGAGCTTGCAAGCGCTGCCCCCGGAGGAGGCCGACCCAACCATGGCTTTATTATGCCCCGTACGAGCGTTACGCATCTACGTGGATCGCACACAAAGCCTCAGGACTTCAGACCAGCTCTTTGTTTGTTACGGTGGTCAGCAGAGAGGGAAAGCTGTCACTAAGCAGAGGATGTCTCATTGGATAGTTGATACTCAATTTCAATTTCAAGTTTATTGTCATTGTAAAAATACAGTGTATTAAAACAACGAAATTCAAAGTGCCACTCTCTAGCTTCGTACTTAAAAGATAATAATAATTATAAAAAATAAATATATAAATAAATAAAAGAGGATAGATAATGAATATAAATAAATAAATTATCTAACAGACAACAAAATCAACAATCCCTCCTCTCCCTCCCAAACAACACAAAATCGTACTCGCTCCCTCCCAGTCACATAAATATAGAATAGAGCAGCAACCATCATTACAAAGGCTTCTAATTGTACAAAGTGCAATAGATTACGATAGGTGGTGAGTTATGATAGAATAAGGCCCTTTGGCACAAGATAATTGTTTATTCACAGAGCGTATAGCCCAGGGGAAAAAACTGTTGGTTAGTCTGCTAGTTCGTGCTGTCAATGACATGTAGCGCCTGCCGGAGGGGAGCAGATTAAACAAGTGATGAGCAGGATGGCCAATGTCCTTGAGTATAGTTTTGGTTCTATTGACACAGCGGGAATTGGCAAGCTCCTCCAGGGAGGGAAGGGGACAGCATACGATTTTTTGGGCTGTACCTATGATCCTCTGCAGTGCCTTCCTATTCGCCGCCGAAGGTGATTACACTTTCTATGGTTGACCGGTAAAAAGACTCCAGCAGCTTCCACTTTTTTTTCCACTATTTTCCACTATTTTTCCTGAGGATCCTCAAGAAATATAATCGTTGCTGAGCTTTTTTGGTTATAGCTTTGGTATTGGTGGTCCAAGACAGATCTTCAGAAATGTGTGTTCCTAGAAATTTAAAGGAGGAAACCCTTTCCACGCAGACGCCATTCAGGTAGAGTGGGGCGTGAGTAGTGCTGTTCCGTCTGAAGTCTATGATGATTTCTTTGGTTTTTGATGTATTCAGTTGTAGGTTGTTAAATGAACACCATGTTGACATTTGCTGTACCTCCTCTCTGTACTCTGTTTCGTCTCTTCCTGAAATGAGACCGACCACTGATTAGAAGGGTGGGAGGGGGAGCAATCAGATGTATATAGTGTGTACAAGAGTGGGCTCAACACACATCCTTGGGGGGATCCAGTGCTGAGTGTGATGGAAGAGGAGAGGTGGTGACCAAGTCTCACTTGCTGTGATCTGTTGGAGAGGAAATCTTTGATCCAAGCACAGGTGGAGGGAGGAAAGAATTTAACCTCAATAGCTTTTCCATTAAAATGTCTGGGATTATTGTATTAAATGCTGAGCTAAAATCTATGAAGAGCAGTCTTACATAGCTGTCTGGTT
Organism: Paramisgurnus dabryanus; assembly: GCF_030506205.2. NCBI lineage: Eukaryota > Metazoa > Chordata > Actinopteri > Cypriniformes > Cobitidae > Paramisgurnus > Paramisgurnus dabryanus. Next base: position 37,736,073 of record NC_133350.1, on the reverse strand, counting down.
GTTCGAGGTGGCTCAGCATAGAGTGGAGGGTGATAGCAATGGCGTCCTCAATAGAGCGGTTTGCCCTATAGGCAAACTGGTAAGGGTCAAATGATGGTGGGAGGCAGGACTTGATATGTTGGGCGACCAGCCTTTCCAAACATTTCATGACCAATGATGTAAGTGCAATGGGCCTAAAGTCATTTGGGCTTTTGCAGGCTGCTGTTTTTGGGACTGGGATAATGATGGCAGATTTCCAGCAGGATGGTACAGTGGCTAGGGTCAGGGAGATATTGAAAATCTCTGTTAGAATCCCGGTTAGTTGGTCTGCACAGGCCCTGAGTACTTTCCCTGGTACCCCATCGGGTCCCGCTGCATTTCCTCGGGTTCACTTCCCTCAGTACTTTCCTCACCTGATGTTCCTGAAGGGATAGTGAAGTGTTGGTGAAAGCAGGAGGGGGCACTGATTGTCCATTCACCTCAAACCGGGCAAAGAAGCTGTTTAATTCCTCTGCCATTGTAGCATGAGAGGGTATGGATGAGATGTTATGGCCTTTGTAGTTAGTAATCTGCTGTAATCCCTGCCACACTTGCCGCAGGTTGTTGTCCGTGATGTATCCCTCAATTTTCTTTTTATATGCCTCCTTAGCGGTCCTAATACCCTTCTTTAAGTTAGCTCTGGCTGAGCTGTATTGTGCTCTGTCTCCTGACCTGAATGCAATGTTACGGTCTTTAATAAGGAGCCGCACTTCCCTTGTCATCCAGGGTTTCTGGTAAGGGAAAACCCTGATTTGTTTGGTGGTGGAAACATTCCCTGCACAAAAGGTGATATAGGATAGGACCGTTTCTGTATACTCCTCCACATTCAAGCTCTCAAATAGACTCCACTCCGTGGTTGAGAAGCAGTCTTGGAGCTGGGAGAGGGCATCATCTGACCAAGAGTTAATATTTCTAATAGTTGGCTTATTTTTCCTAATGTGAGGGGTGTAGGCTGGTATAAGATGCAGTGAGAGGTGGTCTGACAGGCCAATATGTGGTTGGGGCACCGCTCTGTATGCATACTTAATATTACAATAAACATGGTCCAGTGTACTGCTCTCCCTGGTGGCACACTTAACATATTGGGTGAATTTTGGAAGGACAGTTTTTAGACATGCCTTATTAAAATCCCCCGCTACTATGTGTGCCCCATCTGGGTGCGACTGCTGCAGTTTACTTATCCTCTCATGAAGATAGCTGAGGGCTATATTTACATTAGCATCTGGAGGGATGTATACTGCCGTGATGGATAATACAGTTATCTCCCTAGGTAAGTAAAATGGGCGGCAGATGACAGTTAATGCCTCAAGATGGGGAGAACAGTATTTATATTTAGCATGGCTTTGAGTACACCAGTCATTATTAATATAGATACAGAGTCCGCCACCTCTCTTCTTACCGGACTCGCGGTTCCTATCGTGTCGATAGATGGTGCGGCCCGCTACCTGTACGGCGTTATCGGGAATAGATGGACGGAGCCAGGTTTCGGTCAGAATCATCACACAGCAGTTCCGGACAAAGTTGTTAGTTTCGATCTGCAGTTCTAGGTCATCCATTTTGTTGACAATAGATCTTACGTTTGTAAGGAAGACACTTGGGAGAGGGGGCTTATGTGGATGCTTCTTTAGCTTCGCTACCAGGCCGGCTCGACATCCTCGCTTTTGTTTCCTGTCCCTCCGCCGTCTACCCCGCCTGCCGGAGCCGATAACAATCCAAGGAGATCCCGGCGTCCTCGATACCTCGATCGGTATGTTGTTAGTACGTTGGAAATAATCTGTTATTGGCACGCTGCTCTGTAAGCCGATGCTGATCAGGTTTGTGTGACTATATACACGTTGTTCTTGACAAAATTCTCCATATGTTTGCAACTCTATATAACCTAAACATAGAAGAACGCACCAAACTAGAGAGCTCAAAGCCGCTGCACTCGCTCGCGCCGCCATTTTTTGTAGACTGCAGTGTTCACACCACAGATGGGTCGCCCAGAGTACTATCGCCCTTGCTTATAATCTACAGGGCATTCCTTGTCCATTTAATTTGAGAGCTCACTCTACTAGAAGTGTTGCCTCATCTTGGGCACCCGCTCGTGGTTCCTCGCTAACAGACATCTGCAGAGCTGCTGGTTGGGCGACACCTAATACGTTCATTAGATTTTACAGTGTTCGTGTCGAGCCTGTCTCCTCTCATGTCCTTTCCTCGCTAGGGGAAGCACAGAGAACAGGCTCGCAGGTCAGCTTGCAGCCTCCGACTGCTGCTCCAAACTGAGCTCAGTATGGAAGGCCATCGAGACAAAAACGCGTAATAATTTGTTTTGCCTTCCTCCGCTGCCTTGGCAGCCTGATGTTGCGGAGCATCTGCTGCCAGCCTCTCATTAGCTGCATCCTCGCGAACCTATGTGTATGGCTCGGGCATCCACAATGCGTCCCACCGGGTTCCTTGTGAGTATTTTTCTGTGGGGTTAATCCTACTAGCACACGTTTCCCTCAGCAGAGCATTGCTTTGCTTACACAGCCACGGCTGTCATTATACCTCAACTACGGTTGACTTCGCCCACCAATAGCCCTTAACGGGGCGGTGGGTTCCGCAGCGTTCCTATACCGCTCAGATAGGGCGCTTCCCAGTCGCTGGCACTACTGTGGGGTTAAAGGAACATCTAGTGCCCGGCCTTCTGCCTTAAAACCTAATTCTCCTTATCCTTAAGTGGAACCGGAGGGCTTTATGCAGACACTGGAAGAGGTCAGCCCTCAGTGGCGTTTTGGTAGGGATTCCCAATTCTAAGCGAGTTCCCAATTCGTCGGTCACGACGTGACGTCGTAGTGACCGACTGAAAGGGAACGTCTCGGTTACGTATGTAACCCACGTTGGCGAGGAAGGGAACGGAGACGTCACGTCCCGTCGCCACAGAGCTGTTTCCTGCTGTTTATCGGCCGGTCACACTTTACGGCTTTCTCAGCGAAAAAGAAGCTTCCATATTTGCACCTGCTGCTTATATACGCACCTGGCGGGGCGGCGCCAGCATTATGCAAATATGTCAATGCCAAGTTCATTGGCGTTTTAGTAGTATTCTAAGCAGATTGGTCCCTCTAAGCGAGTTCCCAATTCGTCGGTCACGACGTGACGTCTCCGTTCCCTTACTTCAGGGAACGAGGGTTACATACGTAACCGAGACGTTTTTAAATGAGAAATAACATTATAAACCAATACTTTCTGGCAAAATCAACGTTTTATAACGTTATATAAGTGCGTGATTACAAAACAGGTAAAATTAATTAATTAATTAATTAATTAATTAATACGGACCTATTTTACCCAATTTAAGTCCAATATTATATGTGTCTCAACGAAAATAAACATTATTTAAATATTATTTAAATATATTAATTATATCGAATTAGATTTTTCTCTTACAAAAATTAACAATAGTTTTACTACAGTTAAAACAAAAAAATATGGTTACAGTAAAACCATGGTAACCACAAAATAACCATGGTTTTGACAACCATGGTTTTCAAAAACCATAGTTAAACCATGGTTAGTGTAGTAAAAGATTGTTACCACAACTTTACACCAGTAAAACCATGGTTAATTTTTGTAAGGGTTGTGGCACATAAAGTGCATAAATCTGTCATAAGGCTTATTTACAGTTTTTTTTTAGATATGATTGTGTTGTGTATGCATAAAATGCACAATGGTTATATTCACTATATTGTACTTATTTCACTTCTGCTCCTTTGGGTGACCCTGTTTAGTTTTTGAACTTTCCACACTGTATCATAATTTTTAACATTTACTGATAGCTGATAGATTAATGCACCCTCTTTTAATATTTTCAATAATTTTGTGTAATGCTTTTCAGTACACTACACTAAAAATAATCATTCATTTGCATTGGATGATTAGGATCTGCTGTGACAGAAGTGGAGAATAGAAATGTTACATTAGTGCTCATAGTAACATGTTCTAAAATGTCCTGTATTATCTAATATAACCAAATATCTCAATTTCCCTTTGGCTCAAAATTGATAGCTCAAGAAAGCACAAAAGGCCAATTTTAAAGAAAAAAAGGTGATTAAGAAAAAGACTAAAGATCAAATGTAGAGAGGGGGCTAAGGATCTGAAATGCATGTTTAAGAAATAAATATTATACTATGAAAAATATATTTATAATTTCATTTCATTGTGTACATGATTCTAACTGATAATAGAAAATCTCTGACCACTATGCCTTGTCTGTGATTCAATGGTGTTTCAGCTGATGAAGTCTGTGCTTCACCTGTGTCACTCTGTGGGTCAGTGTTAAATCGTGCCTATGCTTCATGCGTGTCATTCTGTGGGTCATGCACATGCCTATCAGACACCAGACATGGGGACTTGTGACTTGGTGACTTGGACTCGAGTCGACTCGAGTCGCTATTTTTGTGACTTGTAACTTGACTTGACAAAAAATAAAATACTTGAGACTTGACTCGGACTTGGAAGTTAAAGACTCGGGACTTGACTTGACTTGAGACACGATGACTTGAATGACTTGAGTGTTAATCACATCATGTTTTCAGTTTAAATATAAAATATATAAATTATTTTAAAAAATAAAGTCGACCCAGCTGGAGCGCAGGCTGAGAATGGCGTTGTCATGACTGAATCTCGACACTATCATTCGCCATGCCCTCTCGTAACTTACGCACACCACGCCCACTTAGATCAGATATCAACATGTCAGCCGGATGGGTACGGAGGGTCATCGCTTTCGGCTTCAACAAGATGGCAAAAGACGAACAGTGCGTTGCAAGACATGCAACATTAAAATCACAGGCAGCCAGACGACAACCTCCAATTTTGGTCGTCATTTAAAGAGCCATTATGCCCAGTAAGTGCTTGTCAATTTGTTAATATCTTAGTTGGTAGTTAGCTAATGTAATAATAGCTAATGTAGCCCTCATCATACTGTGTTGGGGACAAATGTGGGCAAAATAATTTTGATTTATTTTTTAAAATACTTATTTTTATTTTTGAATACTTCTTTTTCAAGTTTGCCACCTGAACACACATACAGAGAAAAATTACTTGATTCTACAATGTTAGGGGCGGTTCACATGTCGCGTCTTTTGCATGCTCAAGTTCGTTATTTCAAATTTAGGCGCACGAACAGAAGAGGTGCGACGCGCTCGTTTTTTCTGGGCACATGTTTGAGAGAAAGAGAGAGAGAGAGAGTGCGAGAGAGAGAGAGAGAGAGAGAGAGAGAGAGAGAGAGAGAGAGAGAGAGAGGGGAGAAATGTAACAAAGTTTAATGTTGAACGTAAACTGTGGTTGAGAGAGAGGGAGATGTTTTCAGAGAGGGGTCTGTTGGATGTTAAGCTGTTATTTGTTTTATGGACTCAATGTGGAAAATTTCAAACACGGTTGGCAGAAGCTAAAAGTTCTGAAGTTACAATTTTGTTTGATTCCAAGATGTATTTTACTGAACATGAGTATTTACAATGCAAATCCAAATTATTGTAATTTACTGATAGTTGCTTACTGTATATCTTGTCACTTTATTAAGATCAGATTCTGCAGGTAAAATTACAATAATAAGGTGACTTGACTTGGACTTGACCTACTACAGGACTTGACTTAACTTGACTTGACTTGACATAGCCTGTGACTCGACTTGACTTGACTTGCCCAAGAAAAAAAATACTTGGGACTTACTTGAGACTTGAAGGTTCAGACTTGAGACTTACTTGAGACTTGCACATGTGTGACTTGGTCCCATCTCTGTCAGACACTGCAGGCAGGGGTAACTTCTGTCCCTCAGTAATTATTATTATGATAGGCATCATGTGTTTCTATTTGTTATACCCATTTACTGTAACATTGCCACATAGTCACTTAAGTAACATAGGTTAAGATTTCTGGTTCAATAATGACAATGTATTTGCAGCACACACCTTTATTAGAACTTTAGATTCATCTCAAATTATCTAGTAAGTGAAAGATGAGGTTATTTATGAATTGACCAAATTGATATGGAAATGTACTTTATTGTTAACATTTATTAACTGATGGAATTGTGTTTCATACATCCACTGATATTTGGAGATATATTAATAATGAACATAATTAAATGTATAGTATTGTCCGAACACAAATATGAATCATTTTTTATTAATAATGGACATAATTAAATGTATAGTAATTAGTTCAATCACAAATATCAATCCATGTTATTAAAAAAAAATGTTTCTTTAAAGAAATATCATACATTTTTGAAGACAGCAATAAATATTCGCGATTGTAAATGTAATAAAACTTAATGCTTTAACATTGTAATATTATGCAAAATATATGCTTCCACGCCTGCTGCAAGCTCATCATAAGTACACGCATGCGCAGACATCCTCCGGAGCCTCGTTTTATTAACTAAAATGAACTTACCCTGCAACATAACCTGCTCCAGAGCAGGTTATCTTCAGAGAGTCAGTTGCTATGGTTACTTACATAACCCGAAAGTTACCTCCGTTTTTGAAATCGAAAGCAGATGTTATCCGCTTACTTACTCCTAAACTTACACGGGTAAGTCACATAACCTGCTTTCTGGAATACACCCCTGGAGGGAAAACCACAGACAGAAACACAGGGCAAACACAGTCAGGACTCGTTAACAACGTGTATGTAAGAGGAACCTCACAAGCACAATAGAAATATACAAAGTTAGTGATAAGGACATACCAGCCGCAGTTTCGATTCTGATGCGCGCTTACTGTGTTGTATAAAGTAATTTAGTCACGTCGAGTTTAAAGTTTTGTTTCTACTTTACTATACGTATTGTCATTTATGTGTATCATCTTTAGCACCCAGAATCTTTTGTTGCTCAAAAAAGTGTTCGGCTGCTCCCGAGAGCCACTAATCCATGTTACAAAATAGCCTATTACTTGTTGCTTTTTATGTTTTTGAATGTAAAAAACACGCAAACATCATAAGTAGACCTCAGACAACAGTATAAAACGATAAAAACAACAGATTCATTGCCCCTTTAAGTTTCTGTAATTAACATTGTGTATACATTAATTTTATACAGTAACGTTAGCTCAGTGTAACTTTAGTAGTTGATATCCGTTAAATTTGATATCTGAGCGAAGGTAATTTATTTGTTTAATGTTGTTTTATTTATTTTGCTTATTTTCAGAAATAAACTTGAGCGGCAACAATATGTAGATAATGTATAGGCAACAGGTTGTCATCGCAGAAAAGCGCCTAATGCGCAGCTGGGGGTCTTGTATCACATTGAAAGGGCTTATTTCGTGATAACAACCAGCGGCCTGTACATTCTCCTGCTTATTACACTCTATTTACCTCATGAGTAATGTAAGAAACATTAAATATTGATTTGAAATATTTTATTTGATCATTTTTAACGAAAACAGAGAAAATCCGTTACTTTCTGTTTTAAGATAAAACAAGAAGTTCAAATGTCATGAACATGGTTTAATCAATCGTAAATATAATGTCATATATGTAATTAAAACAAATATTTAAATATAATTTTGTGGAATATTAAACTGTACGTGTCAAAATTATTTTGCATCCAGGTTACCGTGTGTTACTTTGAGAGGTAGTTATATGAAAAGAACAAACCTTGGTATGAATTTAGCATTAATGAGAGCCGTGTAATAAAACCGAACAGATTTTGTTGACCAAAGTTGGGCCCAATTCTAATTCTATTATATTTTTATACCCCTACGCCTAAAACTGTTACCACTTTCTCTTTGAAATAGTGTGAAAAGGGGAATATTCCTCTAAGAAATGTGACACCACTAGTACACCCTGCTGAAAAAACCAGCAAGACCAGCATGGGAATTATGCAGGTCTATGCTGTTTTTTAAGCAGGGCACTGTTATACATCCTACGATAAAGTAGATGCAATATTTATCACAAAATTTAAAGATGTCGCCGTCACATGTAGTCATGTAAGTTTAGTGGGTTACAGCCTAAAAGTGGCCCAGGTCTTTTTTGGCAAAAGTAGCACACCACACGCCCCTCTGTTGGCGATTTGGAGTGGTCTTCCCCTCCATCTATTCACTTTCCAGTTTCCCCGATCTGTTTGCAATCGCTGTAGGTTAGTGGACTGGCAATCTGAAGCACAGAGAGTTTCCTAGCTACCTAGGTTGTGAATTAGTATATCGTGTACAGGGGCTCGGCACTGGTAAAGGACACTTTACTCTGGTACACTTAATAACTTATTTTCCGGTGACGTGTTATTAAAACACATTGTAAGACGAATCGCCATTGATATGTATAAGAAACATGCAGAAACTACAAGTCTTTAACCAGTTTTTTGTTTGTTTTTTAGTCAAAGTACAGTATTAAAAACACTTTCGGTAAACTATTTCACAGAGACAAGAACAAAGTCCACTAAAAAAGACTGTGCTCACAGGAATTGAAAAACATGATTTGCTAATAACAGATGCTTAAAAACAAGAATGTCGCTTATTTGAAATCTATGTTAAATTTGTGCATTTGAGTTTATTATTTTGATTATTTCTTTATTTTCATTTTATTAGCAAGAATTGTCAGTGAACTTCGGCTCTCTGCAGTTAATGCCGCTCAACTTAAAAGCAGCTGATGGCGATTTGGCTTTCATAAGGTGAATGATGACAACGTCATTGACTGGAATGGACCGCATGCCATGGAAGATGCAGACAGTGTTGTAATCCCAGATGTCCAGTTGCAATGAGATCTCACTGCAGAGGAGATTGCAAGTTTACCCAAATGGGACGTTTCCCTCAATAACTCCACAGTAGAACAACTGACAGAGATGCTTAGAGATTAGATTTTACTGTTGTTAATATACAGACTGACACCATTTACTAACATTCCTTTGACTTGTATTTTCATATCAAATACAAAATGCCAGACCTACAACAGGCCTTTGGAGAAAGTTGTTGTTTTAAGAATTACATTTTAACTTTACTTAACCTCTATAGCAATGCTGGAACAGTACAAAAGTGGGTTGAAAATCAACAAGTTACACTTGATTTTCCATATGCAAGAGAACTTTTTCTAACATGCATTCTTCTTTCAAGAATATGCATTATAAACATGAGAAATTAAGAAAACCGCTACCATTTTCTACCATTTTTCAAAAGTATAAAACTGAATTGTCAACAAACATGTCATTTGTCTTTTGTTCAAACATGCTAATAAATTAACACGAACACATTGTTACATATAACAACTCAGACCAGTCCAAAGCCAAACTTTGTGGATGAAACGGCTGCTCTCATAGCTTGGGTAAATCCAAGGAAGGTTTTGCATTTCAAAGGAAGTTTTAATGTTGTGAGGCAGGTTGAAGCCACTGGAAAAGAATGGTCAGGCGATACTTCAACGTACAGGTGTTGAGGGAGAACAGCAGAGCCTGTCCAGAACTTAACCAGCTCATGAAGTTCTGCAGGTGATCCTGCAACAGTTGGGTCAACACAAAATATTTTCAATTACATCACTTCTGCATAGGCAATCATGACTTAAAAAAAAACAAGAGATACAACTTCCATCACATCTGTATTAGGACAGTCCTTCAACTCCAGAATTGGAGTTTCATCCTTCTTGCTACTTAAAATGGGGGAAAAGACTGGACTAATTCCAGAATACAGTGGACCTCCATTAATAAATGAATGTCCAATTATTCTTCCCACGACTCTTTTGGATGGTGACCTATTCAGTGTTCTAGATGTAAAAATATTTTTCTTATCTGAAAAATATTCAACAAATAATACACTTAACGTTTAATAAAACATCAACACGTTCAGTGGAAAAGGTATTCCTATGAATAGATACCCATTTTAAAGATACTGGATATAATAAGATTGAGCACTCATTTATTACTATAAATAGGGACAATGCAACACACAATATGGTCACTGTGGTGACAGAAGTCCATTTACAGTTAAAGGTAGGGTTTCACATTTTAAATAAATGCTAACGGTAGCCGCATAGCAATGATTAGATTTGAAAACACCTTAAAGGGTGCAGCTTGGACACATCTTCAGTGAAGGACCCAGGGTCATAGGGTGTTTCGGGTCTTTGATCTTCATACACCCTCACCTGGGCGACCCAACCAGGGTTGATCAGGCCCCGGTTTGTGTCCAAACAGCGTGCTACTCCATACTTCTCCCCTTTTGATCCACAACCACCTTGAGGCTTTTTCGGCAGCCTCACTGATGTTTTTAGTGGCTTTTCTTTCACACAACCCTCCAATGCCAAGGAGCCTGAATGCCCGATGCACAGATTGACTTAGAAAGCCCCTGCAGCCCACTTCTATTGGCTCACAGCGGGCCCTCCATCCACTCTCTCTGCATGCTTGAACCAACTCCAGATATTTGGCCTTCTTCCTTTCGAAAGCCTCCTCCATCCTATCCTCCCAGGGGACAGTAAGCTCCATTAGCACAACTTGCTTTGTTGAGTCAGATGTTAAGACCAGGTCTGGCCTCAGTGACGTCCTTGCTATGTTCTCTGGAAACTTTAACTGCCTCCCAAGGTCAGCAGCTTCCAATCTCGGGCCGTGGCTAGCAGTCCAGTTGAGGCCTTACGTACTCCCTGAGGTTTCTCCCCTGCCCTAACAAAGGAGATGTTGTGCTTTGCTGGGACTAGGTGTTTAGACTCCTGTATTGCGGTGCAAATGGTGTCCGCTACTACCTTCAGCACCTGGTTATGGCGCCATGTGTACCTCCCCTCTCCTAGTGCTTTAGGGCAGCAACTCAGGATGTGCTCCAAGGAACCATGAGCCGGGCACAGAGGGCATGCTGGTGTTTCTGCTAGGCCCCAGGTATGTAGGTTAGATGGACTTGGGAGGACATCATACACTGACTGAATCAGGAACTTAAGTCTTGCGGGTTCAGACTACCATAGTTCTGTCCAGGTGATCCTCCTGGCAGCCGCATGATCCCAATTGACCCAGGCCCCTTGTTGTCATGAAATCAAGATCCCACCCTCAAGTCAAATCGCCATTCAAAATCATGCCTCTTTCAAAACACATGAACACGCACAGATCAGACGGTCACATCTCTCGTCTCATTCATCAGTGACACAACTTTGCATTACAAGGTGAATAACATTTCCAAAATAACAAACATAAACAACTGGTTTACATCAGAATTAGTTAAGCACACTTTCGGTTGTGTAGACGTAGTAACTATATCATTAAGCTAATCCGTAAACGATCACACATTTCATAAGCAACACAATGTTTCACCATAGTAGAATATCTGAATCCATCTCAATACAAACATATCGCGTTCCTACCTCACCAAAATAAACAGTGCAACGACCCTTTCAGACCCTTTGCTTCCTGCAACTGTTTGCATCTCATGGTTAAGCAGTAAAGTTACCGATGTTAATTTGGGTTTTTGCTCTTTGCTGATCCAGGCAGTTTTTGCTGTTGTTGTTATAAAACATGTCTTTCGTTTTGTGCCTCCTGTGTAGGTTGTCAATTCAGCAGAAAAGTTTGCCATTCTCGCTGTTTACAGACAGGAGGTAAGCGCACGTAAACGTGCCGATGACGTATGGTGTCTGCGTGGACTCGCTGCGCGGTGGGCATTCAAATTACGCTTACATATGAGGGACAAAAATGAAAACGTCATTTCGGACCGAAATCTATGATTGGTTGAACATTTTTTGGTCCTACGCCTTTCACAGATGACATAAATTTCTATAAATACATTTAAACAACTTAACACAGTGATTGCTTTCAGGATGTGAGTAGACTTTTAACCAGCATAACTAAAAATGTTTCAGGATCAAATCTGTTACCCTACCTTTAAAGGTGGCCTCTTATGGCTATGTTTACCACATGTAAAATAGGTCTTTGGTAAGTAATGGTCAGTAGAGGTATTAAGCTCTATATACTTGAACCAGTTTAAAAAGTCAATTATCTAAATGTACTGTGCTGTATTAAATGTGTGTTTGTGAATTAGCAGACAGTGAGCATTTCAGAAAAAAAATACACATAGCTCAGGTCTCGTGCTGCCCTCACATGCTTTTATCTTTCTATAACGTGCCTAAGGCCATTGCGTATCTGCGTGCAATTTACTTAGTGACCATTTGGACGCTGGTTCACGGCCGTTGCATTTTTGGGGGGTCAAACGGTGGTGTATGCGCGTCTGTCGCCCCCTCCCCCGTGACGGGGAAAAGTCTTGCCGAGCCTTTTGGGCCCCAGGGCGCTACACAGGGCAGCATTTTAGTTGCCCCCGATTTCATGCCGGAGCTTGCAGTTCAGGGGAGATCCATCGGATGGCGCAGCCATTGTCCAGTCCCAATTTATTATAATAGCACAATTTTTGGCCAAAAGACCCCATCCCCTCTACCCATCAAACTATTATTCTTCCCCCTAACTCATTATTTTGTCAAATCATGGCCTGAGGGTCCTGGGCCCCCAGGGGCCAAAAGACCCCACCCCCGTCCGCCCACCAAACAATTATTCTTCCCCCTAACTCATTATTTTGTCACAACATGTCCTGAGGGTCCTGATGAGCTAATGGACCTGGACCCCCCGGAACCGAGACGCATGCGATCAGGGCATTTCCCTGAGTGTCATAAAATAAGTTTTATCAGGATAGAGCTTTTTCTGAAAATGTTCCCTACACCACTATTCTGCCCTTTTGCCACTTTATTTGTCTGTGACCATAAACCTGTCATTTTTCCCATATCCAAAACAGAATCCCACTGACTTAAGATGCTCCAAGCTCTGGGGGCCCCGAGTGCAAAAGAATTCCAGGACCACTGGGTGCCCAATTACTTTGTCTGCAATTGAGGAAAACAACTTGTGGCGCCTGGGCTTGCCCCCCTTGGGGCCCCAAGTTATGTTGCCCACTGGCAGTTTATTTCACCCACTGGCAACTTATGCATTGACCATTTGCCCACTTTTTTGCCCATTAGCGCATTAAACTGCCCATCTGCCATTTATGCCTCTGAGGGCCCCTGGGGGCCAATTGACCCAGAGGGCCCCAGGCTCTGGGGGCCCCAAGTGCCAAAGTATTGTCTGCCATTTAGGAAAACAACTTTTGGCCCCTGGGCTTGGCCCCCTTGGGGCCCCAAGTTATATTGCCTACTGACAGTTTATTTCATCCACTGGCAACTTATGCTTTGACCATTTGCCCACTTTTCTGCCCATTAGCACATTAAACTGCCTATCTGCCATTTATGGCTCGGAGGGCCCCTGGGGGCCAAATGACCCAGAGGGCCCCAAGCTCTGAGGGCCCCAAATGCCAAAGTATTCCAGGCCCACTGGGTGCCCATTTACTTTGTCTGCCATTGAGGAAAACAACTTTTGGCCCTTGGGCTTGGCCCCCTTGGGGCCCCATGTTATGTTGCCCACTGACAGTTTATTTCACCCACTGGCAACTTATGCATTGACCATTTGCCCACTTTTCTGTCCATTAGCACATTAAACTGCCCATCTGCCATTTATGCCTCTGAGGGCCCCTGGGGGTCAAATGACCCAGAGGGCCCCAAGCTCTGGTGGCCCCGAGTGCCAAATGATTCCAGGCCCACTGGGTGCCCATTTACTTTGTCTGCCATTGAGGAAAACAACTTTTGGCCCCTGGGCTTGGCCCCCTTGGGGCCCCAAGTTATTTTGTCCACTGACAGTTTATTTCACCCACTGGCAACTTATGCATTGACCATTTGCCCACTTTTCTGCCCATTAGCACAATAAATTGCCCATCTGCCATTTATGGCTCTGAGGGCCCCTGGGGGCCAAATGACCCAGAGTGCCCCAGGCTCTGGGGGCCCCAAGTGCCAAATGATTCCAGGCACACTGGGTGCCCATTTACTTTGTCTGCCATTGAGGAAAACAACCTTTGGCCCCTGGGCTTGGCCCCCTTGGGGCCCCAAGTTATGTTGCCCACTGACAGTTTATTTCACCCACTGGCAACTTATGCATTGACTGTTTGCCCACTTTTTTGCCCATTAGCACATTAAACTGCCCATCTGCCCTTTATTGCTCTGAGGACCCCTGGGGGCACATTGACCCAGAGGGCCCCGCGTGCCAAAGTATTGTCTGCCTTTGAGGAAAACAACTTTTGGCCCCTGGGCTTGGCCCCCTTGGGGCCCCAAGTTATGTTGCCCACTGACAGTTTATTTCACCCACTGGCAACTTATGCATTGACCATTTGCCCACTTTTTTGCCCATTAGCACATTAAACTGCCCATCTGCCATTTATGCCTCTGAAGGCCCCTGGGGGCCAAATGACCCAGAGGGCCCCAGGCTCTGGGGGCCCCAAGTGCCAAAGTATTGTCTGCCATTGAGGAAAACAACTTTTGGCCCCTGGGCTTGGCCCCTTTGGGGCCCTAAGTTATGTTGCCCACTGACAGTTTATTTTACCCACTGGCAACTTATGCATTGACCATTTGCCCACTTTTCTGCCCATTAGCACATTAAACTGCCCATTTGCCATTTATGGCTCTGAGGGCCCCTGGGGGCCAAATGACCCAGAGGGCCCCAAGCTCTGGTGGCTCCGAGTGCCAAATGTTTCCAGGCCCACTGGGTGCCCATTTACTTTGTCTGCCATTGAGGAAAACAACTTTTGGCCCCTGGGCTTGGCCCCCTTGGGGCCCCAAGTTATGTTGCCCACTGACAGTTTATTTCACCCACTGGAAACTTATGCATTGACCATTTGCCCACTTTTCTGCCCATTAGCACATTAAATTGCTCATCTGCCATTTATGGCTCTGAGGGCCCCTGGGGGCCAAATGACCCAGAGTGCCCCAGGCTCTGGGGGCCCCAAGTGCCAAATGATTCCAGGCCCACTGGGTGCCCATTTACTTTGTCTGCCATTGAGGAAAACAACTTTTGGCCCCTGGGCTTGGCCCCCTTGGGGCCCCAAGTTATGTTGCCCACTGACAGTTTATTTCGCCCACTGGCAACTTATGCATTGACCATTTGCCCACTTTTTTGCCCATTAGCAGTTTAAACTGCCCATCTGCCATTTATGCCTCTGAGGGCCCCTGGGGGTCAAATGACACAGCCAAGTGCCAAAGTATTGTCTGCCATTGAGAAAAACAACTTTTGGCCCCTGGGCTTGGCCCCCTTGGGGCCCCATGTTATGTTGCCCACTGACAGTTTATTTCACCCACTGGCAACTTATGCATTGACCATTTGCCCACTTTTCTGCCCATTAGCACATTAAACTGCCCATCTGCCATTTAATGCTCTGAGGACCCCTGGGGGCACATTGGCCCAGAGGGCCCCACGTGCCAAAGTATTGTCTGCAATTGAGGAAAACAACTTTTGGCCCCTGGGCTTGGGGCCCCAAGTTATGTTGCCCACTGACAGTTTATTTCACCCACTGGCAACTTATGCATTGACCATTTGCCCACTTTTTTGCCCATTAGCACATTAACTGCCCATCTGCCATTTATGCCTCTGAGGGCCCCTGGGGGCCAAATGACCCAGAGGGCAACAGGCTCTGGGGGCGCCAAGTGCCAAAGTATTGTCTGCCATTGAGGAAAACAACTTTTAGCATCTGGGCTTGGCCCCCTTGGGGCCCCAAGTTATGTTGCCCACTGACAGTTTATTTCACCCACTGGCAACTTATGCATTGACCATTTGCCCACTTTTCTGCCCAATAGCACATTAAACTGCCCATCTGCCATATATGGCTCTGAGGGCCCCTGGGGGCCAAATGACCCAGAGGGATCCAAGCTCTAGGGGGCCCAAGTGCCAAATGATTCCAGGCCCACTGGGTGACCATTTAAATATGTTACATTTATATAGCGCTTTTCTCAGTACTCAAAGCGCTTTACATATGAATGGGGGAATCTCCTCGACCACCACCAATGTGCAGCATCCACCTGGATGATGCGACGGCAGCGATATTGCGCCAGAACGCCCACCACACACCAGCTTATTAGTGGAGAGGAGATAGAGTGATATAGCCAATTAGTATGAGGGATGATTAGTAGGCCAATGGGCAAGTTTGGCCAGGATGCCGGGACACACCCCTACTCTTTACGAAGGACATTCTGGGATTTTTAATGACCACAGAGAGTCAGGACCTCGGTTTAACATCTTATCCGAAGGACGGTGCTTTTTTGACAGTATAGTGTCTCCATCACTATACTGGGGTGTTAGGACCCACACAGGCCACAGGGTGAGCACCCCCTGCTGGTCTCACTAACACCACTACCAGCAGCAACCTGTTTTTCCCAGGTGGTCTCCCATCCAAGTACTGACCAGGCTCAGCCCTGCTTAGCTTCAGTGGGTGAAGAAGTTTATTTTAATCCCAATTTACATGAATATGAGTTTACCATTATAATCACATGCAATTTGTTTACCATGAAGTAATGCATTATGTCAGGTGTTATGCTGGGGGTGGGTCAGTCAGGAGTTTAAAAACATGGGCCTTATGTGGTAGGAGTTGTAAAAGCCATCTGTGTGGAACAGATGTGTGTATTCATGTTTCAGGGCACAAAGGGTTTTAGTATTAGCAAATAGCCAAGGGTCAAATAGGTCAAGGAAAGGAGACACTGGTCTGAGGGATGTCATGTGGTTTTTGCCTGAACAGAAACATATTGTTTTAAGCATGGAGGAGGGGAGGGAACCAAAACCTATATATTACCAGGCCATGGCTCAGAGGGCCAGACTGATTTTGGAGGACCCTCCTAGGACCACACTCTGGTTCTGGGGGGGATTCACCAGGGGAGTCTCGGCTTTTTATTTGTCCGGATAATAAAAGTCTATCTCTTGAAATCAAAACCTAAGACTAAAGATTGTTTCATTTGAGGAAAAAGAAAACCACAACATTTGGTGCCGAAACCCGGGATAGAAAAGAGCTGGACAATCGAACCACCTGGGCAGACCTGACGAACAACACAAACAACGTATGGCCATATACCAAGGTAAGCACTTTTTGCTTATTAATTAGGTTTGTGTTGTTTGCCAGAATTGCCCCACGTGGTGAGAAATTTAAGCTCTTCTAAATTTAAGAACCATAAATGTGAACTGGGTTTTGATTTCAAGGGTACAATCTAATTAAGGCATGCATGCATGAATCTGTATTAAGTTACTTTGGCTTTGATGATCAGGGTGAATTGAAACAGATTTTAAGTTAAGAGAACGCGCAAGAGTTTGTATGCAAGATTGCATATGCTACGTTTGTCGAGGAAGTGTATAACGTAGAGGTTTAATTTGGTTGAATTTGAAGTTAAAAGTTTAAATCATTATGTCGGTGAAAGTGCAGTAATGATTGTTTAATTGGTTAATGTAAAAAAGGACACGCAAAAGTCGTCACGTCGGGGAAGTGCAATGACGATTGTGTAATTATTTAATAATTTGTGTTTGAGTGTGTATGTATGCAGCTGCAGTTTGTGTGTTAGTGAGAGAAATGTGAACGTGCATCTGGCAGGCAGGGAGAGAGTTTCCCTTAGGCAGTCTCTGCGGGTTGTTAAGGGGGGTGCAAAGTGTATCCTTTGAGTGTAGGGTAAATAACTACTGTGTTATAGTGCGGAAGAATGAGCCCTAAGGAAATAAATAAATAAAATAAATAGAGCCCAATTAAATACATAAAGGGTTGTACATAAATGCTAATGGGTTATTACTGAAAAATGGTTGGGTTAACAATTTGGTTTATAGGTTATCAAACATACATTTGAAATTTAAGGTTTGGTCAAACAATTGACACCAGATGGGATATCAAAAAGAGCACAGAACCAGAGACTACAGCTGGCTTTCTCGATGGGCAATGCAATCAGGTGGCCACCTATTAATCAATCAATTTTGCTTGTTTAAAGATTGTATTGTTCACCTGAGATGGCTTGTGTTGGTCAGATCACAAATGCTCTTCCAAATTTAAAAATAAAAAGGGCAAATTAAAGATTACTAGATTAAATGATAAGAATAAAGGGTTTCATTTTCAAAAGGAATGTGTGCTAGGACAGATGATGGTTTATTGTGTGAATGAGTTTTTGTTTTGTCATTGAGTGGCTTTGATGAAGATTTAATGTTAAGTTGAGAAGACGCCTAAGAAGTTTCGCGAAAAAGCAGTGAAGAACCTGAGTGTTACCATGTCGGGGCAGACACGGGGTTTGGAGAGAAGAGTTATTAAGTCCTGTAGGTCAGGTACGGTCTATGTGTTATTTGTCTTGTTGTTTTGAAAGGCCCGGGCTGATGAGAGATATTGTTTTTGTTTAATTTTTCATGTCGGATTGGTAAATTGTGTAAGTGAATCTTTTCCATGTCGACTGAAGTATAATGGAAAGATGAACTTGGCCAGGTAGTCTAGATAGAGTTGTTTTATTTTATTTTATTTGTGTGAGAGTGTAACGTGTCTGTAATATAGTGAGTCTGTGTGTGAATGTCTGAGATGGAAAGAGTGGGGGCTGAGTGAGCAGTGGGTGTGTCTTTCTCCTTTGGCTCTAAAGAGTCCACAGAGAGGTGTTGTGTTACAGGAGTGAAGATTGTTTAAAACTATAAAAAAGGGGATAAAGTTTGAAAGTATGTGAATAAGAGTAAGAATATGAGTATGGATAAGAGACAGTTATAAATGCTGGGTAATAAATATGATATTGGAAGTTATTGTGGAGTTATTGTAGCCACAAATATAAATTTTTATAGTAAAGTACGCAGGTACTTCTAATATCTGAATAACTCATTTAAATGATTGATTCAAATAAATGAGTGTGCTCGATAGGAAAAGTATAGCTTGCCCAGAAAAGCACAAAAGTGTGTGATGGAGTTTAACATTATTTGAAAGAATCTTGTTTTAAGGACACATTGGGAATCTGAGTAATTATTTGGAGAGTAGATAAATTGGACAAATAAAAAACAATAAGATTGTGAAGTGGTTAAATGAGAAATAATTATAAAAAATGAGGTGTGTTATATTGCAAAAAAAAGATTATGGCAGTCACATTAATGGAAAAATAAGGATTAAACAATTGTTGTGTGGAGAATTAGAAAATAGAATAATTGGATGTTCAAATGAGGAAACATTTGATGTGGCCTTGTGTGAGAAGAAATATAACTAAATTAACATATAAACTAAAAGAAAGAAAAAGAAGAAGAAGAGATAATTAACAGACAAAGAAATGCTTAGAGAGAGAGAGAGAGAGAGAGAGAAAGAAAGGGAGGGGAAAACAAACGGTCACCAGATTTGACCTGTAAAGGTCAACTCCCATAGCTCGAGGGAATTGTGGGATTAAGCAAAATCTAGCAGAAAGACAGAAGCAAGCTTTGAAAGAAAAACAACAAATTAGAGAAAAAAAGAGTAGAGACCAAGTTATTAAAGGTGGAAATAAAGATGAAAAATTAAAAAGGACAGAAAATTATTAAAAGGTGAATGACACAGATAAATTATATAAAGGAAAAAAGATTTAACAAAATGAAGAGGAGTCTTCATCTGATGATGGAAGGTGGTCACAAAATAAATTTTATTTTAAATTTGAAAGGCAATATTTTGCAATGGGTTAAGTTAAACCTTGAAAGGCTGAAAGCTCTCATCCTTTGACATTCAAGAAAGTGACTAAAAAGCTGGCAAGAAACAGACAATGAAAAACTGTGTGTGACATCAAAATGTTGGAGTTGCAAAGAGAGGAGTAACTCATAAACTGGACTGAGAACACATTCTGTTTGAATGGGACTATAATTGAACTCAAGCAGTGAAGGGGGCACTGCATATGGTCAGAGACAATTACAAGGATGAAACACCAAAAAGACTGAGTGGAGTCCAGAAGGAGACTCACAAAGACAATACTTTTCTTGGAGACAAGAGAAAAACTGGACACTGAACTTTCCATCTTCATACGAGCCTTTGAGTGAAAAAGGGGAAAGAGTAAACAGCCGTTCAATGTTTAGTAAAGACCTTGATACTATAGGGACACAGACAATCTTTATGAGAAAGTCAGCTAGACAAAATTAAAGGCTGATCAAGAACTTATGTTGTTAGGTGTGACTACATTTTCTGAAATCAAATCAGACACCTATTAATTTTACAGGAAGAAATGCATAATAAAATTTGGGGTTTTTAAATTTGGTATTCTACAGAGGAAGTTAGAACTCCAATGATGGTACTAAGCTAAAAAGCAAATATAAATGGCATAGACAGCTATGGCAGAAAGGAAAATAAAATAGATAAAATAAATAAATTCAAATAACACCATAGGTAAACAAGAAAAAGCTGTGAGAATAGAGAAAAGAAATAACAAATGATTGTAACAAACTTAGCATTTCAAGCAAATAAATCTAAATTGTATCTAGTCTACGATTTAAGAGCAATTAATGACAAGAAAAGATTGATGTTCCAAAAACTACATGCTTACAAGTGTTTCTCCATTTGATAAACATTTTTACTGTGAATTATGATTTGCATAAGAAGTAGATACTTGTATTTACGTATTTAATTATAAGGGAAAATATTATACAGGTTTAGAATGGATGAACTAGTATTCCAACATGTGGAGAGGTTAGCCTGGTTGATTAACGCTAAATGGTTGATCAAGTGATTGGTTGTCATTGACTAATAGGCTCACAGGAAAACAGTTGATGTTGCCGGCACGGGCAAACAGAGGTGGAAGATAAAAAGGGCCTCAGAGTGTCAGGAGATCTTTTTAGCTTGAAGTGAAAAATCTCAGTCATAAATATTATTATCATAGATGTACATGGGGTGAATAAGTGGAATGAAAATGTAGTATTTGTTTCGTGATAAGAATGAAGATTTTGAGTTGTGATAAGAACGAAAAAACTGATTTGACGGATAAGAGGGAAGAAAAATTTGACTCATCTATAATCACAAGGGATGGTAGATAAAAAGGTATAGAAAAGGAATAATCATCAAAGCCATACTTAACAAAATGTGTGAAAATACTAATCGTAACAGAATTTGGGAAAATCTGAGTTTAAAAATACATTTTGCAGGCCACAATTTGGATATTTGTGTCAATGGTATAGTAACAAAACATTAAAAATAGGAACAGGAAGGATAGAAATTTCAGAATGATACATACAAGAAAATGTAAACCTTATGGAATTATAGAATTAGGAAAAGTCAATATGAAATGCTTTATAACAGGAATCTTGAACGAATCAACTATAAAACTCTAGATATATTATGAAGACATCAAAGAGTCTAGCTTAAGGTGTAAAAGTGAGAAGAGAGATGCTATAAGAAGAATAGTATAATCAAATCAGAGCAATATTTGAAGATCAAATATATCGATTGGAAAATTATTTTGGATTTGTAAAAAAAGAAAATGTTTAACCTCGTTATCATTAGGAGGGAGAAAAAGGTTATTAAATATGATGGAGACAGGAAATCATTACAAAAGAAGGGTATTTAGAATCCTTATAAAAGGATGAACAAAACAATTAATCATAAAATTATATGTAGATTCTGTCAATCAACCAAATGGGTACCAAATTAGATTAAGGTATGGGATTAAGCTAAATACGGAATTTAGTAAAGTTTTGTCAGAATAAAAATACAGAATAAATGAATTATGTACGGTACTACAATCAAAAGTAGATTATTAAGTTTACCAATAAGTAGTGTTGGGCGATATGCCCCATTTTGAGATCGTCCTATCGTCAGCCTGTGAGATCAGCGATACACGATAGTATCGGGGGGCGGGGCAGTAGTTTACTCATTTATTTATTTGTTCATTTATGACTAGACTTGATTGGTGGAAAAAAGAACAAGAGCAACACCGTCATGAATGCATCTTTCTTAAAACTAATGCCATTAATCTGAGTGCGTCATTAAAGCCCAGACGCTCTTTGCGTGCCAGAGAGGGAGAACAGGACACGCGCTGGTTTTAACCCTCTGCGCGCTAACAACCTCTCTAGTGCAAGGAAATGTCAGAGATAGGGCTGCTCAATTATGGGAAAAATCATAATCCTGATTTTTAACACGATTACTTAATGACTGTAAAAACATGCACCTGCGCAGTCACACGCAGCGCACATAAAAATAATTAAATGCATTTGTTTAGTGCTGTTGCAGAAGGTTACACGTGTCAAGCAGTGGTGCTCTCAGAGGTGCCTTTTTAAACACACTGATCCAGCGGAACACAATCATATTTTAAACACGAGGGATGTATTGCTAAAACTCCTTGAAAAGCATATCATAAACAGGATTACTATCTGACTTCAAGTTCAGACAGAGCGCAGCTCTGTGCAGCGGGTTATATTTTAAACAAAAGGAATAGTTTGCCTCAGCTCGCATGAAACGCATTAAACCGCACAAATACATAAGGATTACTACTTCAGTTTATGTTTAGACTTCGGACAGATGCGAGAGCGCGTGCATGTGAGACAGAGGGAAGCGTAGCTGCTCATCCACGCGCTGGATTTAGGTGCTAGAACGAGTCCGAGACGCGCGCATTAAGTGCATCTGCGTGCAAGAAGGAACTCTCTCTCTACAAGCTCTCCGCGTAAAGTGAAGCACAAACCCTCATGCGAGGAAAAGCATGCAAAACTATGATGATGATGATAATAACAACCATTCGCCAACTATCGTCATGACTATCGCCATGAAAGCCTGCCATTGGCGATATGTCGGACGATCGTCGATACACGATACTATCGTCTATCGGCACAACACTACCAATAAGGCATTAATTTATCTTAGGAAAACAACTAGATGAAGCCAGTAGAAATACAAGACATATTCTGAATACATTTTAATCAGAAGTTAGTGGGTAAATAAGGTGTAGGTATCTTTTTAGAAAAATCAAACAAAAGTTAAAATATTAGGAGGATGGAAAAATTAATTTTAAATCAACAAGAATGGTATCAGAACTTACGTTACAAAATAGTATTGAATTTACAACTGGTAGATAATATTCAAGTACCTTTGATGATGATGATGATGACGAAGAAGAGGAATAAGCTGTATTTGTATTGAAACAAATATTTCGTATTATGAATGATTTACTTTTTGTTTTTATTCTTAGTAAATTTTTGTTTTATTTGCTTTTTGGGTTTCTTTGTCTTTATTTTGGTTACTTTTACTTTATTGTATTATATATTCTACATAATGGTGATGACCAATAGCAGGAGTGGAACCAACTGCGCAAAAAATTGTTTATAGACTTAAGTTCTTTTACTTTTACATTCAGGAAAAAATGAGAATGGAAAGATGTTTGTTCTTATTGTCCATAGTTCGAAGTGCTGTGGCATAATTTGGTAATTGGTAATGTATGGTGGCTTTCTTTAGTCACAAGTTAGTAATAAATGAGAAGGCTGAATTATGAAACTGCACTCCGGATTAAAATAAACATGAAAAGTGAGGCTAAATTAAGCCTCAGAGCGGGGATTATGAAGAAGTTTATTTTAATCCCAATTTACATGAATATGAGTTTACCTTTATAATCACATGCAATTTGTTTACCATGAAGTTATGCATTATGTCAGGTGTTATGCTGGGGGTGGGTCAGTCAGGAGTTTAAAAACATGGGCCTTATGTGGTAGGAGTTGTAAAAGCCATCTGTGTGGAACAGATGTGTGTATTCATGTTTCAGGGCACAAAGGGTTTTAGTATTAGCAAATAGCCAAGGGTCAAATAGGTCAAGGAAAGGAGACACTGGTCTGAGGGATGTCATGTGGTTTTTGCCTGAACAGAAACATATTGTTTTAAGCATGGAGGAGGGGAGGGAACCAAAACCTATATATTACCAGGCCATGGCTCAGAGGGCCAGACTGATTTTGGAGGACCCTCCTAGGACCACACTCTGGTTCTGGGGGGGATTCACCAGGGGAGTCTCGGCTTTTTATTTGTCCGGATAATAAAAGTCTATCTCTTGAAATCAAAACCTAAGACTAAAGATTGTTTCATTTGAGGAAAAAGAAAACCACAACATGGGCAAGCTGTCTTGGGCTAAAGGGTGATATGGCTTTACTTTGTCTGCCATTGAGGAAAACAACTTTTGGTCCCTGGGCTACAGGGTGATATGGCTTTACTTTGTCTGCCATTGAGGAAAACAACTTTTGGTCCCTGGGCTTGGCCCCCTTGGGGCCGAAAGTTATGTTGCCCACTGACAGTTTATTTCACCCACTGGCAACTTATGCATTGACCATTTGCCCAATTTTTGGCCATTAGCACATTAAACTGCCCATCTGCCATTTATGCCTCTGAGGGCCCCTGGGGGCCAAATGACCCAGAGGGCCCCTAGCTCTAGGGGCCCCAAGTGCCAAATGATTCCAGGCCCACTGGGTGACCATTTACTTTGTCTGCAATTGAGGAAAACAACTTTTGGTCCCTGGGCTTGGCCCCCTTGGGGCCGAAAGTTATGTTGCCCATTGACAGTTTATTTCACCCACTGGCAACTTATACATTGACCATTTGCCCACTTTTCTGCCCATTAGCACATTAAACTGCCCATCTGCCATTTATGGCTCTGAGGGCCCCTGGGGGCCAAATGACCCAGAGGGCCCCAAGCTCTAGGGGCCCAGAGTGCCAAATGATTCCAGGCCCACTGGGTGACCATTTACTTTGTCTGCAATTGAGGAAAACAACTTTTGGTCCCTGGACTTGGCCCCTTTGGGGCCGAAAGTTATGTTGCCCACTGACAGTTTATTTCACCCACTGGCAACTTATGCATTGACTATTTGCCCACTTTTCTGCCCATTAGCACATTAAACTGCCCATCTGCCATTTATTGCTCTGAGGACCCCTGGGGGCACATTGACCCAGAGGGCCACACGTGCCAAAGTATTGTCTGCCTTTGAGGAAAAAAACTTTTGGCCCCTGGGCTTGGCCCCCTTGGGGCCCCAAGTTATGTTGCCCACTGACAGTTTATTTCACCCACTGGCAACTTATGCATTGACCATTTGCCCACTTTTTTGCCCATTAGCACATTAAACTGCCCATCTGCCATTATTGCCTCTGAAGGCCCCTGGGGGCCAAATGACCCAGAGGGCCCCAGGCTCTGGGGGCCCCAAGTGCCAAAGTATTGTCTGCCATTGAGGAAAACAACTTTTGGCCCCTGGGCTTGGCCCCTTTGGGGCCCCAAGTTATGTTGCCCACTGACAGTTTATTTTACCCACTGGCAACTTATGCATTGACCATTTGCCCACTTTTCTGCCCATTAGCACATTAAACTGCCCATCTGCCATTTATGGCTCTGAGGGCCCCTGGGGGCCAAATGACCCAGCCAAGTGCCAAAGTATTGTCTGCCATTAAGAAAAACAACTTTTTGCCCTGGGCTTGGCCCCCTTGGGGCCCCATGTTATGTTGCCCACTGACAGTTTATTTCACCCACTGGCAACTTATGCATTGACCATTTGCCCACTTTTCTGCCCATTAGCACATTAAACTGCCCATCTGCCATTTATGGCTCTGAGGGCCCCTGGGGGCCAAATGACCCAGAGGGCCCCAAGCTCTAGGGGCCCCAAGTGCCAAATGATTCCAGGCCCACTGGGTGACCATTTACTTTGTCTGCAATTGAGGAAAACAACTTTTGGTCCCTGGGCTTGGCCCCCTTGGGGCCGAAAGTTATGTTGCCACTGACAGTTTATTTCACCCACTGGCAACTTATACATTAACCATTTGCCCACTTTTCTGCCCATTAGCACATTAAACTGCCCATCTGCCATTTATAGCTCTGAGGGCCCCTGGGGGCCAAATGACCCAGAGGGCCCCAAGCTCTAGGGGCCCCAAGTGCCAAATGATTCCAGGCCCACTGGGTGACCATTTACTTTGTCTGCAATTGAAGAAAACAACTTTTGGTCCCTGGACTTGGCCCCTTTGGGGCCGAAAGTTATGTTGCCCACTGACAGTTTATTTCACCCACTGGCAACTTATGCATTGACTATTTGCCCACTTTTCTGCCCATTAGCACATTAAACTGCCCATCTGCAATTTATTGCTCTGAGGACCCCTGGGGGCACATTGACCCAGAGGGCCCCAAGTGCCAAAGTATTGTCTGCCATTGAGGAAAACAACTTTTGGCCCCTGGGCTTGGCCCCCTTGGGGCCCCATGTTATGTTGCCCACTGACAGTTTATTTTACCCACTGGCTACTTATGCATTGACCATTTGCCCACTTTTCTGCCCATTAGCACATTAAACTGCCCATCTGCCATTTATGGCTCTGAGGGCCCCTGGGGGCCAAATGACCCAGAGGGCCCCAAGCTCTAGGGGCCCCAAGTGCCAAATGATTCCAGGCCCACTGGGTGACCATTTACTTTGTCTGCAATTGAGGAAAACAACTTTTGGTCCCTGGGCTTGGCCCCCTTGGGGCCGAAAGTTATGTTGCCACTGACAGTTTATTTCACCCACTGGCAACTTATACATTGACCATTTGCCCACTTTTCTGCCCATTAGCACATTAAACTGCCCATCTGCCATTTATAGCTCTGAGGGCCCCTGGGGGCCAAATGACCCAGAGGGCCCCAAGCTCTAGGGGCCCCAAGTGCCAAATGATTCCAGGCCCACTGGGTGACCATTTACTTTGTCTGCAATTGAAGAAAACAACTTTTGGTCCCTGGACTTGGCCCCTTTGGGGCCGAAAGTTATGTTGCCCACTGACAGTTTATTTCACCCACTGGCAACTTATGCATTGACTATTTGCCCACTTTTCTGCCCATTAGCACATTAAACTGCCCATCTGCCATTTATTGCTCTGAGGACCCCTGGGGGCACATTGACCCAGAGGGCCCCAAGTGCCAAAGTATTGTCTGCCATTGAGGAAAACAACTTTTGGCCCCTGGGCTTGGCCCTTTTGGGGCCCCAAGTTATGTTGCCCACTGACAGTTTATTTTACCCACTGGCAACTTATGCATTGACCATTTGCCCACTTTTCTGCCCATTAGCACATTAAACTGCCCATCTGCCATTTATGGCTCTGAGGGCCCCTGGGGGCCAAATGACCCAGAGGGATCCAAGCTCTAGGGGGCCCAAGTGCCAAATGATTCCAGGCCCACTGGGTGCCCATTTACTTTGTCTGCCATTGAGGAAAACAACTTTTGGCCCCCGGGCTTGGCCCCCTTGGGGCCCCAAGTTATGTTGCCCACTGACAGTTTATTTCACCCACTGGCAACTTATGCATTGACCATTTGCCCAATTTTTTTGCCCATTAGCACATTAAACTGCCCATCTGCCATTTATGCCTCTGAGGGCCCCTGGGAGCCAAATGACCCAGCCAAGTGCCAAAGTATTGTCTGCCATTAAGAAAAACAACTTTTGGCCCCTGGGCTTGGCCCCCTTGGGGCCCCATGTTATGTTGCCCACTGACAGTTTATTTCACCCACTGGCAACTTATGCATTGACCATTTGCCCACTTTTCTGCCCATTAGCATATTAAACTGCCCATCTGCCATTTATTGCTCTGAGGACCCCTGGGGGCACATTGACCCAGAGGGCCCCACGTGCCAAAGTATTGTCTGCCATTGAGGAAAACAACTTTTGGCCCCTGGGCTTGGCCTCCTTGGGGCCCCAAGTTATGTTGCCCACTGACAGTTTATTTCAGCCTCTGGCAACTTAAGCATTGACCATTTGCCCACTTTTCTGCCCATTAGCACATTGAATTGCCCATCTGCCATTTATGGCTCTGAGGGCCCCTGGGGGCAAAATGACCCAGAGTGCCTTAGGTGCCAAAGTATTGTCTGCCATTGAGGAAAACAACTTTTGGCCCCTGGGCTTGGCCCCCTTGGGGCCCCAAGTTATGTTGCCCACTGACAGTTTATTTCACCCACTGGCAACGTATGCATTGACCATGTGCCCACTTTTTTGCCCATTAGCACATTAAACTGCCCATCTGCCATTAATGCCTCTGAGGGCCCCTGGGGGCCAAATGACCCAGAGGGCCCCAGGCTCTGGGGGCCCCAAGTGCCAAAGTATTGTCTGCCATTGAGAAAAACAACTTTTTGCCCCTGGGCTTGGCCACCTTGGGGCCCCAAGTTATGTTGCCCACTGACAGTTTATTTCACCCACTGGCAACTTATGCATTGACCATTTGCCCACTTTTCTGCCCATAAGCACATTAAATTGCCCATTTGCCATTTATGGCCCTGAGGGCCCCTGGGGGCAAAATGACCCAGAGTGCCCCAGGTGCCAAATGAATCCAGGCCCACTGGGTGCCCATTTACTTTGTCTGCCTTTGAGGAAAACAACTTTTGGCCCCTGGGGTTGGCCCCTTTGGGGCCCCAAGTTATGTTGCCCACTGACAGTTTATTTCACCCACTGGCAACTTGTGCATTGACCATTTGCCCACTTTTTTGGCCATTAGCACATTAAACTGCCCATCTGCCATTTATGCCTCTGAAGGCCCCTGGGGGCCAAATGACCCAGAGGGCCCCAGGTTCTGGGGGCCCCAAGTGGCAAAGTATTTTCTGCCATTGAGGAAAACAACTTTTGGCCCCTGGGCTGGGCCCCCTTGGGGCCCCAAGTTATGTTGCCCACTGACAGTTTATTTCACCCACTGGCAACTTATGCATTGACCATTTGCCCACTTTTCTGCCCATTAGCACATTAAACTGCCCATCTGCCATTCAATGCTCTGAGGACCCCTGGGGGCACATTGGCCCAGAGGGCCCCACGTGTCAAAGTATTGTCTGCAATTAGGGAAAACAACTTTTGGCCCCTGGGCTTGGCCCCCTTGGGGCCCCAAGTTATGTTGCCCACTGACAGTTTATTTCACCCACTGGCAACTTATGCATTGACCATTTGCCCACTTTTCTGCCCATTAGCACATTAAACTGCCCATCTGCCATTTATGGCTCTGAGGGCCCCTAGGGCCAAATGACCCAGAGGGATCCAAGCTCTAGGGGGCCCCAATTGCCAAAGTATTGTCTGCCATTGAGGAAAACAACTTTTGGCCCCTGGGCTTGGCCCCTTTGGGGCCCCAAGTTATGTTACCCACTGACAGTTTATTTCACCCACTGGCAACTTATGCATGGACCATTTGCCCACTTTTCTGCCCATTAGCACATCAAACTGCCCATCTGCCATTTATGGCTCTGAGGGCCCCTGGGGGCCAAATGACCCAGAGGGATCCAAGCTCTAGGGGGCCCAAGTGCCAAATGATTCCAGGTCCACTGGGTGACCATTTACTTTCTCTGCCATTGAGGAAAACAACTTTTGGTCCCTGGGCTTGGCCCCCTTGGGGCCGAAAGTTATGTTGCCCACTGACAGTTTATTTCACGCACTGGCAACTTATGCATTGACCATTTGCCCACTTTTCTGCCCATTAGCACATTAAACTGCCCATCTGCCATTTAATGCTCTGAGAACCCCTGGGGGCACATTGGCCCAGAGGGCCCCACGTGCCAAAGTATTGTCTGCCATTGAGGAAAACAACTTTTGGCTCCTGGGCTTGGCCTCCTTGGGGCCCCAAGTTATGTTGCCCACTGACAGTTTATTTCACCCACTGGCAACTTATGCATGGACCATTTGCCCACTTTTCTGCCCATTAGCACATTAAACTGCCGATCTGCCATTTAAGGCGCTAAGTGCCCCTGGGGGCCAAGTGACCCAGAGGGCACCACGCTCTGTGGGCCCCAAGGGCCTAAGTACTCCAGGCCCACTGGGTGCCCTAATTACTTTGTCTTCAATTGAGGAAAACAACATTTGGCCCCTGGGCTTGGCCCCCTTGGGGCCCCAAGTTAAGTTGACCACTGACAGTTTATTTCACCCACTGGCAACTAATGCATTGACCATTTGCCCACGTTTTTGCCCATTAGCACATTAAACTGCCCATCTGCCATTTATGCCTCTGAGGGCCCCTGGGGGCCAAATGACCCAGAGGGCCCCAGGCTCTGTGGGCGCCAAGTGCCAAAGTATTGTCTGCCATTGAGGAAAACAACTTTTGGCCCCTGGGCTTGGCCCCCTTGGGGCCCCAAGTTATGTTCCCCACTGACAGTTTATTTCACCCACTGGCAACTTATGCATTGACCATTAGCCCACTTTTCTGCCCATTAGCAAATAACTGCCCATCTGCCTTTTATGGCTCTGAGGGCCCCTGGGGGCCAAATGACCCAGAGGGCCCCAAGCTCTAGGGGCCCCAAGTGGCAAAATGATTCCAGGCCCACTGGTTGCCCATTTACTTTGTCTGCCATTGAGGAAAACAACTTTTGGCCCCTGGGCTTGGCCCCCTTAAGGCCGAAAGTTATGTTGCCCACTGACAGTTTATTTCAGCCACTGGCAACTTATGCATTGACCATTTGCCCACTTTTCTGCCCATTAGCACATTAAACGGTCCATCTGCCATTTAATGCTCTGAGGGCCCCTGGGGGCCCAGTGACCCAGAGGGCCCCACACTCTATGGGCCCCAAGTGCCTTAGTACTCCAGGCCCACTGGGTGCCCTAATTACTTTGTCTTCAGTTGAGGAAAACAACTTTTGGCCCCTGGGCTTGGCCCCCTTGGGGCCCCAAGTTATGTTGCCCACTGACAGTTTATTTCACCCACTGGAAACTTATGCATTGACCATTTGCCCACTTTTTTACCCATTAGCATATTAAACTGCCCATCTGCCATTTATGCCTCTCAGGGCCCCTGGGGGCCAAATGAACCAGAGGGCCCCTGCTCTGTGGGCCCCAAGTGCCAAAGTATTGTCTGCCATTGAGGAAAACAACTTTTGGCCCCTGGGCTTGGCCCCCTTGGGGCCCCAAGTTATGTTGCACACTGACAGTTTATTTCACCCACTGGCAACTTATGCTTTGACCATTTGCCCACTTTTCTGCCCATTAGCACATTAAACTGCCCATCTGCCATTTATTTTTCTGAGGGCCCCTGGGGGCCAAATGACCCAGTGGGCCCCAAGCTCCGGGGGCCCCAAGTGCCAAAGTATTCCAGGCCCACTGGGTGCCCAATTACTTTGTCTGCAATTGAGGAAAACAACTTTTGGTCCCTGGGCTTGGCCCCCTTGGGGCCGAAAGTTATGTTGCCCACTGACAGTTTATTTCACCCACTGGCAACTTATGCATTGACCATTTGCCCACTTTTCTGCCCATTAGCACATTAAACTGCCCATCTGCCATTTAATGCTCTGAGGACCCCTGGGGGCACATTGGCCCAGAGGGCCCCACGTGCCAAAGTATTGTCTGCCATTGAGGAAAACAACTTTTGGCTCCTGGGCTTGGCCTCCTTGGGGCCCCAAGTTATGTTGCCCACTGACAGTTTATTTCACCCACTGGCAACTTATGCATGGACCATTTGCCCACTTTTCTGCCCATTAGCACATTAAACTGCCCATCTGCCATTTATGCCTCTGAGGGCCCCTGGGGGCCAAATGACCCAGAGGGCCCTAAGCTCTAGGGGCCCCAAGTGGCAAAATGATTCCAGGCCCACTGGGTGCCCATTTACTTTGTCTGCCATTGAGGAAAACAACTTTTGGCCCCTGGGCTTGGCCCCCTTAAGGCCGAAAGTTATGTTGCCCACTGACAGTTTATTTCAGCCACTGGCAACTTATGCATTGACCATTTGCCCACTTTTCTGCCCATTAGCACATTAAACGGTCCATCTGCCATTTAATGCTCTGAGGGCCCCTGGGGGCCCAGTGACCCAGAGGGCCCCACGCTCTATGGGCCCCAAGTGCCTTAGTACTCCAGGCCCACTGGGTGCCCTAATTACTTTGTCTTCAGTTGAGGAAAACAACTTTTGGCCCCTGGGCTTGGCCCCCTTGGGGCCCCAAGTTATGTTGCCCACTGACAGTTTATTTCACCCACTGGAAACTTATGCATTGACCATTTGCCCACTTTTTTACCCATTAGCACATTAAACTGCCCATCTGCCATTTATGCCTCTCAGGGCCCCTGGGGGCCAAATGTACCAGAGGGCCCCTGCTCTGTGGGCCCCAAGTGCCAAAGTATTGTCTGCCATTGAGGAAAACAACTTTTGGCCCCTGGGCTTGGCCCCCTTGGGGCCCCAAGTTATGTTGCACACTGACAGTTTATTTTACCCACTGGCAACTTATGCATTGACCATTTGCCCACTTTTCTGCCCATTAGCACATTAAACTGCCTATCTGCCATTTATTTTTCTGAGGGCCCCTGGGGGCCAAATGACCCAGAGGGCCCCAAGCTCCGGGGGCCCCAAGTGCCAAAGTATTCCAGGCCCACTGGGTGCCCAATTACTTTGTCTGCAATTGAGGAAAACAACTTTTGGTCCCTGGGCTTGGCCCCCTTGGGGCCGAAAGTTATGTTGCCCACTGACAGTTTATTTCACCCACTGGCAACTTATGCATTGACCATTTGCCCACTTTTCTGCCCATTAGCACATTAAACTGCCCATCTGCCATTTAATGCTCTGAGGCCCCCGGGGGGCACATTGGCCCAGAGGGCCCCACGTGCCAAAGTATTGTCTGCAATTGAGGAAAACAACTTTTGGCCCATGGGCTTGGCCCCCTTGGGGCCCCAAGTTATGTTGCCGACTGACAGTTTATTTCACCCACTGGCAACTTATGCATTGACCTTTTGCCCACGTTTTTGCCCATTAGCACATTAAACTGCCCATCTGCCATTTATGCCTCTGAGGGCCCCTGGGGGCCAAATGACCCAGAGGGCCCCAGGCTCTGGGGGCCCCAAGTGCCAAAGTATTGTCTGCCATTGAGGAAAAACAACTTTTGGCCCCTGGGCTTGGCCCCTTGGGGCCCCAAGTTATGTTGCCCACTGACAGTTTATTTCACCCACTGGCAACTTATGCATTGACCATTTGCCCACTTTTCTGCCCATTAGCAAATAACTGCCCATCTGCCATTTATGGCTCTGAGGGCTCCTGGGGGCCAAATGACCCAGAGGGCCCCAAGCTCTAGGGGCCCCAAGTGCCAAATGATTCTAGGCCCACTGGGTGCCCATTTACTTTGTCTGCCATTGAGGAAAACAACTTTTGGCCCCTGGGCTTGGCCCCCTTAAGGCAAAAGTTATGTTGCCCTCTGACAGTTTATTTCACCCACTGGCAACTTATGCATTGACCATTTGCCCACTTTTCTGCCCATTAGCACATTAAACTGTCCATCTGCCATTTAATGCTCTGAGGGCCCCTAGGTGCCCAGTGACCCAGAGGGCCCCACGCTCTATGGGCCCCAAGTGCCTTAGTACTCCAGGCCCACTGGGTGCCCAAATTACTTTGTCTTCAGTTGAGGAAAACAACTTTTGGCCCCTGAGCTTGGCCCCCTTGGGGCCCCAAGTTATGTTGCCCACTGACAGTTTATTTCACCCACTGGAAACTTATGCATTGACCATTTGCCCACTTTTTTGCCCATTAGCTCATTAAACTGCCCATCTGCCATTTATGCCTCTCAGGGCCCCTGGGGGCCAAATGAACCAGAGGGTCCCTGGCTCTGTGGGCCCCAAGTGCCAAAGTATTGTCTGCCATTGAGGAAAACAACTTTTGGCCCCTGGGCTTGGCCCCCTTGGGGCCCCAAGTTATGTTGCCCTCTGACAGTTTATTTCACCCACTGGCAACTAATGCTTTGACCATTTGCCCACTTTTCTGCCCATTAGCACATTAAACTGCCTATCTGCCATTTATGGCTCTGAGGGCCCCTGGGGGCCAAATGACCCAGAGGGCCCCAAGCTCCGGGGGCCCCAAGTGCCAAAGTATTCCAGGCCCACTGGGTGCTCAATTACTTTGTCTGCAATTGAGGAAAACAACTTGGGGCCCCAAGTTATGTTGCCCACTGACAGTTTATTTCACCCACTGGCAACTCATGCATTGACCATTCGCCCACTTTTCTGCCCATTTGCACATTAAACTGCCCCACTGCCATTTATGGCTTTGACGGCCCCTGGGGGCCCAAAATACTTTATGTCTGCAACTGGGAAAAATTAGGGCCTCTGGGCTTGGGCCCCCAAGTTATGTTTCCCACTGAAAGTATATTTCATCACCCACTGACAATTTTTGCAATGACCATCCGCCCACTTTTCTGCCCATCGGCATACTATTCTGCCCCACTTCCATTTATGGCTTTGAGGGCCCCTGGGGGCCCAAAATACTTTGTCTGCAACTGGGAAAAATTAGGGCCTCTGGGCTTGGCCCCCTTGGGCTCCCAAGTTATGTTTCCCACTGAAAGTATATTTCATCACCCACTGACAATTTTTTTTTGCAATGACCATTTGCCCACTTTTCTGCCCATCGGCATACTATTCTACCAATGGGCCATTTGTGTCTCTGAGGGCCCCCTGGGGGCCCGAAATACTTTATGTCTGCAAATGGGAAAAATTAGGGCCCCTGGGCTTGGCCCCCTTGGGGCCCCAAGTTATTTTGCCCACTGACAATTTATTTCACCCGCAGGCAATTTATGCATTGACCATTCCTCCACTTTTCTGCCCATTAGCACATTAAACTGCCCACCTGCCATTTATGGCTCTGAGGGCCCCTGGGGACCCAATGACCCAGAGGGTCCAAGACCTTGTAGGCCCCAAACCCTGAGTACCCTAGGCCCAATGGTGATCTCAAAAACCTTATGTCTGCCACTGTGCAAAATATCTTGAGGCCCCTAGTCCCCCAAGACCATGAGAGCCATGGCCCTATATGCAATGACCGTTCACCCACTATTTTTCCCATCAGCACACTATACTGCCCACTGGCCAGTTATGCCTTTGAGGGGCCCCTGATGGCCAAAAGACCCAGAGGATCCAAGACTATGAAGGCCCCAAGTCCCTGAGTACCCCAGACCCAACGGGAATCCAAAAAACATTGTATGCCATTGTGCAAAATAACTTGGGGCCCCTGGGGTCCTAGAGTAATGGGCCCCTATATACAATGACCATTTTTCATTGAAACTTTCTCTGATCTCCTCCTAACTTAGGATTCCGAATGAGCGCATTGGGGCTTGAACGGGGACATTCGTCTCCAGGTCCTACCACTTCACGGAGGCGAGCAATGGACTGTCATCCTGCAATTTATTACATTTGGAAAAATAATGGATTCGCTGACGTCTGAATTCTGACCCGGAAACTAGACACTTGCAATCAGGGGGTCATAAAATAAGTTTTGGCAGGAAAGGGCTGTTGGTGAAAATGTCCCAGAACTCGCTATTCTGCCCATTTACCACTTAAGTTGTCATTGCCCACTGACAGTTTATGTCACTCACTGACAATTTAAGCAATGACCATCCGCCCACTATTTTGCCCATCTGCACATTATACTGCCCACTGGCCAATTATGCATCTGAGGGGCCCCTGGGGTCCAAAAGACCCAGAGGGTCCAAGACCTTGAAGGCCCCAAGTATGTCTGCCACTGCGCAAAATATCAAGACCCTTAGAGGCATGGGCCCCTATATGCAATGACCATTCGCCCACTATTCTGCCCATCGGCACATTATTCTGCCCATTGGACATTTATTGCTGTGTGGGGCCCCTGGGGGCCCAATGACCCAGGTGGCCAAATGCTATGAGGGCCCCAAGTTACTGAGTACCCCAGGCCCACTGGTATCCCCAAATACTTTATGTCTTCCATTGGGCAAAGAACCTAGGGCACCTGGGCTCGGCCCCCTTGGGGCCCCAAGTTATGTTGCCCACTGACAGTTTATTTCACCCACTGGCAACTTATGCAATGACTCTTCGCCCCCTTCTCTGCCCAATTGCAAATTAAACTGCCCATTGGCCATTTATATCTCTGAAGGGCCCCTGGTAGCCCAATGACACAGAAGGCCCCAGGCTCTGGGGGTCCCAAGTGCCTGAGTACCCCAGGCCCACTGGGGGCCCGAAATACTTTATGTCTACCACTGTGCAAAAATTAGGACCCCTGGGCTTGGCCCCTTGGGGCCCCAAGTGATGTTGTGCACTGACAGTTTATTTTACCCACTGGCAATTTATAACCACTATTCTGGCAAATGGCAATTTATTAATAGTTGTTACATAATTATTATACGGTTTTCATGTGCTTTTGATATATATGCAGATTACTTATCACTTAAATGATAGTTCTATGAAAGAGACAAGGCTTTATTTTTATAATTTTTTTTTTTAATTTGATCAAATTTTATTGTCGTAACAAATTTCATTTAATTTTATTTTATTATAAAAATTATTACTGTATGAAAACTATTTACAAAATTTAATTAAGAATAACACTAAAACTTTAACATTAATGAATAATTAATAAAACAAGAACATTAAAAAATAAGAACATAATAATATTAAAAACTATTTACAATAAAAAACACAGATTAAAATACATTTAATTAAATTAATTAAATTAAAATCCCAGGTCCTTTAAAAAACTAAAACCCAAGGAAGAAGAAAAGTTAGTTATGCAACTGAGTTCTTCATGCAGCGGAAACACAGAGTCCACATTTGAACACCTACGTGGTTGCTCCTCGATCTCGTCATCCAGCTTCCCCACATCACAAGTAATTCCTTCAATAAAACAAAGCAATGGTTTAATTTTTAGGCTAGAATGGAACATTGTACCCTCACTAAGATTACACTTGTCACGTAAGACTTACCCAACAGCTCCTCTATGAGGTCTGTCTCCTCCCTTGTAATAGGGGAGGGGATCCTCTCCATATAAAAGTCACATGGTGACAAGGTCATCGAGGCCGGGGTAAAGAAGGGGGTTGGAGGAGCAGGAGAGAAAGTGGGAAGGAATTCAGGGAAGGGGGAGAAAGATATGCTGTAATCAGGGCTGGTTGAGGTGGCAGGGGGGGAGGTGACAGTGGGGCTGAGGGAAAAGGTGGCAGGTGGGGAGGTGACTGTGGGGCTGAGGGAAAAGGTGGCAGGTGGGGAGGTGAATGTGGGGCTGACATTAGGTGTGGCAGGGATGGGACATGGAGGGGGAGCTGGAGTGGTGGAGGCAGGGGAATCATCATTTTGCTCAACTGGAAAAGCAAGAGAGACACAAATCATTTTAATTGCATGTGATAGGAGAGTTGTGGAGCAGCATTAAGACTTCAGTAAAAATCTAGGACCTACTTGCACTCTCCTGCAGCTCCACTAAGGTCACCATGGGGATGGCAGGTTTGCTGGCCGCCAGCTGCATCAAGGTGACCTCCCACGCCATTTTTTTAATAATTTGATTCTTCTCATTGCAGGGTTGTCCACCAAGGACAACCCTGCCCCTTGCCAACTTTTGCCACAGCTGGCGCTCCTCAACATTTGCAATTTTATGGCTGACCCGCAGGTGCTGTTTAAAATTGATGATGTGCTTTTTGCACAAAGGGCACTCAGATTTAGGTGTCTGGTGAAGAAAACAAAAGAGTAAGGAAATCACTTGACATTGTCAATTAAGCATGTAAAAGCAGTACAAGGACAGTGTAGATGCGTCTGCCTTAAAAATGCACAGTTAAAAGGTCAAATTCAGCTCACAAGCACATAGGTACAATGCAAAGGCCAGAGGTCAAATTCAGCTCATATGGTTGCAGGCCTGCCACTGATGCTGTAAAATACAAAAGTGAGACTGCAAACACACATGCATTAACATATGAGAGTGTTAAATGTGGATGGCACGTGTAAAAGACACAAGCACATAGGTACAATGCAAAGGCCAGAGGTCAAAGTCAGCTCACGTGGATTTGAGGCCTACCACAGACGATGTAAAAGACAAGTGTGAGACTGCGAACCCACATGCTTTAACATCTAAAAGTGTTAAATGTGAATAAAATCTGCAAAACACACAAGCACATAGGTACCATGCAAATGTCAAAGTCAGTTAACATGGATGCAGGCCTGCCAACGATGCTGTAAAATACAAAAGTGAGAGTGCAAACACACATGCATTAACATCTGAGAGTGTTAAATGTGGATGGCACATGTAAAAGACACAAGCACATAGTTAATTGTGGATGGCACATGTACATGCACATTACATGATGTAAAAAAAACTTTAATTAGTGCAAAATCAAACTATTAATCATCTAAGAACATTACATTTGAAAGAGATTTAAAGCAGACATATTATGCTTTTAAGTCTGTCCTTTTTATATATAAATCATCTATTTGAGGTCTATATAAAGCGGAACTGCAATGCTTGGGTCTGAATTCCTCATTATTATAGCTCCACAGGCCCCCTTTTTACCCCTTTTCTGATGTGCATCTGAGAGCAACTCGTTTTGGTGATGTCTTTTTAAATGCACGTCATACCCTGCCCCCTCTCCAGGTTGCAGAGGTGACACTCAGTTAAACTCCACCCCGTTCGGCCATTTTTGTAGTTTTATAGCAGAGATACTATTATCTAGCGGCACAGAAACGTTTTATTCACTCGTTATTCACAAAATGTCAACAACGAAAGACTTGTCCATCCAACCTTACATGTTCGAGCCAAACTCGGAAACGGAGCGAGATGAACATGAAGAGGACAAACCTGCAGAACAACGTCTTTATATGGAGGTTTCGCAATGGTGTGTTAATGCTGTTTGTCAATCCGAAGGCTGCAGCCTCCTGAGGTCGCTTTTGTAGGCTGCATACATCATCATTGTAATGTGCTCATGACTTGCAAATGTAATGCTCAGTTAACTTAATTAAACCAGGCTTGATGACCAAAAAACGATCTCCTCAGGCTGCAGCCTTCGGATTGAGAAACGGCACTGCTAAACCATGACCACCGTGTACTTTACTTTTTTAAAGTTATGTACAGCTTACCGAAGTGCTCTGCTCGTCGTCTCCAAAGATAGAAGTAATTGACCCCTCAATCAGACAAAGTCTATCGGAAAATCCTTCTTTATACTGGCGGAGATTGGTGAATTAGTTATCCTTGAAGTGCTTCGGGCACACAAAAATGACTTTACCCACAGATATGGGTACATTTCTTACTCTCTCGTAACTTCTGCATCCTTGAGCTTGGACAACGATATCGCAGCGAGAAATAAAAAATGGCGGATTGCTCGAAGTGTTGGGCTGGGAGTCGATGTCCTTATTTGGCAGTTCCGCTGCAAATACTGTGACATAATTGTTCAAAAAACGTAATAGATAATAGAAAAATCAGAACAGGTTGAAAAATATGACCAAAAAAGAATATAAAGATATCAACAAAGCACCTGAAGAGACTAATTTCAACTTTTATGTACAACCCCAAAACAGAAAAAGTTGGGACACAGTAGAAATTGTGAGTAAAAAAGGAATGGAATAATTTACAAATCTCATAAGCTTATATTTTATTCACAGTAGAATATAGATAACATATCAAATGTTGAAAGTAAGATATTTTGAAATGTCATGCCAAATATTGGCACATTTTGGATCTCATGAGAGCTACACATTCCAAAAAAAGTTGGGACAGGTAGCAATAAGAGGCCAGAAAATGTTAATGTACATATAAGGAACAGTTGAAAGACCAATTTGCAACTTATTAGGTCAATTGGCAACATGATTGTGTATAAAAAGAGCCTCTCAGAATGTCAGTGTCTCTCAGAGGTCAAGATGGGCAGAGAATCACCAATTCCCCCAATGCTGCAGCGAAAAATAGTTTTCTGAGCTTCTCAGAGAAAAAATGCAATGAGATTGAAGTTATCATCATCTACAGTGCATAATATCATTCAAAGATTCAGAGAATCTGGAACAATCTCTGTGCGTAAGGGTCAAGACCGGAAAACCATACCGGATGCCCGTGATCTTCGGGCCCTAAGACAGCACTGCATCACATACAGGAATGCTACTGTAATGGAAATCACAACATGGGCTCTGGAATACTTCCAGAACACATTGTCAGTGAACACAATCCACCTTGTCATTCGCTGTTGCCATCTAAAACTCTGTAGGTCAAAAAAGAAGCCATGTCTAAATATGATCCAGAAGCACAGGCATTTTCCCTGGGCAACGCTCATTTAAAATGGACTTTGGTAAAGTGGAAAACGGTTCTGTGGTCCAACGAATCAAAATTTGAAGTTCTTTTTAGAAAACTGGGACGCCATTTCATCCGGACTAAAGAGGACAATGACAACCCAAGTTGTTATTAGCGCTCTTTTCAGAAGCCTGCATCTCTGATGGTATGGGGTTGCATGAGTGCGTGTGGCATGGGCAGCTTACACATCTGGAAAGGCACCATCAATGCTGAAAGGTTTATCCAAGTTCTAGATACATATGATCCCATTCAGACGTCGTCTCTTTCAGGGAAGACCTTGCATTTTCCAACATGACAATGCCAGACCACATACTGCATCAATTACAACATCAAGACTGCTTAGAAGAAGGATCTGAGTACTGAAATGGCCAGCCTGCAGTCCAGATCTTTCACCCAAAGAAAAGATTTGGTGCATCATAAAGAGGAAGATGCGACAAAGAAGACCTAAGACAGTTGAGCAACTAGAAGTCTGCATTAGACAAGAATAGGACAACATTCCTATTCCTAAACATTGGTCCTCCTCCAGCTGTTCCTTTATATGAACATTTAACTTTTCTGGTCTCTTATTGCTACATGTCCCAACTTTTTTTGGAATGTGTAGCTCTCATGAAATCCAAAATGAGCCAATATTTGGCATGACATTTCAAAATATCTTACTTTCAACATTTGATATGTTATTTATATTCTACTGTGAATAAAATATAAGTTTATGAGATTTGTAAATTATTCCATTCCTTTTTTACTCACAATTTCTACTATGTCCCAACTTTTTCTGTTTTGGGGTTGTACTTATAAACACTACAAATATACAACAAAATGCATTTAAGAGCTAAGAAAGTGGATTTAGCATGATATGTCTCCTTTAAAAGAGACTTACATGTGGCATGATTGCAGCACTTCAAATGACATGTGCTTCAACACAAATCTGTTACGTCTGCCAGAGGCAGCATATTTACAAACATTTGCTCGGAGAAACTTTTAACTCTTTCCAGACTCTAGTGCATCAGAAAACAATGCATTTTACATGGGTTTATATATGTACTAATTGTACTAATGTACTAATCTAATGTCTTATGTCTAATCATAAAGTATCATAATGCACATATGACAAAGATTGTGTACACAGGCTTTGTATGCACCTTATGCACACATGACACACATTAATAATGCTTTTATCACTTTAGCTCATGGAGGTTAAAGGTCACAGTGCACACACAGGCCTTGTCTGCACATTAAGCACATATGACAAACATTAATAATGCTTTTATCCATTTAGATCATAGAGGTTAAATGTCACAGTGTGCTCACATGCCCTGTCTGTACATTAAGCACATATAACACACAGTGTGGTCACAGGCCCTGCATGCACATTGTGCACATATGACACACTTTAACCTCTATGATTAAAGGGATTAAAGCATTTTTAAAGGTCACAGAGTGCTCACAGGCCCTGTCTGCACATAAAGCACATATGACATGCATTAGTAATGCTTTTATCCATTTAGATCGTAGAGGTTAAAGGTCACGGTGTGTTCACAGGCCCTGTCTGCACATTAAGCACATATAACACACAGTGTGGTCACAGGCCCTGCATGCACGTTGTGCACATATGACACACTTTAACCTCTATGATTAAAGGGATTAAAGCATTATTAAAGGTCACAGAGTGCTCACAGGCCCTGTCTGCACATTAAGCACATATGACACACAGTGTGGTCACAGGCCCTGCATCCACATTGTGCACATACAACACGCATTAGTAATGCTTTTATCCATTTAGATCATAGAGTTTAAAGGTCACAGTGTGTTCACAGGCCCTGTCTGCACATTAAGCACATATGACACAGATTAATAATGTTTTCATCACTTTAGATCATAGAGGTTAAAGGTCACAGTGTTAATAATGCTTTATCTTTGGCATAGTGTTTATTGTTCTACAATTTACCATGTTAATAAATATGAATTGGCATTGAAAGTTAATTATTAAGTTAAAGATGAATTAAAGTTTTTAAGTTTTTTAACCCAAGTCAATTATCTAAAGATAGGAATCACACATGAGAGGAATGTTCAAATGAACAGGCCATCATTTATTAAAACAAAAAGTAACCAAGCAGCAATTTAAACATAAAGTGGATTCAAATTAAACTATTTACAATTGAATCAAATAAAAAAAAAACAGAACATGAAATATCATAGAACAATTGAGCATCTGAACAATTTAAAAACACAACATGAAAACATCAAACATTTAGGCAAAATCAGGAACAATTAACTATTTACATGTCTGAACAAATTTCAAAACACAACAATGAAAACGCACAACAATTGATCATTTGCCGGTGAACAACCGTTACTTGGCATTTTTTTTAGCTCGAGTCTTTAGGGCCTTTTGGACCCTTGCCTTAGCCTTCGTGGCTTTGGCGATGCCCAGCGGTGTGTACATTTTTCTTATGCGACGCCTGTAAGGCTGGACGATTTGGTGTGGGGCGAACGGCGGCTGCTGCCGGTGCTGTTGACCGGGGAGGTCAGGATAGCCCGGGGACAGAACTTGAAAGGTCTAAGGATCACCATGGCCCTCTTGTTCTTTGGCAGCATTCTCCTGGGTGTGGGCTGGGGTTCCTCCAAGTCCTGTGAAAAAGTAAAAGAAATGAAAAGTTAGAATGTTTTGAGATGCCAGAGAGATAAAACGCCATAGGAACATGACATGATCGAAACTCACCCCATCCTCGTCTAGTGACGACACGCCAGACTCCTGGTAAACTGGCTCCTCCTCTTCGGTATTGGTGCTCCCAGGACTCAAGGAGCGGCAGGGAGAGCTGCGTTTGCGCTTCGAATAAGGTGCTTTGTCCACCACCTTTCTCTTTTTATCAACCACCTTGTCTGGGGAGGTGTCCGGTCCCTCCAATGCCACCTCAAAAAGGCGGCGGTGATCCATTGCCTGAGAGCAGTTTAGATAAACCGGATAAAACTTGTCAGCTGTTAATGTGTCGTGGCACATGAATTTTGAGATCTTCAGCCGCGCGTCCACCCCGTGGGAGTTCCTTGCCTGTAAAAAAAGAAAAGACAGATGTGAAACACGTCAAACTGATCCGACCCAATTGAGCTCCCAAGCCTGCCCCACTTAAGTGTGTGGCAATGGCGCTCCTTAGGTCAGTGAAAGTGGGGATTCCCATCAGCCCCATCTTGTCCCACGCCATCTGAAAGTAACTTGTTCTGGCAAACTTTTAGTCTTTGAGACAGTTGGGAGCTTCCTCTTGACTCATGTTCAATCAACACTCGTTTCCATCAATGTTTGTTCTGATCTTGATATTTATTTGTCAACAACATGCAAAATAAACTTGAAAACAAAGCAAATACTATCATCATTCTTTTAGTGTGTGAGCACGGTCAATGATTGTTTCTGCTTGCTCCCCCACTCTCTGATTGGTCTGTAATCTGTCATTAATTTATAGA
Source organism: Paramisgurnus dabryanus (assembly GCF_030506205.2). NCBI lineage: Eukaryota > Metazoa > Chordata > Actinopteri > Cypriniformes > Cobitidae > Paramisgurnus > Paramisgurnus dabryanus. The sequence continues at coordinate 37,692,916 of NC_133350.1, read as the reverse complement.
GCACCTGTTGGCTTGGTGGTAACGTTTTACCTACAGGGGGAGCACAGACTCAAATCAGCACAGATACTTAAGTTAAATATAAATACATTGAAATAAAGAAATACAATTTAATTAAAGTTAAATAATAATACTAAAATTAGGTTACATAAACACAAACAAATGGCTCCTACACACCGGCCCCTAATTGTAAGTGTACACAATTACAATTACATTATGTGAATAAAGAAGGAGCAATTATTTCTATTTTACAATATTATGAACATAGAAAATTATAATACTTATCTAAGTCTGTTCAATCAACGTGGGTAAGCTTCCAAGTGTTTCAATCACGTTTCATTATTTTCCAGCAATAAGCTGTCATGATTTCGGTCTTATTGGCTGCTTTGTCTTTCTTTCACTTGTGTTGTGTTTTTGTTTTGACAGCTCCACACGTGCGCGCCTTCCACCTGGTGATCTCATTATCTCTGACTCTTCTCACCGGCGTCCCACACCTGATCCTTATTATTGCCCAATCCGGTTTGATTTAAATTCCCCTCGGTTCCTCTGTTCCTTGCAAGTTCGTCTCAGTATGTTCATGCCCATCTAGCTCTGTCTAGTTCATGTCTAGTCGTGTTATTCGTTTGCTAATATTACCCGTGCTCTCTGCTGCCTTTATTCTCCCAGATCCCCTGTTCAGCTGCAAACTGCCCTAAGGATTGGCTTCCAGTCTTTCGCCCACCATCCGCTGGATTAACTCACGTCTCTGCTCGCTCGGTTGGAGTGGCAACGGCCGAGCTAGCGTCTCTCCTGTTAAAGGGTTCCCCTGAGCGCTATCCTCTTCTGAGCGCTGTCCAGCGCTTACACCTGCTGAAGCACCATCTGCCTTTACCTCTCTCTCTCTGTGCCCCCGCCAGGATTACTTCAGTGTGGATTTCGGATGTGCGAGTGGATGTCCTACAGCTGTGCTGTGTTTCCCACTCTGTGACTTGGATTACTTCAGTGCGGATTTCGGATGTGCGAGTGGATGTCCTACGGCTGTGCTGTGTTTCCCACTCTGTGACTTTCCCGAAAGGATTCCGCTGTGCCCTGTCTCTAAAGTGTTTTCTTTTCTTCACGTCATTCTCACAAGGACATCGAGTGTTTTTCTTCTATACATATTGACAGTCATATTGTGTTTTCTATATATATTACCTGATTACATTGAGTGTCATCTTTTATACATATTGAATAAATACCTCTGCGCTGGGATTCCTGTGTCTGTCATCCCTAACAGGACGAACTTGCCATTATGGATCCTGCTGAGGTTGACGCCCTCCGATCTGCTCTCGCCCAGCAGGGTTCATGGTTGGGCCAACACTCTGCCCGTCTTACCACCACATCTCAAGAGGTCGAGGATTTATCTTCCCACATGTCTTACCTTTCCTCCCATCTTGATCAGGTTCGGCAGAACACCTCTCAAACCAGTCAGCAGTTGGAGACGGAGCCTCCTACCGAGCGTTTCTATCACAATGCTCCCTGGTCTTTGCCCTCCAGCCTCGTTGCTATTCATCTGAGCGCACCCGGGTTGCGTTTGTGATTACCCTGCTGATTGGCAAGGCTCGCGAGTGGGCTACGGCCGTGTTGGATGCCCACGATCCTTGCCGCCGATCATTTGATGATTTTCGCGAAGAGATGGAAAAGCTCTTTGACCGCTCAGTACGCGGGGACGCCCTAGAAAAAACCCTAGCGGCTGCCTGCCATTGGAACGAAGCGGCTCTCCGAGCGCAGTTTGTAGAAGGTTTGTCTGACAGTCTCCAAGATGAAATCGCTGTGCATGATCTTCCCCCCTCTCTTGATGCCATCATTGACTAAGCTCTCCGGATCAAAGCCCGGAGGATGCTTCGCAGTCAGCGCCGTTCCCTGCGCCAGTGAGTACTCACGGATGAGACTTCCTCTTCTTCCTCTTCTGCGACGTCACCACCAGTTGAGTCGGAACCTATGCAGGTGGAGCGTATGCGCCTTTCACAGAGAGAGAGAGATAGACGCCTCCAGAATGCCCTGTGCCTTTATTGTGGGAAGTCCGGACATTTTGCGAAAACCTGCCCGGTAAAAGCCGCTGCCCATCAGTGAGTCCGGGAGTCCTGGTGGGCGTCACTTCTAAACTCTCCCCTGTTTCCAGTACCCAACTCCCTGTCACGTTGTCCTTCGCTGGGCGTGATCATCCGTCCACTGCCCTTCTCGATTCTGGTGCGGAGGGCAACTTTATTGATGAGGCTCTGGTCCGCGCCTGGGGTGTCCCGGTTGTCCCTCTCCAGTCGCCCTTGGATGTCTGGTCCCTTAAGGGGCAGCAGATGGCGCGGATTTAACATTGCACACTTCCTGTGAGTCTTTCTGTGTCTGGTAATCATTGTGAGGAGATTGTGTTGCACATCCTTCATGCCTCTCTTTCTCCTATTATTTTGGGGCATGCATGGTTGGCGCAGCACAATCCTCACGTTGGTTGGCAGCGAAATGTCATTTTGTCCTGGTCTCAATCTTGTCATGTGTCTTGTCTTGGTCCTGCTGTTTCTGGTTCTGTTCTTTCTCATCCTCAGGTTCCGGCGGTCGATTTGACCGGGGTCCCGGCGGAGTATGAGGATATCGCTCAGGTGTTCAGTAAAGCCCGGGCCACCTCCCTTTTTCCCCACCGGCCATACGATTGTGCTATTGATCTGCTCCCCGGCACTTCTCCGCCCAAGGGTAGACTTTATTCTTTATCGGGTCCTGAGAGAGAGGCTATGGACCAGTATATTAATGATGCCATGCGAGCCAATCTCATCCGTCCCTCCACCTCGCCACAGGGGCGTGGTTTTTCTTTGTTGAAAAGAAAGACGGCTCCCTGCGCCCTTGTATTGATTATAGGGGTTTGAATGACATTACTGTTAAGAATAGGTACCCCCTTCCTTTAATGTCTACTGCTTTTGAGCTCCTGCAGGGTGCCCAGGTCTTTACTAAGCTAGATTTACGCAATGCCTATCATCTGGTGCGTATAAGAGAGGGAGATGAATGGAAGACAGCCTTTAACACCCCTACCGGACACTTTGAGTACTGCATTTTGCCGTTCGGGCTTTGTAACGCTCCCTCTGTCTTCCAAACTCTGGTCAATGATGTGCTGAGAGACATAATTAACAAGTTTGTCTTAGTGTACATAGAAGATATTCTCATCTTTTCACCCTCTATGCAGGAACACACTCAGCATGTCCGCCGAGTCTTACGCCGGTTATTAGAGAATAAGCTTTATGTCAAGGCGGAGAAGTGTGAATTCCATCGTAGGTCAGTTTCGTTCTTGGGTTTTGTTGTTGCCGCAGGTGAGATACGTCCTGACCCAGCTAAGATTAAAGCGGTTGCCGAATGGCCAGTCCCCGAATCCCGTAAGGATTTATTAAGGTTTCTGGGTTTCGCCAATTTTTACCGGCAATTTATCAGAAATTACGGTCAGGTTGCTCAGCCTCTTACTGCTCTCACTTCCACTAAGGAGAGGTTTGTCTGGAATTCTTGTGCTCAGGAGGCCTTTGATAATTTAAAGTCCCGGTTTATCTCTGCTCCTGTTCTCTCTATTCCAGATCCTGCTGCGCAATTTATTGTGGAGGTGGATGCTTCGGATGTCGGGGTAGGCGCCGTTTTATCTCAGAGGTCTGCTAAGGATGGCAAGGTGCATCCCTGTGCCTTTTTCTCCCATCGGTTAAACCCAGCAGAGCGAAATTATGACATAGGTAATCGGGAGCTGCTGGCGGTCAGACTGGCTTTGGGTGAGTGGCGTCACTGGTTGGAAGGGACCTCGGAGCCCTTCCTGGTCTGGACAGATCACAAGAACCTGGAATACATCCGTTCAGCCAGGAGGTTATCTTCTCGTCAGGCTCGTTGGGCGCTCTTCTTTGACAGATTTAACTTCACCCTGTCGTACCGGCCCGGTTCTAAGAATACGAAGCCCGACGCTCTCTCTCGTTTGTTCGAAAGTCCCGGTTCCGCTGGGGACGAAACCATCCTCCCGGAGGGGCAGGTGGTGGGTGCCCTGCATTGGGGAATAGAACAACGGGTGAGACGGGCCGGCCGGGAGGGGGAAGTGCCAGATGGGTGCCCAGTGGGTCGATTGTGGGTTCCGGATTCTCTTCGCTCCGAGGTCATCCGGTGGGGTCATGAGTCCAAGTTTGTTTGCCATCCGGGGGTCCTCTCGCCCTTGGTCTTATATCGCCATTGATTTTGTGACCAACTTGCCTAGTTCCAAGGGAAACACTGTAGTTTTGACCATTGTGGACCGCTTCTCCAAGGCGGCCCACTTTGTTCCTTTGCCCAAGCTTCCCACTGCCAAGGAAACAGCCCAGGTAATGATTGAACACGTCTTTCGCTTACACGGTCTGCCCACAGACGTAGTTTCAGATAGGGGTCCTCAATTTATTTCTCGTTTCTGGCAGGAATTCTGTAGACAAATTGGCTCCACAGCCAGCTTGTCTTCGGGGTATCACCCTCAGACCAACGGGCAATGTGAACGGGCTAACCAAGATTTAGGTAGAGCTCTCCGCTGTCTCCCTGGGTCGAATACGCCCACAATTCTCTCCCCGTGTCTTCACTGAATATCCCCCCATCCATGGGGTTTCAGCCTCCTTTATTCCCGTCCCAAGAACCTGATGCGGTGGTTCCGTCTGCGCTGGCTTTCGTCCGTCGTTGCAAACGCACCTGGAGGAAGGCTAGATTTACATTACGTCAGGTTTCCAGACGAACCAAAGCCGCGGCCGACCGTCACCGTAGACCCGCGCCCCGTTTTATCTGTGGGCAGAAAGTATGGCTTTCGTCCAAGGATTTACCTCTCCGTGAGCCCTCTCGCAAGCTGGCTCCACGATTCCTTGGGCCATACAGCATAGTGAAGGTTATCAATCCCGTGACAGTGCGGCTCAGATTGCCCCCAGCCCTCGGTCAGTTCACCCGGTTTTTCATGTTTCCAAGCTTAACTCTTTCCCCGCCATTGACGAGATATCTCGTCAATTAAGAGAAAACGCTTCCTCGCCAATGACGAGATTTTCTGTCTTTCCGCAATACCGCTATTATCCACCAGGTGGCGCCCTTCCACAACTTTTTAAAACCGGAAGTATTGCCCTATGGCAAGCTGCTGCATGTCCGTGTCTGTTTTAAAGATCGCTCTGAATGGGATCTCTATGAAAAGTCCGTCACCACTAAAGGTAGGATGAAACGTTTTGTTTAAAAGCAGAGGGTCTGTTCTTTCATTTGGTATATTGTATGTTTATATATTTAAAGAAGAACATTTTCTGGAAGGCATTAAAGTTTGGTGAAAATCATGAAAAACGCTGGCGCTGGCTGGCAACTTTTTTTAAAAACGCTGGCGGTGAAAGAGTTAAACCGGTTTATTTTTCCCACCTTAACCCTGTTCCCTCTGCCCCCGCCCCTCCCACCCCTCAGCTTGTAGATGGTGCTCCCGTTTATACAGTTAAGTCGTTACTAGATATGCGTCGCCGGGGTAGGGGATTTCAATATCTCGTTGACTGGGAGGGCTATGGTCCGGAGGAGAGGTGTTGGGTACCGGCCCGGGACATCCTGGACCCTGGGCTGATAGAGGATCTCCGCCGGCAACGGGGTGAGCCTCCTCATGGACCGCCCGGTGGCGGTCGTGGGGGGGAAGTCCTGTCATGATTTCGGTCTTATTGGCTGCTTTGTCTTTGTTTCACTTGTGTTGTGTTTTTGTTTTGACAGCTCCACACGTGCGCGCCTTCCACCTGGTGATCTCATTATCTCTGACTCTTCTCACCGGCGTCCCACACCTGATCCTTATTATTGCCCAATCCAGTTTGATTAAAATTCCCCTCGGTTCCTCTGTTCCTTGCAAGTTCGTCTCAGTATGTTCATGCCCATCTAGTTCTGTCTAGTTCATGTCTAGTCGTGTTATTCGTTTGCTAATATTACCCGTGCTCTCTGCTGCCTTTATTCTCCCAGATCCCCTGTTCAGCTGCACACTGCCCTAAGGATTGGCTTCCAGTCTTTCGCCCACCATCCGCTGGATTTACTCACGTCTCTGCTCACTCGCTCGCTCGGTTGGAGTGGCAACGGCCGAGCTAGCGTCTCTCCTGTTAAAGGGTTCCCCTGAGCGCTATCCTCTTCTGAGCGCTGTCCAGCGCTTACACCTGCTGATGCACCATCTGCCTTTACCTCTCTCTCTCTGTGCCCCACCAGAATTACTTCAGTGGGGATTTTGGATGTGCGAGTGGATGTCCTACGGATGTGCGGTGTTTCCCACTCTGTGACTTTCCCGAAAGGATTCCGCTGTGCCCTGTCTCTCTAGTGTTTTCTATTCTTCACGTCATTCTCACAAGGACATCGAGTGTTTTTCTTCTATACATATTGACAGTCATATTGTGTTTTCTTTATATATATATTACCTGATTACATTGAGTGTCATTTTTTATACATATTGAATAAATACCGCTGGGATTCCTGTGTCTGTCATCCCTAACATAAGCATAAGTCTTTGTCTTCACTTTTACAATCCTCACTAATCCTTTGGCATCAGGTAGAACTTCCACCACTCTTCCTAGAGGCCAGGAACCACGGGGTGCTGAACTGTCCACAATCATTACTATATCTCCTTTTTGAAGGTCAGGCTTGACTTTGGTCCACTTTTGCCTTTCCTGGAGTAAAGGTAAGTATTCTTTAGTCCATCTTTTCCAGAACAGATCTGCTAGATACTGTACTTGTTTCCATCTGCGCTTGATGTATATATCAGTTTTGTGAAACAATCCAGGTGGAAGTGATGGATTGGACTTGAGCAATAAGATGTGATTCGGAGTCATTCAGGTCTTGGTAATCGCCAGACACTGTTGTTATAGGCAGGGCCGCCTTAACCTAATGTGAGGCCCTGGGGCTGAGAGGTTTTGGAGGCCCCCCATACCCTCAATTTATAGTCTAATTAAAATGTAATATCTAGGTAATCTACATCAAATAATGCATTAGTTTCTTTCAATACATAAAACAGTGAGTTTTCCCTCTTTGACCCAGAAAACACCATCATATCCATATATGTTTATTAACATATCACTGAGCCCACTTGAGCATAAACACAAGACACTTTATTTAACAACCACACACAGCAACTTGTGTTGAAAATAAAACAAAAATGTGTGAGAGTATAATGTTTATAAGCTTTATGTTTATATAGTTTTTGGAATATACAAATTTGCAGAAAATTGCCACTCACTAACTAAATGCTCAGCACAGTTTTAAAAATATAAGAATTTAAAGTTAGTTTTAAAGTGAAAATGCATTAATGTTAACAAAAGATAAGTCTTTATAAACAGAATCTTGTTTTTTAATCAGTTATTTATTTTGTAGGCTATTGAAGATATAGTATGAATTGTATTTAGTATTTATGCATACTACGCATGTAAAACGAACACGTATGAATATGCACAAAACAGACAGGGAACATACCTGTATATAAGATCTTTAGATAAGGAGATAATAAATATGAATGGTGCGATCAGGGGATGATCATTTGAGATGGTCTTGTTGCGCTTTGACTTGCACATTTACCGTTGCCTCATCTTTCTAAACCAACAGATGTGTACTGTGAGCTAACGTCGCGTCAAACTACAGCACTCCAGCTGCGCACGCGTCACCGATATAAACGCGAGTAAACTTAAACTTTATAACAACTAACAGCATTATGTGCGGGAACTCCTTTCTTTATTTGGCGGCCGCGGCACAGTATCTTGCGCACAGTTGGAGACTTCTGCATGCCAGAGACTCAGCTGCACGAGCACAGAGAGAGTGAGCGCGCGCGCGAAAGAGAGAGAGACCTGCACCTCAGTGCTTATTATGAAATTTCAGAAATTACTCTTTCATTTGTTGGTGGATTATTTCCCGTTTCTCTGTCACACTCAGTCTAACATGCAGGAATGCCAAGTTGACAACGCGCACTTAATTACATTATGCGGAATAGAAAAATCTGTTACGTCTGATATTTTATTTCACGGTAAGTTACCACAGACCAATCAGCAGCCATGTAACGTGCAGTTAGAGTGATTGACAGATAACCTGACAAGTTACAAAACAATATGAACGTGAACTTGTCATTCTCACCAATAGGGCTCATAAGTATTCAGCGATAGGTGTGTTTGCAAACGACCTAAGCGACCATTGTACTTTAGGGTGTATTAGAAACACCAAAATACCCAAATTTAAGGGTCTCACTGTTTCTAGACGCTATTTTAAAAAATTTTCAGAGGAGGCATTTTTATCTGACTTGGCAAAATTGAATTGGGATCACATTGCATTAATTTCCACTATTGACGAAGCTGTTGATTTTTTTCAGCAGCAGTTTCTATTGATTGCCAATAAACACGCTCCTTTTAAAAAACATAGAATAAAGAATCGGGATAATCCTTGGTTTTCTCAAGAACTTGCCCAGTTAATTCAATTAAGAAATAAACAGTGGTCCCTCGCAAGGAGGACCAGCAGTAATGCAGATTGGCAACGTTTTAGAGCTTTGAGAAATAAATGTACCTCAGCTATTCGGGCCTCTAAATCAAACTATTATCTTAATGCAACTACTGAAAATTTCAATAATCCTTCTAAATTCTGGAAAACAATTAAAGTATTGCAGAACAAGAAGGTTTCAGACTTTCCCCAAAAACTGATTATTGGAAATATGACTATCACAGATAAAAGTGACATTTTAAATGCTTTTAATGCACACTTTGAGAAGGCAGGTCATCTATTTGATCAGCAGTCTTCATCAACTTCAATAGATGCCTCAACAGATTTTTTGCCACTAAGTTCATCTTCTATCTCTGATTTGTCCTTTGTTTTCGAAGCCTTACAAGTTAAGGATGTTATAAATTCACTAAAATCTATAGACCCTAAAAAGGCGCCTGGACCCGATGGGTTGGATCCCTTTTGTTCAGGAAGAAATTGTTCTGAGATGGAATTAAAAAGAAACTCAGACGTAATACTGTTACGTATCAATCGGTAACTGAGAATCAACAGATCTAAGAATTTCTTAAAATATTTTTCTTTGACTCCCTGCTGCTTTTCATTATGAATAAATGTTCATGTGTTGTAAATCACAATTGATTAAATAAAATAAGACATTTTAAACACCAGTTTCTTTCATTTTATTTAAAGAGTGCATTTATACATTACACAGATGTCTAAATCTTACAGTTTAAAAAACTGCCAGATTTTCTCTTGTATTGCCATTTTTACATATAAACAGAGAAATTAAGTTGCAGATATTCTACAGTGGATATATAAATATCATAGCCAAAAGAATCTGATGGTCCCATTGGGTCTATTGCAGCCCTAAGTTCCTGTTTTGCCTCTGGAGTTATTGGGCATTCTATTTCTGGTACCTGGATGCCTGAGTTAGGTTCTGTTGCTAGGCCACTGCTTTCCCAGTCAATTAATGGAATTTCAATTTCCTATCAAGGAGAGAAAATGCATATTTTAACTTCCATGACATCACAATAATAACTGATATTACCCTATTCAAAAGTTTCCATGACCTAGTTTTATTTTGCTTCCTGGATGGTCAATAATTTTTCTTTTATCCCGTCATGAGTACCTAATTTGTACTGAGCTGTGAAACTGTTTATATGTATACATTTTATATGTATCTATATACACACACAAATATTATTTTCATGAGCACAAATCTTAAAGGGATTGTTCACCCAAAAAGATGAAAATGTATTTACTCACTCTTATGTTGTTACAAACCTGTATAAATTTCTTTGTTCTGATGAACATGAAGGAATATATTTTGAGAAATGTTAGTAACCAAATCGTTTGTGGACCCCATTCACTTCCATATTCTTTATTCCTGCTATGGAAGTCAATGGGGTCCACAAACTGTTTAGTTACAAACATTTCTCAAAATATCTTCCTTCATGTTCATTTTGGGTGAACTATCCCTTTAATGCACTATGCACAAAGCAAGATTAAAAAAGAACTTACATTGTATATTGTTAAATACACAAATTCTGAAGAGAATAGTCAATTTTGTAAGGGCTTTTGACCTTTTATATAACATACAACACCTCATTTTCTGGAAAACCTGAGACCTGATGTCTTCCCAGCTCCCACAGCTGGTTTGGAGTCAGATTTCCCTCTGTACTTAGAGGGTGATTGTCCCATCCATCACGAAAAGTGTCCAAATGAGCTTGCAGTCATGGGATGAGCACATAGTGGCAACAGAAGAGATGCATACGATTAGACATATCCAACAGCCCTTCTTCCTCCAGTTGATGAAGCACAGTGTAGTAGATGTTTGTGACTGCAACCCAGATATCTCTCCAGTGCCTCTCTATTCTGATAATGTATAAAATATTTTGTTACAATGCACTGCATTGTTAAGTGCAATAGAGCGGTGGTTCTCAAACTGGGGTCCGGGGCCCCCAGGGAGGCAGTGAGATGGTGCCAGGGGGGCCCCAGTTTTATGACATTTTATAAAATACATTAATTTATCATGAATTCTGTGAAATTAAACCTAAAAAAAAATAAGGCAGCACTACTTTGTATAATGTAATGTTTTGTTTAATTAAAATGTGAAGTTTTAGAACTGTTTTTTGTCATTATTTTTCTTTGGGGGGCCGCAAAGGAATGCACCGTACACAAAGGGGGCCGCACGCTGAAAAAGTTTGAGAACCACTGCAATAGAGTATGTTTCACCTTTGGTTGTGGACACTCTTCCCTGCAATGAAGCTGCTTCTTCCTGTACCCCGAACAGAGAACATCATACGAGCCACGTCTACATTTTCAACCCCTTGGTCTCCCCTGACCCTAAAAATGATGTACATGCCACAAAATATGGCTTAGTTTAAATATGGCTACTTAATAAAAATAGTTTGTTAATACTCCTACAAAAATTAAATAAAAACTTTGTATAAAATATAATTTGTCTTGTTAAGCCAATTGCAATTGTCAACTCTTTCGACAGTAAGACATCAGTACACATTTACCTGGGAATGTAAAAGCTTGTTCATGGACAGACTAGTTTTACCTCCACTTGTCAAACACAATTCAACCAGTTACGCAGATGTTTAGGACAACATATATTGGAGCAGGCTTTGATAGCCTGCTCTCTGATACCCAACAAGAAAGCAAATTAATTAAAGGTAATATTTACCTGAGTGGAAGACCAAATCGTTCAACAGAACGCTGAAAGAAGTACAGGGTGGTTGATGCCAGATTATTGGTTGCAACATCTGGTACATGATCTGTGTAAAACCAACCCCAAAATAGAATCAGTCTACATCAGACATTAGTACAAAATATCAAATTTGTGACCCTACTTGTTGAAATCAAGTTACATTTTTTTTATTGTAATTTGCTGTTTTCTATATAAACTCATTCTATATAATTAAAGGCAGAGTGCACAATGTTTGAAAGCCAATGTTGATATTTGAAATCACCTAAACATACACGCCCCTACCCCAATAGAATCTAAGCTAATTTAAGCTAATCCCTGTCCGGGAACCTATCCCTCAGTCTTTTTGTGCAAAATTATCAATTGTAGTGTCAATCAAATTATTGATTTTAATATTTAAATGTGGATACTGTCTCCTTCAATATTTTATATATTTTTAAATGTACATAGTTAAACTCAAATTACCTATTTTTGGCTAAAACTACATTTGCTAATGCTAATATTATCAGATGTAGATTTCACATGGGTCACATCTAAACGGCCTATGCAAACATTCTGAGGAAGCTGGGTGGTAAAAATTAGCATTTTTTCATACTTAAATACCTTTCTCGAAAACCCATCGATGCCTCCAAAGATTACAATGTTGTACCTGTTTAAAAAAACAACACATTAAATTAAACTTATGAAAATGTGTGTAATATATACAGTTTTTACAAAAATCTTAAATGTATTTTTCCAAACAATGAAAATAAAGTTTAGCTAATAAGAATACTTTAACTAATTAGGATACGGATATGCATACCGTATATAAGCTTGTGATTGGTATCAATGTGCATCAATACTCTTGGGCTGGGCACAGAATATGTCCGACGAACAACACATCCCAACTGTGTCAATCTAGAGATAATTCCAGCACTGTCCACTCGATGCATGGAGGCCCGAATCCTTTCCCACTGCACTCTATGCCCCTCAGCCTGCAGCAAACCCTTTACCATTCTGTATCCAGCATAAGGTTGTCTGGATTTCACTGCTGATACTAATGTATCCAGCTCTGTATCTGAAACACTACTGTATGTGTCTCTCACTGCCAGTCCTAATTCTGACATTCTGCGTTGAATGGTCCTTGTGCTCACTCCTAGCATTTTTGCAACACAGGGCACTGGTAGGGACATGGAAATTAGTTCTTTAAGACGTTCTTCTGATAAAAGTATTCTTGGTCGCCCAAGTTTTCCAGATTCAAATTCCACAGTGTGTGTACACTGTTGGTTTTGGTTGATCTCACCAATAATCTGAAAAACCTCTCTGAGTCCCTCTATTACAGCATGTGGAAAAGATTCCTGGCTTGAGAGTGCACTTAAAAAAACTAACTCCTGGGAACATGTAAACTCCAAAAAATCTAAATCAATAGGTGGCCGATTAAGCAGGTGGGACAGCCGCAAATGGAGCCTATCCAATATATTCATCACCAATTCCTTGAGAAACAGAAGAATGGACTCTATGCACGGCAGCGCTTGACTATCTCAGGATGCTGGACTACTTCCGCCAGTCATAGAGCGCTATGATATTAAGGACCGTCGGTTGCCCAAACAGCCAAAATAACACAGCAAATTTTGTTGATGCTTGTTTACGTTACATAGAAATAACTTATACTCCACACTTAATACCATAATGACATTTAAACGTATGAAAGTATATTTTTAAAGACGGGAGGACCGAACTTCTAGCCACCACTGCTGTGTCATAGCATTTACAGTGACTCACTGGAAAGCATGCCAACTTCTACACTGCTACCCTGTATCTGCATTACCAATACGTTTAGATAAAAATTGCACTGATAACAGTGCTATTCATCTGTTGTTGATATACAAATTTGGTATGATTGTTATTATCAGTACTAGCGAAGATAACATCTTTGGTTATAAAAGCTAAATGTTAGAACAGTAGAAACTCATATTTTCGATATTTATGTATTCTTTATTAATAACAAATGCAAAATACAAATGGAAAATTAATATCAATGACAAGAAGAATAACTTCAGAGAAAGAAAAACACACACACACACACACACACACACACACACACACACAACAAACTAAATACACGGGATAACAAATAATGGGAAAAATATTTCTACAACAGACTTTACAATAGTTAAGCCTTTTTTGCTTTGTTCTTTAGATTCTCAAATGTGTCAGGATAACTCAAAAATAACCTAGTAAAAATGTTTTGACAATCGATGTGTATATGAATCTCTTATTTTACCTGACACTTTAAGATTAATTTAACATACTTTACCATTACAAAAATAAAGCGTCAGTTCAATGTTGTTATCAGATTTGATGTACATAATTGATTACCACACTAGTGGTAATTTAATACGTTTTTTTTTTAACAAAACGCCATCTTAAAATTCAGTATCAACACGTATCAGACAGCTTAAAGGATCGTATACATATATATTAAGTTTCTACATTTGTCCGTGTGTGTATGCAATAAAGTACCATGTCTATGCCTGCAGCCTCGTGGATGATACTGTGTGTGAAAAACAACTACCGACGTCTGCCTGCAGTGCCGACTGGCGCGTTATTGAACCAATCAGAAGAAAGAAACCGGGAGCCCCATTTGATTGGTCACAAGAACGGTAGCCCCGCCTTCCCACTCACGCTTGCAAACTGAATGAGTGTGAGAGAATCGTGACAAAACTAAAGCGCAGACGGACCTGTAGATTTCAAGAAACTGCTTTTCTCTCTGTATGCAGCATGTATAAGTCATTTACACTTTTGAAACTGATTTATTTTACACACAGAGACGGATTCTGCGCGATGAATCCGTTTTGCAGTTCATAACACTATGTTTTTGCCTGCACACCTCTGTTTACAGACTTACAATGCTTTTGGCAGTATTTCAGCACAAAAACCGTGCCAAAAGTGTAAGCGCGGAAAAACTGAAGTCAGAAGAATACAGTTCATACTTATTTGCGTAAATATGAAGTTTCACTTTTACAAGACATGAATTACGCTTACGATTAACAGCACAATGTTGCAAAACTTGTTTTCTTACGTTTGCAACTTGATTTACACCTTTACAAAACTGTTTTTGCACATGCAAATTTATTTTACGCTTGCAATGTTAATTACATTCTTACAAATTTTATCCTGCGCATGCAAGTGTTTTTGACCTTATTTTATCTTCATAAACTAACTTTAACAAACATGCCTTACTAAAAACATTACTTGTGTGCATTTTGAGGCAAAACTAAGGGCACTGGTGTATTTTAAGATATGTCAGTGCAAGCTTTTTTCAATTTGGACAGCTCTAAGCCTACTTTTATTTTAGTCTAGGACTAGTTTAATTCCTTTCAGGGAAACTGCCCCCTTGAGTTCTTGATTTGAGTTCCATGTTTGATGTCTAACAGGAAAAATATGATACCACTGAACAGAATGGCAGTGCAGTGCAACAAACACACACTGATGAACTTGCTGAATAAAAAGACTGATAAAGTGATTTTCACTGACCATCAAAGAAACATTTTTAATTGACACCAGAGTTTAAGAGGCACAAACAACAGCCTATATATAATTTGAATGAAATAGAGTAAATAGAATAACATTTAAATAAAATATTATATAAAATAATAAACAGAACACTTAAATGTTAAAATTTTTCAAATAAACAAAATTAACAATAATATATAAACACCACAAACAAGATTAATAGTAGCTAACATTCGCTAACAACCGCCTCACTATATATTATCCCTTACATAAATAGCATAACAAAAGTTAATAGGCTTGTTTGAGATTAGCTAAATCTGCGCATAACCGATCACCGGTGATCAGCGCGAGATTCGTTTTTCAACTTGTTCTTGACTTTCATATTTTTTGTGAATTCCTTTAAACTTTTGTATTGGTGTTGAATTATTTGTACTGTGAGCTGTTTATATTTCACACAAAAACGAATTTATATTACCACTAGACTTAGATTACATCCCAACATTTACTAAGTAGCCTTTTCCAGTAATGAACAATTCACCTTTGTTGATTCTCCTTATAAACATCTTAATGTAAATGCATTTGTTGGTATTTCAGTTGCATCTATTTAATCCGTGATTAAATACGCGAACGCGATCTCTTCCATTGCTGACGTTTGCAGTCCACAACACAGCGAGATTTATGAAGCCTCCGGCTTGCCTACACAGGGTTCCCGCGGGGTCTTAAAAAGTCTTAAAAAGTCTAAAATTCAGAATGTTAAATTTAAGGCCTTAAAAAGTCTTAAAAACACCCAGATTTTTATCCCAGGTCTTAAATTTAATTTACCCAAGTCTTAAATTTCTTACCTCTGTTCATTCCCAAAAAGCGTTGTCCGCAGAATATAAAATAGTAATTTAAAACGCTGAAGAACTAACTTAATGGCGGAGGCAGAAAGTATATGATGGTGGGTCTCTAAAAAGAAACGTTCCGCCCTTTGCAAATCGTGCCATAAGCTATATTTCAGGTGTTGTGATCTGACTGTATAATACTGTGGGGTCTGGCGAGAAACAATCCTTAACTTTAGTTTTGTATAAGCAAAAATCTTTTTCGGGGTAATAAGCCCGTGGCTTACCAGAGCATTTGCCATGTTCTGAAACATAGAGAACACAGAAGCGAACAAAAATCAATGCTGCTTTATTGAAAATCAACTTAAACAGTCGGGCCGTCGAGTCACGAGCCACCAACAGCGTGTGAACTTTAGTGTTACACAGTTTTATATTTTAGACTTTAATATTGCTCTCTGCTGCAATGCACTCGAACCTAACGCGCTTTCCCTTCAGCTCTCCACATACATCAGCGATTGGCAGACGGAAAGCAAGAAAGTACCGTAATAAACCATATATTTCAAAAAAGTGCAATTGTCGTCTTTTAGGAACAATTCAAACTTTTTGATTGCGCAAATGCTTCAGGAGTTACGGTTAAATGAACAGCGGTAGAATCAGAGCCCTTTCGCATAGGCAGGCTGCTGCATACGGCATCGCCTGGTTTATTTAAGTTAACTGAGCATTACATTCGCAAGTCATAAGCATATTACAACAATTAACGATTAACTAAGAATAATAAGCAATGTTTTAAAGTTAATTTCAAAGTTAATTTTCTGAAATAAGACCATCTATCCATCTTAGAAATGCGACCCTTCGGAGGCTACAGCCTTCGGATTGAGAAACGGTCTTAGTGGATAACGTTAGCAACACATATCAAACAGCCTTTTAATGGTAAATTTCATTTTCTTAATGCAGATTCATCCATTATTGTGTAATTAGAGAGGCTATTAAAGATGATGGCGGTATATAGTGCATATTTATGCATAAAACGTATGGGTGGAGTGTTTTTTTTGGCTCTGTGATTCTGTATTCAATTAAATGCAATACATTAATTTATTAATAACTTGTATTAATAAAATGCATATATTAATGCTTTTAGGGATTGATAATAATTGAAAGTGATCTTTTGTTCTTTGTATATTTATAAACAGGCACAAGATATATACACAGCACACAGTCAGTTGTACATTAAACATTATGGGGTGGTTTCCTGGGCAGGGATTAGCTTAAACCAGGACTAGGCCTTAGTTTAATTATGACATATAACTAGTTTTAATAAACATGCCTTACAAAAACCATTACTTGTGTGCATTTTGATGTATTTTAAGATATGTCAGTGCAAACTGTTTTCAAGTTTGGAAAGCTCTTATCCCTGTCTGGGAAGCCTCCCCTATAAGCTTACATACTACACAGTGTGATGCATTTTAAAGCTTTAAAGTTGTATTAGGCAGTGTAAAACTAGGCACAAACCAGCAGCTGACCATACTAACTGATCTAATATTAGTGGATTGTATTTATCAAAAAACATTGTTGATAGAATTTTATAAAAATACAACTTACACATTTTAGTGTGATGTATAAATATTGTAAATCAATGCATTTCTTGACTATTAATTAAGAAAAATCACAGCTCTTTGCCTCTAACTCAATGTATTTCAATGGCTCACTATGAGCAATTTTAGGGCTTCTATTGTCAGAAGTCTCTTCCTAAAGGGCTATGGGTAAAATTTGTCGGTGCCAACACTCGCAGTCTAATAGAGTTAAGCATAATGTATTTCCATGTATTTTGATTATCTGTGTTAAAACTGCGTTCATTTTATATTTTTCTATAACTGAATCAATAAAAATAGAACGTTTTGAGAATTTCTGAGATCATTTGAATGCTTCTAGTAATGTGTCGTGTTGGTCTTAAATTTTACTCATAATGGTCTTAAAAGGTCTTAAAAAGGTCTTAAATTTAACTTGCTGAAACCTGCAAGAACCCTGCTACAGTTTTTTCACTCCTCCCCTTACTGCAGCCGTCTGCTCTCGTCTAAATTTCAGGCAAGGCAAGCTGCATCTCAAACAAGCCTAGTCTGACAGACAATGATTAGGTGATGAGTGACATCATAGGGTATGTCAGGGTCAAGATTAGCGGGGAACTCGCCATAATAAAGAACTAAATAAATAACAACTGTGCTTATCATGATGCCTGATAAAGAGAGCTGTAGATTAATTTATTTATATTTATTTTATGTTACTTTTGATGTATATATTTTTTTCAACCACTAGCTGGCAGTGACTCTAGGGGGCCCTCTGCTGGCCACGGGGCCCTTTGCAATTGCAAGTGTCGTTTAGTGGCTGGGCCGGCTCTGGGGCACATACACACAAAATTATCTCACAGTATTCTTTTTCTAATAAAAACATTTTTGTTTATGTCTTAAGAAACCAGTCAGAAACCAGTCTGGGCTTATTTGTTTTTAAAGAGACAGTAACCTAATTTAACCTACTTAAGTCTGTGTCATTTATGTTAATCAAACAACCCAAGACAAACAGAAAATCATTTCTATTGCTCTAAAAATAATAATAATAATATTTAATTTGTACAATAAAGACAGTGTTATTATCCATTTAATTTCTGTACCTAATGCTACTTTTAGACCTTTCTTAATGTGCAACTTTGTTCTTTTTTATAGATGTTTGTAATTTCTTTATTTGTTATTAGAGGTTTATTTGTTAAAACGAGACTTGAGACTTGACTTGGACTCAAGCCCAGAGACTTCAGACTTGACTTGGACTCAAGCTCAAAGACTTCAGACTTGACTTGGACTCGAGCTGAAAGACTTCAGACTTGACTCGGACTTGAGCTCAGAGACTTGTGAGCATCTCTGGTTTGCAGGCCGCCATCGCGTTCCTCCGCGCTGTAGCCGACAACTCCGTGTGGCTCTTTAAGTGCCGGTCGAGCCTATTCGATTCCCGGTAGCATCCCGGAATGGCGCAAACACCAACCCGCACGTTCACCCTTACCGATTCCAGGGCCAGGAGTAGCTTGCGCGCCGTCACATTCGTAACCTTGTGGGTTACCCGCAGGTGCTGGCTGAGCTGTGCATAGTTCCTGTGGCACAGGGGACACAGGTTGATGCCCATCGTTAAAGGAGTTTGTAAGATGGAGATAGAGAGTTGTGAAGTTGAGCGAATGGGGAGATGGTCAAATTTGAGGGAAAATGGCAAATTAAGATTAAATGCTCTATCTAATGGGACAAAAGACAGCTAAACATGGTTTGTGGCCTACGTGGTGTAAAAATTCTTTTTGTGGCCTACGTGGTAGAAAAATCCTTTTTGTGGCCTACATGGTAACAAAAAATCTGTTAATGGCCTACGTGGTAACAAAAAATCCTTTTTGTGGCCTACGTGATGTGGAATTTCAACATTCGCAGATCATCTGCAATTTATTAAATGAAAAAATAATGGGTGCCCAGTCGTCGACCCGGAAAAAGGCAGAGCGATCTGATGTCGCGAAATCATGCACGGTGTTACGTCAGGGGTCTCTGACACATGTTCCGAAATCACGCCTTGCCTAACGCGAAAGGAAGTCGAGGTAGGCTTTCCAACAAAACTCTATGCCTTAGAAAGTCTCCAGGACCCCAAAAATGAACACGGTCAGGCCCCCGGGGCCCCCGATTCATGCCCCTGAGGCACAAATGCGTGCGTCGCAAGGCTGGTTTCAGAGACCCCCCAAAAAACTCCTAATTTTTGCCATGCATGGACTCTGCTAAAATTGCATTTTCACAAAAAACCTGATTTCTATGTTAAATTGCAATTGACTTTAGAGCATAACCGTTTCGGGTGCTGCACCGCAGGCCCTTGATGTGCCAGCTCCTGCGATTTCGTACAAGTACCACCGAGCGGGCCTGTACGGGAGCTGTCCTATTCCCCCATTAAACCAATGCATTTTCCAGAACGGCTAGGCCAAAGGGATAAATTGCATGTAGCCTTATAACTAGGGTTAGGGCTAGGGTTGGCAACTCGGCTCAGGTAAACCCTGCACCAATACAATTTTGACACATAGACAGTGGCGTGCCACATTACGGGAGCGGGGAGTTTCGGAGTCGAGTGTCCTTTCTCGCCTGCGCGGGAGATTGCCCGTGCAGGTTAATCTCAGTATGCATTCGCAGTCTTTGTCAATCTTTTCGGCCATAGCGGCGCCTAAGGAAGGTTGCAGGATAACGTCATCGCGCATCAGGGACTATTGACGATAAACATACTCAAAAATCGTAACGATCGGAGCGCGTCAGCGTAGCCGCTACGGATGAGAATGGCCGTAAATTGAACTCGGCTTTTTTCTGGGAATGTTATTGACGACATATTGACACCAGGTGCCGAAAAGGGGATGTTGCGACATTTGAGGCAAAAAACATCAAAAACCTCTTGAAAGCTGTCTTGTGCTCTTACGCACCTAGACCCTTTCGACAAGGCTTCGAATCGGAGGGTCGTGCGCTTTCGAATCACGTGGGAGTGTGGAACGTCACGCTCCAACACTTCCTCGCTCCCCGCGTGACATACGAAAAGATCGAGACCGTCAGACTTTTCCTTGCCGTGTTCGTTAAGTCGCTAATGTGCCCAATTGCCATTTACACTTGTTTGCCATTTTCACAAATATTTATTTGTCGAGCTGCTCCTGGAGGCTTCCCGTGTGCGAGATAATTCACAGCAGGGGGCGGATTGTAAACTAGTGTCTTTTAAAACCGGGGTGGTAAGATGTAATACTGGCCACTCTGACAAAAAGTAAAAGGTTTATTTTAGATTTAGGGATTTCTTTAATCAAGTCTCTGATTAAAACATGTGAATGCGCGCACCACCGTTGACAGAGAAAGTACGCTGATGCGCTCTTATATCTGGCGTTAAGAACCTTTTAAACGTTTTAAGACATTTCAACCCCTCTTCTGGTTTGAATTCATTAACCCTCTGGGGTCTAAGGGGTTTTTAGGGCCCTGGGGAAGTTTTGACATGCACTGACATTTGTGCTTTTTTCAGTTGCTTGAAAACATATTAATGGCAAAAGTCTCATAACACTGTGTTCATCACAAACTGGGCTACAATATCATATAATCAACATGTATGTACATGTTTGTATTTTTGAGAGAAAAATGTTTATGCGTGGTTTTTGAAAAAGCAAAAGTTTTAAGTCACTGATATAACACCACAAAACTCATTCTAAACATGTTTTCCCAAGACTTTTCAAAATAGGATCTAGTAGTCTAGAGTTTTTTCTTCAAAATGATGTGAAAATCATATGGCCTACTCAATCACATAAAGCAATACAATTGATTTACAATTTCTAAGACACTTTTGCTTGGGAAAGGCTGTATGCGTGGAGGCGGGAAAGCTCCTGAATAATCAGTGATTGACAGCTGAGAGACAAAAGAGTTGAATAATGAGCCACATAATAAGCCTTGTGGGGATGTTCAACAGGAATGTAACTTTCTCTGTAGTAAAACAATGATAAGGTTTACTTTTCAATATAATGTAAACACACACACGCACACACACACACACACATTATATATATATATATATATATATATATATATATATATATATATATATATATATATAATGTGTGTATATATATATATATTTCTATTGAAATATTTTCTATTAATATCACAAGTATAAGTTACCTTTTAAAAACCATAGTAGCCTAATCATGGTAAAGGTACTGTTTGGCCATCATAAAGTGAACACAGGGTTTGTGTTTGGTTGGCCAGCGAGAGGTTTACTTTTGTGCAGTAAAAAGCTCAAAAGAACAACTGCCTATCGTTGTCTGGACTCCTATTTGTGTTTTTGTAATCATTATAGTAGAAACACAACCAGGGACACGCGTGATAAACTTATCAATGTTTGTTTACAGCCGCCGCCATTACCTCACGTGTTGATCATGAAAGCAGTGAATGTGTGCACATGCGAGTGATCCTGTGTTTAATAAACTTGCTGTGCGGAGATATGCGCTTAGACGCAACTAAATAAGGATTGTACTGTTTGCAATCGCGTATTTTATAAGAATACCAAAAAGCGCGTCGAGTTTCCTGACTCGCGTGTTTGTGTATGTGCGTTCCCGTCGCCTCAGCTGTTTGACGGAAGACAAAAAAAACACTCGCGTCTGGAGATACTGACACACATCCGCAAGTAAATAAGGATTTATATGTCAGACATCGATCCCGTCACACTGACGAAGCACACACACTCGCGTCTGTCTGGAGATTTAGGCGCGAGTAAACAAGTATGTGAGGTGTGCAATCGCATCTTTTATAATGATACCACAAAGCGCTTCAAATATGAGGCATTGTGTGTTTGTGTGTGCGTTTGGACGTCGATAGAGTCACACTCGCGTCTGGAGATAACTTTAGTTACAGTCACGAGTAAACAAGTAGATGTCATGTTTCCAGCACTCGGATTAAAACTCAACACAGCAGTGAATGGCTGCAGCCGACCCCAGAGTGTTAAAGTCATCTAATATCCATGTGTGTACATGTGTATTTATGATAAATGTAACAAGGTACGCATTGTCAAAATAAAAGGTTTCTTGAACATGTTATTCCAGTGTGTGTTTCTTGTCTTGCGAGTGCTCGTCATATTTATTGATGTAAAAAAATAAATAAAAAGTTTGTTGTTTTGGTCGTTCCGTTTCTGGACGGACAGTTTTTATGAGAGTCTCTCCTTCTCAACATACGTTATCACCCAGTGGCCCCAGTGTGTCTGAACAGCGATGGTGTTCAGAGGACCGTACTGTTTCTAAATATTAGTGTTGCTAAAATAAATGTAATTCAGCCCACATTGACAAAAAGTAAAAGGGGTTATTTTAGATTTTAGGTAGAGCACCAGAGCCTATTTTAGGGCAGACACTGCAGGATCTAAAAGTTTGTAACATTACAAATTTATTTAATGAAATATTCAGTACGTATATATTTAAGCAATGAACTGTACCAAAACCAACGGTGGTCGATCTTTAGACTAAAGTCTATTTATTTTAAACTAAATAAATGTTGAAACATTTTCATGAACAGTATTCTGTTCATGACATCAAAGATCGGTCTCAGATGGTTACAATAGAGAACATACGCGGATGCGTGCACATATCTGTCGTTTTAAGAGAAACATTTTATCTAATTTCTGGTATAGAGCAATAAGCACATGCACTCACATATCTATGGTTTTAAAAACAAACTTTTTAAAGTTTAAGACATTTTGACCCCATTTTCTGGTTTTGTATCCACTGTGGATCCCAACCTCTAAGTGTATATTATACAACAAACGCAATTCTGTCCGCATTTTAGTTTTAGAACGCCTCTGATTTAAACATGTGGGGTTTTTAAAATGAAGCGCCCATGTGTCTTTTATGACAAAAGCTATTCGATCTTAATTTTTGTTTTTAACATCCAAAGGTTCTTATACACAATCCAGAAATAAACATTTAGGTGTGTATGAGTAAGTTTATATCTAATGTCACATGAGCAGCACAGAGTCGCGCTTGTGTCTGTGTGTGCATCCTGTCTGTTTATGTGTGTGCGTGTTTATGCGCCCGTGTCTTTGGGAGGTGTGTGTGTGTGTGTGTGTGTGTGTGTGTGTGTGTGTACTTGGTTGTGTGTGTGTGTGTGTGTGTGTGTGTGTGTGTGTGTGTGTGTGTGTGTGTGTGTGTGGTTGTGTGTGTGTGTCTAGTTGTGTGTGTTTGTGCTATTGAGTGAGTTTTGTGAGACAGATAGACTGAGAGAGATTGAGAGATGATGTAATGTATTTGTATGAATTAGAGTTGACAGTTAGAATTTGAAAATTAACACTCAGCCTAAACATTCTATGACTGTAAGTCTATGGGACTTTTTTGGGATGTTTGATCGGACGGTTTAGGAGAACCGTAAGTCCGATCCCTTAGAAAAGATATAGCACACCTCCTCAGATCAGACTGAAGGTCTGTGCAAAGTTTGGTGGCAGTAGCTTAAAAGCTCTAGGAGGAGTTAGAGTTAGAAATTTTAGTCTCAGAAGAAAAGAAGAGGGAATAATAATAAGTTTAAGTGCAACAACAGTATGCTGGCTTTCTCAAGCCAACATAAATATAACTAGATATTAAAGTTTGAAGACAAACTTTATGTTGGCTTGAAAAAGCGTAGCCTGAACGTTTAAAACGGTTTGACAGAAGTTTAGTTTAGTAGGCTATCTGGCAGTTAGTATGTTTAAGTATGAAGGTAGCATGATTTAGCATGAAGCTAGTATGAAGCTAACATGATTAGCATGAAGCTAGCATGAAGCTAGCATGATTAGCATGATTCTAACATGATTAGCATGAAGCTAACATGATTAGCATGAAGCTAGCATGAAGCTAACATGATTAGCATGATTCTAACATGATTAGCATGAAGCTAACATAATTAACATGAAGCTAGCATGAAGCTAACATAATTAACATGAAGCTAGCATGAAACTAGCAAGATTAGCATGAAGCTAGCATGATTAGCATGAAGCTAGCATGATTAGCATGAAGCTAACATAATTAACATGAAGCTAGCATGAAGCTAACATAATTAACATGAAGCTAGCATGAAACTAGCAAGATTAGCATGAAGCTAGCATGATGCTAGCATGATTAGCATGATTCTAACATGATTAGCATGAAGCTAACATAATTAACATGAAGCTAGCATGAAGCTAACATAATTAACATGAAGCTAGCATGCAACTAGCAAGATTAGCATGAAGCTAGCATGATGCTAGCATTATTAGCATGAAGCTAGCATGATTAGCATGAAGCTAGCATGAGGCTAGCATGATTAGCATGAAGCTAGCATGATAAGCATGAAGTTAGCATGAAGTTAGCATGAAGCTAGCATGATTTAACGTGAAATTAGCATGATTAGCATGAAGCTAGCACTATTTAGCGTGCAGCCAGAGATGGGCATAAATACATGGAAATGTATTTCAAATACAAATACAAAATACTGTGTGGAAAAATGTATTTAAATACAAATACAGTATTTTGTGTATTATGTGAAATTGGTGATTCAGTGCAAGTATCCCTATTATGCTGAAATCTATCTGGGTCTATTTCTGAATGCCAAAAAGCATTTAGATGTGTGCAACTGCTTAGAAACTTTCGTTTTATTTTACATGCCTCATTGTTTGAGTTATCTTTGTTATGACAACTTGACATAAACCAATACAACACAACTTGTTATAAATCATAAACAATAATTATCAAACTTAAGAAACTACCTAGCTTTGTGGGTTAACATTACATTAAACTGTGATTTTAATGTCATTAAGTGTTAATATTTTGTCAAATATTATTAATACCCGGTCAAATAAACATTATGAACTGAAGAATATTCATGATGCTGTTATAAAACTATTTTACAGAGTATTAACACTTAATGACATTTTAATGACATATTCAATTTGTATCACTGGTAAAAAGTGGTCAGTTATGTTGTCTTGGTAATGTCAAGTTGTCATAACAAAGACATCTCAAACAATGTCATCTTTGCAATAAAAATGACATAATTGAACAAATGACACTTAATGACAGTAGTCATAAACATAAAATCTCTTTCATATGACACGTCTCATGTCAGCCTTATGAACACCCATTCAAGTAAAGTGATGTTTTATAAAAACATCATAAAAACTTTTTCATGTGTCGTCAAAATGACCCACAACCTAATCAGGTGAAGAAATCCACGTATTTACAAATTTCTCACGAGACGAGTGTTTGACAAATTATTTGGCAAACTACTTCCCCTCATCGCTGCTTTTTGATGGTTTTGAGAACAATTACTCACGAGTCGCCCTCTGTCATTTACAGAATTATACAACGGAGAGCACGTCAAGCATAAAAGCCTTGTAGGTTTACTGAGGAGCCCGCAGGTTCAGCAAGTTCACGCCATACAGTAGAGCCATGCGAATTGCAAAAGTGTAAACAAGGCTTCAACTGCACAAAGATAAAAAGAAATCAGCAACTGTGTGCTAATTCCACCACTTGCCGCGTCATGTGTGAAAGGGCCTTTATAGTAAAACACCACCGTTTTTCAATATTTTACTATGTTCTAACCTCAACTTAGATGAATGAATACATACCCATCTTTTTTCAATATGTGGACTTCATCTTTGCACAGCGTGTCATGAATGTGTTAGCATTTAGCCTAGTCCCATTTATTCCTTAGGATCTAAACAGGGAAGAATTTAGAAGCCACCAAACACTTACATGTTTTCCCTATTTAAAGACATGAGTAGTTACACGAGTAAGTATGGTGGCACAAAATAAAACGTGGTGATTTTTAAGTGGATAAAAATGAGAACTATATTGTATGGCAGAAGAGCACTTAGTTTGCAGCACTTCGACCTCTGGCTCAGTAACATCATCACTCCTGTTAAGATGTTACTGCGCGCTGAGGTCGAAATGCTGCAAACTAAGTGCTCTTTCTCCATGCATTGGAAAAAGATAGTTATAGTATGTATTAATTTGTCTAAGTTGAGGTAAGAGCATAGTAAAATATTGAAAAATGGTGGTTTTCCTTTAAGTCAAAAGTGTAGGCATGTTTGTCAGCGTTTCACACTCTCTCAGTCGTGCATTTAACTGCCTGCCAATGTGCAAGTGTGAATTAGAATTTTCTTTCGCGACAGTTATAATAACACAAATCACATCACGCCCAATAACGCAATCGCCCTTCCTTTTTTCCCACTCCAACATTAAATTTATTGCCCACTAAAAGCTGCACATATATAGCTATTTGCTTACCTGAACTCTGGTGTCTGGTCTGAACTAGTTGATGCATGAAAACAGCGCCCTGACTGGTTGACTGGCTCAAAGTATTTTGAGTTTTTAAAAAATACAAAAATACTCATCTTAAATGTATTTAAATACAAATTACATTTCATTTTTTTCAAAGGCTTTAAAATACAAAATACTATTTTGTATTTCAAATACGTATTTTAAATACATGTATTTGAAATACTGCCCATCCCTGCGTGCAGCTTACAAGATTTAACATGAAGTTAGCATGAAGTTAGCAAGATTTATTATGAAATTAGCATAAAGCTAGCATGAAACTAGCATGAAGCTAGTATGACTTAGCATGGAGCTAGCATGAAGCTAACATGACCCAAAGACCAAACCCCCACGTCTCTAAGATGTTCAGATCCAGAGATATAAGGCTTTGTTTATTATGTTGCTAGGGTGCTCAAATTGGTTGCTAGGGGCGTGGTTTAATACCTCAGTAGGAATCCTAAGAGACTGATTGGATGCCTGAGTAAAATGAGCCCACCCCTATGTCTCTATGACACTCTGGTGCAAAGATATCCATCTGGGCTTTTTATAATGGTAGTCTATGGGAGATGTTGCTAGGGTACCCAAAATTGTTGCTAGGGGCGTGACTTAATAGCTCTGGGGCATTCCTAAGAGACTGATTGGATGACTGAGTAAAATGAGCCAACCCCCGTGTCTCTACGACACTCTAAAGTGAAGATATTCCATCTGGGACGCTTTTATTCCCTTATATGGGCATGTTTCCTGCCCCATTATAAGTCAATGGGAAATTTTGGGGGCCTCTTACACCCCAGGGGTACAGCTTACCCCCCATTGTGATGTATGTTCTTACAGAGCCTGTCAGCCTCCTTAAATGTGTAAGGGCCTCTTTAAACAGAAACAGTGAAGCATTGAACACCCTGTTGTGATGACTCAATAGTTGCAACTACGATAGCTGAGAGGCCATGCTTTGTGTCCTTTTTTAAATGTTTCCAGAGCCTGATGAAAGAGAACATTAAACTTGAAAGCACTGTGCGAGCTGTCTCTTTAGTACCGTGTGGTTTATTTACATGTTGCTGCTGATTGGACTGCAGTTCTGACACACCCACCAAACAAGAGAAAACATATCTCAAACCCTGTTGCACATCGGTGCACACCGTTTCCTGGAAACATGTCGTTCAACCCGGAAACCGTAGCAAAACGTTACGCACCGTTTTGAACTTAGACGTTTATGCAACCGGCAACTGGAGCACGTTTAAGTTAGTCATGATTTTTTTCTTCAAGACTGATCATAACTGTTTAAAGTTACATAGAAAGGTAGATTGGTCTAATTTAAATCCAAATAATAAGACTGATTAGCCCTAACTTATTGCTAGTTATTACACGGCTCTCTGGAATGCTTGATTCTGATTGGTCAGTTGAGACATTTGCAGGTTAGTTCTTTTCAAATAATAAACGCTCCAAAGTAATAATGCATAGCCGGACTACTTGTATGTTTAAAATCCCTCTGCACCAACAAAGATTAGGCTACTGTTTGGCGCCATCTTGTGTCAAACACTGGACAACAACAATTCAAAACATCAAAAAAAAAAATCAAAACATTTAAACAGTGGATAGAAGAACGAACAACGACCAGACACAGAGAGCTTACTGAGACTGAACTTAACAAAATAGAGCATGACACACAAAAAAAATACAGAATGGGCATTAAAACTTCTCAAAGACTGGCTAAAACAGAAAAAATGGAGACAGACAAGTATGAAGCAGAGGATCTTAATAAGGTATTACGATCATTTTATGCATCTGTGCAAAGTTTCGCGGAAGGATAAAAATGTTAATTTAAAACAAATATGCCAATAAAATGTTTCAAATTCATATTCATGTCCGGTTTTTTTCTTATGTGACAAGTAGCCGTGTAATAAGCGGGATAATGTAGAGGCAGCCGGTAGTTATCGGGAAATAAGCCCCTTCAGTGTGATACAAATCTGATCACACTGTCGGGGCTTATTTCCCGATAACTACCGGCTGCCTCTACATTATCCCTTATTTAGTCAGACTCATTCTTAAGACACAGTATTAACTTCACGGCTATGTTTATGCAGTGGTGTAAAGTAACAAATTACAAATACTCTCATTACTGTTACTGAGTTTTTTTTTTTTCAGGAATTGTACTTTATGAAGTAATTTTAAAACAGTGTACCTTTACTTGTACTCGAGTACATTTTTAGTTCTGTATCTGTACTTTTACTCCACTATTTTCTCTCAACCTGCTGTCACTACATTTTCTGCTTATTTTTTCCTGTCAGTGATTCTTGTCCAGTGATTTGTAAACCAGTAGAGATTTTGGACTATCGTCTCGGTTACGCACCCACGTCACTTTGCTGTGCGTGTGGCCAGGAAAACTTAACGTTTGTACACATATTTAAGTGCCGCAGTTTTAAAACAAGTGATTTTAAGCTATTGAAACAGGATTGAAACACAACAGTGCTATGTGCGCATGCCTTTTCTGTGTGAGAGGAGCACGTGTCACCACCAGGGGCTGGCTATGTAGACTAAAGCCACGCCCCTTCTCAACTCCCACCTCGAGGAGGTCCCCAAAGCCAACCCAATGATCAGACAAACACGGAACCAGGTAAGTAAAATATAAAACAAGCTTTATTGAGTTTAAATATTTAAAAGAACTGGGGAATGGGGAAGGGGGAATTAAAACTAATGGGCTTCTTCTCCTCCCTCCAGGGAGACTGCAACCACGGGCAGACAGGGCAAGGGCAACAGGGATGCAGCCCACTGTAAGCCGGGGGAAAGGGGAAACGTCAGGCTCCGGCCTGGACCCTGCTAACCGTGGCGCCCTCCTTCTTCCTTCCTGGAGGCAGAACAAATTCAGGGTGACTGGTAAGGAGATTTTCCGCTGTCTGCGTACCTTTCCTCTGTTCGGCAGGGGGTCCTCGCCCCGCGTGCCTTCACGTTCCCCGTCGTCCGTTCGCCCTCGTTCTCCTTGTTTCCCACGGGCAGTCACTGCGACACAAAGGCACTATTACTTGGACTTGGACTTCGAGTATTTCTCACCGGCTCTGCTGTTTACAGCTCTCTGGGTAGGTATCACGTTACACAGTCTGTTCTCCGATTATTCACTCTCGTTCTCCTTTCTCTCCACAGGTGGACACTAGGACACAAAGACACTGTTACTTGGACTTCGAGTATCTCTCACCGGCTCTGCTGTTTACAGCTCTCTGGGTAGGTATCACGTTCACAGCCTGTTCTTCAGTTATTCACTCTCGTTCGCCTTTCTCTCCACAGGTGGCCACTAGGACACAAAGACACTGTTACTTGGACTTCGAGTATTTCTCACCGGCTCTGCTGTTTACAGCTCTCTGGGTAGGTATCACGTTCACAGTCTGTTCTTCAATTATTCACTCTCGTTCTCCTTTCTCTCCACAGGTGGCCACTAGGACACAAAGACACTGTTACTTGGACTTCGAGTATTTCTCACCGGCTCTGCTGTTTACAGCTCTCTGGGTAGGTATCACGTTCACAGTCTGTTCTTCAATTATTCACTCTCGTTCTCCTCTCTCTCCACAGGTGGCCACTAGGACACAAAGACACTGTTACTTGGACTTCGAGTATTTCTCACCGGCTCTGCTGTTTACAGTTCTCTGGGTAGGTATCACGTTCACAGTCTGCTCTTCAATTATTCACTCTCGTTCTCCTTTCTCTCCACAGGTGGCCACTAGGACACAAAGACACTGTTACTTGGACTTCGAGTATTTCTCACCGGCTCTGCTGTTTACAGCTCCCTGGGTAGGTATCACGTTCACAGTCTGTTCTTCAATTATTCACTCTCGTTCTCCTCTCTCTCCACAGGTGGCCACTAGGACACAAAGACACTGTTACTTGGACTTCGAGTATTTCTCACCGGCTCTGCTGTTTACAGCTCTCTGGGTAGGTATGGTTTCCTCCGTAGGTCAGCAGAGGGGCGAAGGTCACACACCACCTCACCGGGTCGAGCGCTGCCCTATCTCCACTGCCCGTAGGGTGATCCAATCCTGGACAGGGGCGCCCCTTTGTAGAGACCGCGGGGGCGGCGGACCCTTTCGCCTCTGACTCTGCGACAAAGACAGACACAGGTAAGTTTGCACCACGAATATTTCCAATATTGTACTCACAGTCACTGACAGCTCTTGATCTGCGTCCCTTCGCACTCCGAAACAGCACACTGCGTATGGTAGCAGTAATTTCTGAGGTCGTTAGCCTCTCCGTCCTCTGCCCAGTAGAAGAAATGGATGATGCGGGGCTTCGTCTAACAAGACACACAGCAACCCACAGCAAATACACAGCACCACTCCAACGTGAAAAGCTTATTAATTGCAAAGTCTCACACACCACACTATAAGTGCAACACAACAAGGGAAACGCCCGGTGTCCTCCACTGCGCTTGGGCTGAGATAGGGGCGATGGAAATACGACCAAAATAAAGTCTCGTTGCTGTGGCTGTTTGGATTTACACTTCTAACGGCTCGCCCACCACACTATTGTAGGGGTAGGGCCGCCCTCCTTCTCCTGGAGGTTTCCAACGGTTACACAGGTTAATTTCTGCAAGTTACTCCACACCAAAAAGGTATACTCACAGCGGATAGCCTTTGTTTACGTTGTACAACAAGGTCAATTTTCTTCCTGCTTTACTCCTTCAAAAGTACTGGTTAGACCAAGGTTCCTTTTTACCCATAGGATTTTCCGTTTACTCCAGCAGGTCCACCGTAAACTACAACGAGAGAGGGAGAGAGAGAGAAATACAGACAGCCACCACGTCTAACAATGAGCACAGCTCCGTCCCTCAGCACACACTACGACCCCCAACTGTGATCTAACTGGGCTTTTTATACTCCTCCCTGTACTCCAGTTGTCCAATTGCCCGGCGATCTCTTTAACTAGGCACAGCTGTGCCCAATCGGCTGATTACAGCCTTCGCGAAGCTGCCGGATGTCCGGTGTTTCTGTTCTCCGGTCTGGACGGAAACATCCGGGCGGAACCAAACTTCCTCAACTTTTGGTTCCGCCCTGAAAGATCGTCACCTTGTGACACACGCACGTCGCGTATCCGCTGCTCATTAAGCTCGTGAGCATTTTTGTCGCTTTTTTGGCCTTTAAAACACATATGCGTCAAAATTTCCTCATGAACATGACCATTTAGAGCTCAAGAGAAAGAGGGCATGTAACTAATTTATTTAGCTGACGCTTTTATCCAAAGCGACTTACAATTGCTAAGAGGTCACACACCTCTGGAGCAACTAGGGGTTAAGTGTCTTTCTCAGGGAAACAATGGCGTGTTTATGGGTAGCACTTATGAAGGTATATTTGGTGCAAAACAACTCCACACCTGTGACAGTGGAATTTGTATGTGTAGAGATTATCCACACATGTGTATCAGTAAACTTGAAGTCGCTGAGGAGGAGATGCAAACTTGTAGATTTTTTTTCTTTCCCTCAAATACAACACAACAGTTACACATTCACAAATCCTTCAGTGCAGCTGCACAAATCCCATTTTACAAATCACAGATTAAGAAACTCACAAGTTCACATTTTTTGCTACAATTGATGCAGTAAATATGGTGCATAACCTACTTGAACGCCTGCATCAAATAATGTGAAGTCACACACAAATTTTGTACATTTGCAAAATCAGTTTGTGCATCTGTGCGATGAGACTTGCATGTGTGTACAATTTATTTTTCACAAATATTTTTTTAATATTTTCTAGCCCAAACACAAGTACATAAATACAACTGCTTGAATCTGCTGCTACGAGTTTCAAATACTCTTTTTCGTGTGCTCTCTCTTCTGCACCAAATATCTCGAGATAAATGGTGCGAAAGTGATTTGTATACCTGTAGGCTTTGGCGAGCACTGTTCAGCACTGCCCACCAGGTGGCGCCCCCGACACTCACTGAAGCAGAGTTTATTAATTACCACCAATGTTTCAGCAAAGTAAATCATCTTTATCAAGGTATTATTTTCACCAAGTGGAGAACAATATAAATGGGAGTGCTAATTATACACACATGAAGGTAATTACATACAATACTCCAATGATTCATTAGTAAACAAAATATAAGTTTCATAAATTTCAAACCACCAATATAAGTAGATTAAAAAAATACAAGCAGCAAATACACACATTTTAACTTTAAATAAGATACCAAATGATGTAAGTCCCATTCATTTTTAATATCATAATAACAATAAAAACAACCCAAATCAAAATCTACTTTTAAATCATGTGTGCCAATGTTTACTTTTAATATACCTAAAAGGCCTTCTGTCCAAGTAAAAATTGGTCAAAGTCACCTCACCTTCTAGATGGAAATCCCCTCTCAATTCCTATATACAATAATGAAGTAATAGGATGATTAAGTTCAACAAAATGCAGTGCTAATGCCAGGTTCATATTTCTGCATATTATTGCACTCTGATGTTTTGCGATGTGTTTTTTATACTCTCTGTTTGTTTTTCCTACATATGATTTACCACAGTGACATGTTATCAAATAAATAAGCTTGTATTTGTTTGGGGGTGAATCCCAAAGATATTTCCATATCATTAAGATTCTTAATAAAATCATTTGGTCCCTTATATATTATTTTTAGACTTTATATATTACATTTGACCTTAAGGAAGACTTTTCTTCAATGTTAACGGATGATAACTGTCACAGGAAGGCAAGACATGGCAAGATGAGTGGATCCAAATGCAGTTTTTAAGTGTATTAAATCCAAAAAAGGTAAAGGAGCACAGGCAAGAACACGAACAGTAACACATGACAGGAAACAACCAACATAAAACAACGGCTGACAAACAGGCAATCAACAGGCAGTTGACAGAACAGAAACCATTAATTACTATGGAAACAGATGGGCAGTGGGTGGAGTATGAATTAATGTCCATAATTAATGTCCATGGCAACAAAAAAGGGGGCGGGGCAACAAAGGAATAAGAGGGAAATAGGGCAGACACAGACAGGACTCTTGACCTTGGCCGTACCCACCATCGAGGTCCGGACTGTTTTAGTGAGTATCATAGTAAACTACTGATAATGTCTTAATATGTCTTCCGAATGTAAACATTTTATTACATTCTGTCTTAAAGTCTAAAAAACAGTACCTGTCGAAGTCATTTAAGTTACTTAAATAACAAAAGAAGAGAAAATCACTCACTGGTCCTGACTGTAACTTCGTAAAAAAAGATTCATCCATATTTAATTTTAAATAAATATCTTTTTTTGCCAACAATCCTTAATGTTGAGCTCTGCTCTTTGAAGTAAGTTGGTTTATTATTGGTTTATTATGCAAGTTCAGCCTTGCATTATGTTTGTATCTTACAGTTAGTATAATGCATGTAATGAATTCAGGGCAAGAAGAATATTGATCTAATATGGGGTAATGTGAAGTATTATAATAATTACATATCGTTTTCTTTCATGGGATATGGACCCCCTAAAGTAGCCTTGGCCACCCCATTTATAAAATTCTAGTTCTGCCACTGCAATATTGATGTTGTATTTCAGCATATTAAGTGTATAATAAGTGTGTGCATATTGTGAATGAATTTAATAAACAAATTCTTGATAGCCTTTAGTTAATTCACTAAACTGATCCTATATTCAGTTAGCTTATGTTTACTTAACTGACAGTGCCCAGGATGGTAACATAATTATTTCAATGTCTTACTAATAAACAACACAAGTCTTGCGCATACTGACATGGTTTGAAATCTATAGTTATTCGATTCTTTGGTTTTCTGATGTGTTAGAAGTCATATATGTAGAGCAGAGAAATAAGAATTTTTTTCCTGGCGTGCATGCCCTAAAAAAATACATATGGACCTCGGTATTTATAAAATCCTGCGTACGGCCCTGCTCACGACAATAAGAATCCACTCTCAATAGTGTATTACGAGCTGTAGGTTTTTTAATCGGATCCCTATATAAACAATTACGAGCTATCCACAAGTCTAAAAAGCTGATTTGATTTGGGTTAGCATCCAAAGTAAATGTTAAGAAATCAGAACAACTGTTTATTTAATAATAAAAAGAATTTAGTTGTTCAGTAACCCGATTCAAAAAGCCAGAAATAATCATCCAAATTAGTATATTAGAAGAAAAAGCATGATTTAAATACATATATTTTTCTTCAAAAAAAGGTTATTTTGCAAAAGAAATCACAAACGTTCTTTCCATGGCCCCACCTCCTGTTTGAATTAAAAATTAGTCTGAAAAATAAAATAATTTGTTTTATGATATTAAAAATGAATGGGACTTACATCATTTGGTATCTTATTTAAATGTAGGCCTATGTGTGTATTTGCTGCTTGTATTTTTTAATCTACTTATATTGATGGTTTGAAATTTATGGAACTTATATTTTGTTTACTAATGAATCATTGGAGTATTGTATGTAATTACCTTCATTTGTGTATAATTAGCACTCCCATTTATATTGTTCTCCACTTGGTGAAAATAATACCTTGATAAAGGCGATTTACTTTGCTGAAACATTGGTGGTAATTAATAAACTCTGCTTCAGTGAGTGTCGGGGGCGCCACCTGGTGGGCAGTGCTGAACAGTGCTTGCCAAAGCCTACAGGTATACAAATCACTTTCGCACCACTCTAAAAAGAGTATTTGAAACTCGTAGCAGCAGATTCAAGCAGTTGTATTTATGTACTTGTGTTTGGGCTAGAAAATATAAAAAAAATAAAAAAATATTTGTGAAAAATAAATTGTACACACATGCAAGTCTCATCGCACAGATGCACAAACTGATTTTGCAAATGTACAAAATTTGTGTGTGACATCACATTATTTGATGCAGGCGTTCAAGTAGGTTATGCACCATATTTACTGCATCAATTGTAGCAAAAAATGTGAACTTGTGAGTTTCTTAATCTGTGATTTGTAAAATGGGATTTGTGCAGCTGCACTGAAGGATTTGTGAATGTGTAACTGTTGTGTTGTATTTGAGGGAAAGAAAAAAAATCTACAAGTTTGCATCTCGTCCTCTGCGACTTCAAGTTTACTGATACACATGTGTGGATAATCTCTACAAATACAAATTCCACTGTCACAGGTGTGCAGTTGTTTTGCACCAAATATACCTTCATAGCACTTTATAATAATGTTCATTAGTTAACATAAGTTAATGTATAAACTAACATGAACAAACCATGAGCAATACATTTGTTACAGTATTTATTAATCTTTGTTAATGTTAGTTAATAGAAATAAAGCTGTTCATTGTTTGTTCATGTTATTTCACAGTGCATTATAACTAACGTTAACCAAATTTAAAGTATTAATAATTGTTGAAATTAACATCAATAAAGATGAATAAATGCTGTATAAGTGCAGTTCATCATTAGTTCACGTTAACTAATGTAGTTAACTAATGAACATTATTGTAAAGTGTTACCTGTTTATGCAACCGGCCACAGGTGTCTGTCAGTGCTTTCCAAACTGTGGTCCGCTGCCTCCTAGTGGACTGTTACGGTATTACAGTTGAGCCGTGGCTTTGTCTAAATCAAAATGTTAAGAGTATTAAATCAAAATCTTTTAAATGTTCTACATGTATTTGCACTCTTTATATGTGTTTATATTTTATGTTATTATTTTGTCTAAATTGGGTTTGTGTCATCCTCTATGTTATAGAGAAACAATTCTATGTTCACCTAACACAAAAACTCAAATTAAAGTGATGGATATTTATTAAGTGTGTTGTGGTGACTGCCAGTCAGTCACTCACAGAGGTTGTGGGCAAATGCTGTTTGACTCGTGTACCAATAACAATGTCCATATTGTCACGTTCACGTTTTATATTTTGTTTATTCACATATGGTTTAAATATTAAAGAGAGTTTACAAAGTATACAAATCTTACATATGGCTTTCCATTGCCCTTCCAATCTCAAGGTCAAAACTGGTATGCTCATTACCCGCACCTGTGCAGCATTTCCTCTTTACCCATTTTATACATATTCCAATCTCAACACTCCACCTAGTGTACAAAATCAGAATAACCCCATATATGGCTCTTACACACCGGGCCCTAATTGTAAAATGGCAGGCAGACATTACAATTTGGACTACAACAAACACACGGATTGTACAGATTACAATCACAATGTAAAGATTAGCTGGCCAATCACACACAGCGCTTTTCAAATCAATGAGTTTTGTACAAAATCTGTGC
The DNA here is from genome assembly GCF_030506205.2 of Paramisgurnus dabryanus. NCBI lineage: Eukaryota > Metazoa > Chordata > Actinopteri > Cypriniformes > Cobitidae > Paramisgurnus > Paramisgurnus dabryanus. The sequence goes on along the minus strand of NC_133350.1, from coordinate 37,656,407 downwards.
GTTTCAGGAAGAGAGGGAAATCTGGAGCTACAAAAATCTACGGCATGTGGAAAACAATGTGTCTTTTTAACCATAAACCATGCAAACACATTGTATTATACCAAATACACAAAATAACGTTGTTTTTTTAGCAATGAAATAGGTGAACTTTTAAAACATTAATTTTAACATATATCAGTGCTATTGTTTTGTCTCAAGATGCATACCACCAGTATTGTGTTTTGTAAGGTTTGCTTGTAAAAACTACATAAATGTCCTAAAATAACTAAGACCTAGTCCTGGATTGACCTAAACACTGTCGGGAAACTGCCCCATGGGCTTTAATTTTTCAGTAACTGCTTAAAAGCTTAATAATAAAAAATTGTGCACATAATCATATGAGTTACATGTTATTGTAATTTGTAACAACCATCAAAATACCTTTTGCATTATAATTTCTCTTTTTAATTTTTCCAGTTTATATTGCATAATCAACACATAAAAACCACATAAGACTGAATGATGGCCAAGCCTTTGTGAGCTTTCAATATAATTTTGAAATTAGGAAACAAATAAACATATACATGTACATCAAGTACCCTGTTGCATAAAATCTGCAAAAAAAAACTGAGAGTTTGTGAACACTGCACAGTCTGAAGTGCATGTCATTTTCTAATGAGACTCTTGATTGATTTCATTTCATCACTGTTCAGAGGAGAAAGGCTGTATCCTCGGAGTTCAGGCTTACCTGTTAAGAAAACATTTTATAAAACAGTGTAGATTCTAGACATCTACTAATATAAATAAACAATAAACTAACATGTTGGAAAGCAGTAGGGAGCAACAATGGACATAATATAAAGATTATATAAAGATTTTCTACATGATAAAGACACAGGCTTAAGATGAGGCTCTACCTTGTAACACATTTAAACGATTTACTTTTGCCTTTAGACATTTGCGGAGATCATTTATTTCTTTGTCAAGCTGCTCCTGGTCTGTATGGAAGAAATAGAGGACCAGTAAACACAGAAAGTACATAAATAATTCAATTTAATCATATTGTTAAAAATACATACTTGCCTTTAAGAATCATGGATGTGCTATTTTCTTGGGAGAATTTGATGAACATATTTCCAAAACACACCTTAACATTTTCTAGATTAAAATATTATATTGCATTAAAAATGGTCACCGCTGAGTGCAAATTCCGAAGGAATGAAATACAGTTAGCATCTGACTACAAGGACACAAAACAATTCACATAATGCAAATGCATATTCATAAATATGTGATGTAGATATTCTAAGTGCACAGAACAGTCCTTATGAAAAGTACAACATAGTTTAGACTTGCCGTTTGTTGAATGGTTTCGTAAAGCATTGAGTGCTTCTCGGTTCCTGTTTCTACGCAGATCCAGATCCACAATCTGTAAACATTATCAAATTAAACTCTTGTCTCCCAGCATGATTTTTTTAAAATCATTAAACTCATCACCTGTTGTCTGTCTGCAAGTATATCTTCTGCAGCCACTTCTACCTCTGTCAGATACTCCAATACACGCTGCGCACTCTCATCCATGCTTGCTGCTGTGTGTATGTGTGCTTTACAATAACAAGTCCGACTGAACGTGGAAACAAGTTCTGCTATATTTCCGTTCCGCCTTACTTTGAGCGCTTTGCCCCGTTGCTGCGGTAAGTACGTCAACAATTGACTGGCTTTTTTGGTAAGTATGGAGTAATAATATAAATGCATGGTATGCAGGGTATGGCAGTCGTCGCCATACCCTGAAATCCAGACAAAACAACAGAAATAAACAGTTTCATTATGATGCTAATTAAAGATCATTTAAAATATTTTAGTAGAACAGTTCTGAACAATGCTACGTTCCTAATAGTACTAGAGGTGCTTCTCAATGGTTCCTCCGCCATCATTTCTTTAATTGCACTGCGAGGAGTTAGGAGGCTTTCTGAGGAGTCATAAGCAATGACAAAGAGTATAGAAGCCCAAGAGGCGAAACTCTGTTGTGTTATGGGTAACAGTCTGTAGATGGCGCTGCGGAGCCACGGCCGCCATTATGGACTGAAAGCTGCTGAAATCGTTAGCGCGCCTCACAACTGTTCCGCACTCTTCTATTCTATGTCAGTGCCTCTTCTCTCACAAAAAGAAAAAAATACAACAAAACTTCTCATACACAAATGCTCACACAAAAGATGGTGGTGTCTGATTAATTACTGAGATCTTATGGCTCCATTTTAGTACTGTTTATAGTTCATGTGTGCACCTCTTTTTTGTACCTTTCCGCCTGTAATAGGACATTCACAGATTGTTTTTGTTCTTGCCATTGAAACGTTCACTGTGTGCACTTTCACTGAAGATGTTGAAAAAACTTGTTAATATTTTTGTGATATTCTATGTAAAAGATTAACTCTTAAGAAATGTTCATTTATAATTTTATTTATTTATTTTTCCAAATCATATATATGGTGATATTCACTCATTTCAAAATCAACATTTGAATAAATATCTTATTATTGTGTGTCTGCCTATATATTATTTCATGAATTTCTGTTATTCATATAACAAGGAAAATGCATAATAGAACATAAATATTGAAAGATTAAAGGTTTGCAGTAATTTTATAATTGTATCTTTGCAAACCGTTAGTGGTAGGCTAATGAAGCCGATTCGGTGGGGGACATACCCTTACGAAAAAGTATTATAGGAATCTTATAGTATTTTGGGACAAAATAGTATAGTAATCTTATAGGAATACTATAGTAATTTGGGACATACTATAGAAGTACGATAAGACTACTATAGAAATATAGCAGCTTTAAATATTATAAAGGTATTAGAACATCACAGAAGTATGTTATGTTCTGTAATACCTCTATAATATCCTAGAGCCGCTATAGTATTTCTATAGTAGTCTTATCGTACTTTTATATTAATATTTTGTCCCAAAATACTATTTCCTAAGGATAATTAGGCCATGCATAAACACGTTGTTTTCGTATTTAGATATGACGACCAGGAAAAAAAATAAGTTATGCCAAGTTTTTGTTATGTTAAGTTGGTTCAGTGCCATTGACTCTCATTATTTTTCGGCGTTTTCCTTCAGTTTTCAGGCCATAATGGCGGCCACTGTTGCTATGGAGCGTTCTATTGAGTTACACCTAAGCCGTTTCTCAATATGCGTTCTTGTCTGTACTTGTGTTCTTGTGGACTTGTGAAACGTCATCAGTCGCGGCCCAAGTACTGTTCCAATTCAAAGTTCGCATCAAGCCCAAGTTCACATAAAATCCCCGGATGTGTTCTTGATCCGCCCATTTTATCGAGGATGCATCAGAGGAGACTTGTGTGGACTTATGAGAGCGAAGTTTCCCAGAATGCATTTCGCGTCAGGAGTCCGTTCTTCCGAGTCTGAACTTGCAAGTTCGAACTACGAAGGACACAAGTCCGAGTTCGGCGTACTTGGTTTTGAGAAACGGCGCTAGTGATGGGAGAAACGAAGCTTTTCGAAGCTTCGAATCAAATGAACCAATTGCTTCGAAAATTGATTCAGTTTTTCGAAGCAGTTCGAAACAGCACACACGCTGGCGACCCCTGCTGGTCAAAATAGTGTAAAGCAGATATGGCCAAACATTTTAGACTTTTTTACAAAAAAATAGCAAGATTTTTAATTATTTAACTTAATTAAGATATAGTTAAAAGTGTATTATGTGTTTTTTGTTTTATTTAGGGCAAACAAATCATTAAAACTAACTACCCTTTTAATTATGGACATTTTTGTCATTAAATCTGTCTATAAACAATAAATAGACAAAATGGCAGTGTAATTAGTCAGAAGGATAAATGTTTTATGAACTTTTATAATAAAACTGACCCGAGTTCACCGAAACATATTAGACACTGGTCATGTGATCAACTCCCCCTAGTGGTGAATCGTCGGATTTTCGAAACGTTTCGAAACAGTTATGACGTAATGAAGCCTCGTTTGCTAAAATCACGTGACTTGGGCCAGTTTGAAACACACTCCGAACCACTGATTCGAAACAAAAGATTCGTAAATGTTTCGAAGCCTCATGAAGCAGTGCTTCGAAAACGACCATCACTATTGTCCAGCATCATCAGTGCCCTGTGAAAGGGTGTTTTCTAAGGTTTGAGAGGAGCTTTCTAAAAAGAGAAACCGCTTCAATCCAAATACTGTTAAAAAACTTTTGTTTTAAATAAAAACCAGTAAACACTTTTCTGTGTTGCAGTTTGCTGTTTCACACTTCCAGTCCCATAAGCATTGCACTATTGCACCCCTCAGTTCAATAAGCATTGCACTATTGCATTCCCAGTCAGCACTGCACTCATAATAATTTATTTACACTCATTAGGGGCATTCACGGTTATCAATAACCCAAAGAACTACTGAATAGTTTAACACAAAGTTGTTTTTGTATGAGTTGTGTGTACATAGGTTAACACAAGCAGAGTAAAATACTTTATTTAATACACAGGCAATAGATAAAGCCCACACCATGAAAATTTGGTTGCTCAGAATGAATAGATTTGTGTGCAATACATTGCTTTCCACAGCAGTTGTCACTAGAGAGCACACTGTTCATGAGGCTTCGGGTAACTGAACCTTTTGGCGAACCAATGGGCTGGAAAGCCTCAGTGGTTCAGGAAGCCTCATTTGGCCATCACTACTGGACAACATAAGACGGTCAGTGCCAGCTTATACAAATTGGGGTATTGGAGCTTCTGTTTGTTTCAATATCCCAATGGATCCTCAGTCCTAGTCTAGTCTTATAATAATAATAATAATAATAATAATAACAGCAATACTATATATAATAATAAAACTAATACTAATATAGGCTATATATATCATAATATATATATATAGCAAAATAATTACGTGATATAGGTATTAGAACTAGATATATGCTAATTTACTCTAATGATCTACTTTCCTAGGCTATGTATAATTTACTCTAATATAATCGTCTAAACTAAGTGTAATATAATATATAATACAGGCTATGATATATAATGATAACTATACTACAAACACACTACAAACTCGCCATACGTACAACCAACACCTCAACACCAATGCAACGTACTGCAAAACGCACAAGAGGCGCGAGTTTCGAAACATTTTTATCCGGAGGCGATACTCAGAGTGAAGCAATAGGTGTGTTCGAGATCATCTGGCGCTGCGCAGACCGATCGGCGAGGATTGCCGCTTGCAGTCGAGGGAGGAACTGAAGACGGAGCCGTCAAGCCGGACACCTGCTGCTTGCCGTAGTGACGTGTGCGCCGTGTTTCCTTGTTTTTAATCGCAAATGAAGTGAATTAAAAGCTGAATTTGATAAAAACAAACCTTTTAATAAAAAATTGCAACCAGAAACATTTTATATCGAATATTTTAATTGCTGCTTATACTGTATACCCGAAAATAACGGGAAACAAGCCTATATTATTAAAATACCAATAGAGTTTGTTATTGTCATTTTTATTTTATTACACGAGACAATATAACATATTTAAGAATATTAAAGTGTTTTTTCCTGTTTTAAAACATGAATTTATAATGTTTATTAGTGGAACTAAAGGTTGGATTAAACTTGAAACGCACGTGATCGTTGTCATCAGTGAGGCGACCAATCACGTAAAGCTGTTACGTCATCACAACTCCGGGCAGCCGCTCTGGAGAGGCTGCACCGGCTGAGCTAGCCGGCTACTCTCAAAACGCTCTCGCGGTACTTTAAAACCATATGACACAGTCACGTGCGTGCAGCGCCTGCTGAAGTCGGACAAAAGTATTAACCGGAATGCACTGCTTCAAGTCAGCCGCCGATCGGTCTGCGCAGCGCCGCATGAAGTCGAACACACCTAATGACGTATTCAACAGAAAACGAGGCCTCGGCTGCGTTCAGCCCCGACAAAACGTTGCACAACGTTTATTAAACTGAAACGGTGATGCATTGAACACCCTGTTGAGATGACGCAAGAGTTGCAACTACGGTAGCTGAGAGGCCATTCTTTGTGTTCTTTTTTAAATGTCTCTAAAGCCTGATGAAATTGTTATAAATGTGTGTTTATTACTGTAAAATACCCTCAATGTTTCAGTCACTGACCTTGCTGTCCAGAATGAAAGACAACATTCCAACTTGAACCCATTGAGCGAGCTGTCTCTTTACTATCGCGTGGTTTTATACATCTTGCCGCTGATTGGACCGACATTTCTGACACACCCACCAAACAAGAGAAAACGCTTCTAAAACCTGTTGCATTCCGTTGCACACCGTTTCCAGGAAACATGTCGTTCAACCCGGAAACCGTAGCAAAACGTTGCGCACCTGTGTGAGATTGAACGTGCCCCAGGTTTGTCATCGTCACGTGATTTTCACGGAAACGATACAAGCCTCGAATCGGGGCTTCATCTGGAACGCCCCTTTTTGCTCGACACAAGCTCCGGAGCTTCGCTTCAGATGTCACATCACTAACATATATATATACATACATATATAACAACAAGAGAGTTATGACAATGTATTGTACATAAATGTTGTCAGTGAACATATGTAAATGATTAATGTAATCCAAAATAAAACAATAACAAAGTTAGCCAGAGAGAACAAACAACCCCCCCCCCATAAGTGGTGCAAATTACTTGTCTACATCAAATTTGCAGATAATATTAGAAGCCCTTAGAGCTTTTTTATTTTTACATTTGTTTACAACATTACAATATTGCTTAAATTCGTTGATAAAATGGAAGAAATTGGGTTTACCACCAGACCATTTCATTTTGTGTACATGAAACTTCCCCATTAAGATTAGTAATTGAATAACATATGCTTTGTCCTTTTCTATTTCACAGTCATTAAAATAAATCATTATATCCGGCCCATCCAATTTAACAGTTGTATTAAGTTTTCTTGTAATAAAATTTTCAATATCAACCCAAAATATCTTGGTATAAATACAGTGATAAAATAAATGAAAAAATGTTTCTTTTTCATTATTACAGAATTCACATGAATAGTCAATATTTAATTTAAACCTCTCTAATACATGTTTTACTGGGTAAATTCTGTGCATTATTTTAAATGAAACTTCCTTTACTTTGTTATTAACAAAAAATTTATCAACCATTCTCCAAGCCTTGCGCCAATTTAAATCACCAAATATTGATGACCAAAAAAATCTAGCTGGAGGATATGTAACATCATGTATTAGGTTCCTAATAGAGTTATTTGAAATGTTGTCTTTTAAGATATTACTATTTCCAACAAACAGTGTATTCATTAGATTTTCAAAGTTAGGGTTTTCATTTTCATTTTTAAGAAGAAATAATACTTTCCTGGGTACAGCATCCATTACAATTGCATATTCTCTGGGTTTAATTGGAATTTTAAATTTGTCAAGAAACTCTGTGTATGACAATAAAGCTCGATCACCATTCATCAACTGGCTAACCAATATTATGTTATTCTCAAACCATACATTAAAAAAAAGGGATTTATGTTTATATAAAATATCTCTGTTATTCCAAATATAATATCTTCTAGGGGAAAAATTATGTTTATATGCCAATGTCCATGCCATGAGAGCTTGTTGATGAAATCTTGCAAGTTTTAGTGGAATTTTATCAATAGAGTAATTACATTTTAACAAGAATTCCAGACCACCAACTGACTTAAACAAGAATTTGGGGAAAGCGTTCCACACATATTATCTTTCTTTTTTAAGTATTGTATTATCCAATTAATTTTAAATACATTATTTAGTGTATCATAATTCAATACCTCTAAGCCGCCATTATCTTTAGAATTGCACAATATTTCTTTCCTCAAGTAGTGTGCTTTCCTCTTCCAAATAAAATCAAAAAGTAATTTGTCCAATTCTTTAGTTATTTTAGAGGGCATATCAAGTGACAAGGAAACATAAACTGATTTGGAGATTCCTTCAGCCTTGGACAAAAGGATTCTTCCCTGTAATGATAAATCCCTTTGTAACCACATGTTGAATCTATTGTTAGTTTTCCTAATTATTGGGTCAAAGTTTAATTTACCACGCGTATTTTCATCTTTACATATAATTACTCCTAGATAAGTCACCGTATTCTTGATTGGAATCCCACAAATATCTGATAAATTACAGCTTTTTAAAGGAAAAATAACAGATTTACTCGGATTCATTCGCAATCCTGATCAGGCATGTGATTGGCTAAGGACAAAAAAGCAGGAAAATATATTGAGACCCCCCCCACACACACGCCAATCAAACTGGTGGCGGATCTATACGGATAGTAAAGTAGGACCCATAACAACTTATTTGAACAAAAAAACACATTTTAATTTATTTTACAGCTAGATGTGCAACATGCAACTTTTTTGTACAGTATGACACATAACAACATATTTGGTGGATGTGTAACAGTGAGAATCAAAAGCAAGTGTCTTGTCCACTGCTCCATCACCACCTCTCTCTATATCAACAACCATGATAAAAAATATGTTTTAACTTATTTTTGTTTTGCATTTTTACACAACTTTAACAGCTAAATGTGCAACATGCAAATGTTCATGTCAAAAGCAGGCCTATTTTGCCGACATCCAAATAAAATATAGGCAATGGCTTATAAAGAACTAAAGGCATGGCTACTTTTAATTTTATACTTTAAGTAAATTTCCAAGCCTGTACTTTGATACTTTTACTTGAGTAAAGAAGTTAAATCAGTACTTCTATTTTTACCAGAGTATTATTTTAATACAAATATCTGTAAAATGTGCTACACAGGACCATTAGTTATAATAAAGTGTCTTAAAGGTCTCTTTTTCTAATTTTAGACCCCTGTAGATGAGTAACTTTGTTAGCTGTTAAACATGAACAATAGAAGGTAAATAGAAGTAATTGTACAAAAAAGTGCAGGTGCTATTTATTTTAATCAAACTGGTCAACCTTAAAACTTTAAACACACGAAACCTTTGAAACAAACGATGATACAGAGGCCGTTTCTCAATCCTAAGTCTGCAGCCTTCCGGAGGTCGCATTTCTAAGCTGCATACGTCATCAAGACTCATCAAGAGTCACAATATTAACAATAATGAAGTTTACTATTATTCTTAGTTAATCGTAAATTGTTGTAATATGTTTATCAGGGCTTGACATTAACTTTTTAAGGAACTTGTCCTTTGGACAAGTAAATTTGTGTTTCACTTGTCCATGCACAAAAGTCACTTGTCCGGGTAAAGATTTATAATATAATGTATTTTTTGTGTTTTGCTAATCAGTGGCGGAGTCAGGGATTTTTCATAGGGGTGGCCACAGGCAGGGGCCAGCAGTAACTCTGGGGTGGCATATAAAATCTCTATCATCCAACCTTAAAATACTTTTAAGTATTATAGTGTGTTAATCAGAATAATGTATAAGATACAATTGCTACAATACTTTAATTTTTATTAAAATGAATTGAGATTAACATACAATTTATAGTCATAATTCAATCTCCATGTTTTTTAAACTATTTAATCAAATAAAACTTTTGAAATTTACTTTGAAACCAGAATTTATATCTCCCATTGCTGAAAAAACTAGAGACCAGAAAATCATGTGAATTTTGAAGGCTACTTTAATGTATTTTACTAAGATTTGTTTGGCTGCTTCTTGCTACTCTTTCTGAAGAAGAATGCTATATCTGCTGCCTTTCTCTTCATTTTTCCCTCATTTCAATGATTGTCTGGCATTAAAACACTAAAGCAAAACATTAAAACATTACCATGTTTTTAAAAACTTATTAGGGTAAATGTATCTAGATTATCTGTTATATATAAAATCAATCTTAATCCTTGCATTTACGCTGTAATGTTCGTGTGGGATTTTTAATGTACCTGTACAGTGACGAACTCTGTCAGATTAAAATCGGCTGTCACGCGGCGCAAACACACACAGAGGCGCGTTGAAAGAGAGATTCTCATTATAAAACAGATTCTTAAACAAGATTTTAAGCCATTTATGTGTTTTTACCGAACTTTAGAAGAGAAAACGCAGTGATGAAAACACGGTTGAAGTGTCTGTCATTTATATTCACGCCGGAGCCTGAAGAAACATCACTAGACTCCACTCCGTCCCGCGATTCCCGCCCCTCCGTGTTCGTCGATCAGGTTTCATGCACGAATGTAAAGCAATGCTCAGTTAGGTTAAACCAGGCTCGATGAGGTAACTTATTTCCTTGCCTTTTTTCGGAACCAATATTGTTGCATCGTCCCTCTCTCAGTCGCCACCAGGATTTTATGCAATGGCGTTCGTTTTTCCTCTCATTTCTGTGAAAATTGCTGCTCCAAATCCACCAAGTAAACCGACGTGTATATGTTTGCCGCTTTGTTTCGCGTCACGCGAGTGACAGCCAAACGTCGCAAATGAGGAGAAGAGAGAAACGATCGGGTCTAATTAGTGAATACAATCATACTTCGCCATCCGCCATTTGCGAACGTTCAGAAACACGTCCTTGTTGATACTTGGAAAGGAAGGAAAATGCATCTCTTTGTCATCTGCCACCGGTGTGGCCCTGTTGCGCGGGGACGGCGATTGTGGTTCCTTCCCTGGTTAACATGGCGACGGCTGTGAGATACCCCCCTCCCCCCTTATTTTTTTTTTTTACATATCTGCATGATTCACGTAGGTCACATTTTCAGGTCGGAAAATCCGGAATTCCGGATTAATCCGGAAAAATCACATCCCTGCTGATACAGCTGAGAACTTATTTATTCAGTTAACAGCTTTATGGACTTCATGTGTATCTTTTAAAAACACTGTTGTGTCATCCGCAAATTGACACAACTTAAATTCCCTCCCCATAGTTGTAATACCTTGAAAATATCCTTTCTTCAGATGATTAGCCATTACTTGGGTTGCTAATACAAACAAAAAAGGAGAAAATGGACACCCCTGTCTTATTCCTCTGCTAATATCAAATCTATTAGATGTTCCTTGTGCCAATTTCACAGAACTGTTGCATCCTTTATATAATGTTTTAACAGCCTTTAAAAAATAATCGCAGAATCCAAAAAACTCAATTGTTTTAAACAAAAATGTATGTTCTATCGTATCAAATGCCTTATGAAAATCAATAAATAACATAAGACTATTATCCAAAATGTACTCATTATAATCTACCATATCTAGTACAAGTCTAATATTATCACTAATATGTCGTCCTGGAATAAATCCATTTTGTTCTTCATCAATAATTTCATCTAACCCATGCTTCAGTCTTTTAGCAAATATATGTGCAAATACTTTGGCATCATTTTTAAAAGACTAATAGGCCTCCAGTTGTCTAAGTGAAGGATATCTTTATTTGGTTTTGGAATAAGAGTAATAACACCTTGTCTTAGCGAGTCTGGCAGTTCTCCTTTATTTATAGATTCTTTACTTCAAGCAAAAACGGTGTTAATTTATCTCTAAAAACCTTATAGAATTCACTAAGAAGTCCATCATTACCTGGAGACCAATTATCTTTCAAATTTCCAATACTTTCTTTAATTTCGTCCAATTGTATTTCTTCATCACAGAATAATTTGAAATCCTTACTAATAGTTTTTATTTGACCCACATTGGCCAGAAATGTATCCATATCATTAGTGACTAAATTAGAGGTGTAGAGATGTTTATAAAACTGAGTAACATGTTGGGATACTTCTTTATAATCCTCTGACACGGTATTTTTTATTAATAGTCTATTAATTGAAGACATTTCTCCATTTCTCTTTTCTAGGTTAAAAAAATACTTTGTATTCTTTTCTCCCTGTTCGAGCCACATTTGCCTTTATCTTGTAAATGCTCCTCTTGCTTTCTCTTCATAAATAGTATCCAAATCAACTTGTAATGATGATAATTTTAATAATTCTTTGGCATTCAAGGTTCCTTTACAAGAGAGTTCCATAATTTCTTTTATAATTTTACATTCTTTCTGTCTTTTAGCAGAAGCAAGTGTTTTCCCTATTGAAATGGCTAAATTCCTTATTTCATATTTAGTGAGTTCCCAATATTTACCAAATGTATTCATAACTTTAGCCTGAGCCCAATACCGATCAATAATTTCTATTACTTTCAAATTAAATGTTTCATTTTCTAAAAGTGTCTTATTGAGCTTCCAATAACCTCTGTTTGTTTTAAATTTGCTTGAACCATGTTCATTTATGTCAGTTGTTATTCCTTTTTGATCTGTCAAGACTGAAGGCTCTATGGAAACAGATTGAACAGAATCTTCCAGTGTGTCTGAAATTAAGAAATAGTCAATATGTGACTGTTTGGACTGATCTTTGTTACTCCATGTATACATAATTTGGTTTGGATTTTTACGGCGCCAAATATCTATTAAACCTAAACGAAAGCACACATTGCTTATTTCAGCATTAACATCATGTTTTGATGGCCATCTATCCATTATTCCATTATGTACAGAGTTAAAGTCCCCACCCCATATTATTTTAGTATCAGTGAATTTATTCCTTATTTGTAATAATTTTAATTCAATGTTTTTAAAAAACACAGCATTTTGTTGTTTGTTGTTAGTGGCATAAGAGTTCACCAAGACATACCGTGACTGATCAATGCTTATTTGCAATATCACAAATCTTCCAGAATTATCTCTCTCATGGCTAAGAACATGACCTTTAAATTTCCCTTTGAGTATTGCGACCCCTGCTGCTCTGTTGCTGCCATGAGTAAACCAAATATCATTTCCCCATTGACTTCTCCAAAACTTTTCATCTTCTTTGCATGAATGAGTTTCCTGCACAACATAAAAATCTGCACCCTTACCTTTACAGTATAAAAATAAAGATTTCCTTTTCAAAAGATTACGTAAACCCCTGGCATTGATTGAAAAAATTGAAACAGACATAACATAAACTTTAAACAATCGCTTATCTTAGTAAGTACTAGAGACTTAAACTAGTATGGTCACTCATTTCTGCTTTTCTTTGCAAAAATACCTTTTCATTTTTTAACAGTATATAAACAGTAATTACAACAACAGTATCAACTAACTTATATTTTCTGTAAGACAGCTAGATAACCTTATTACTTGAACTAAATTGCAACAGCAACATAAGACAATAATCTCACATGTTAGGTTACATTTGGTAACCAAATTATGTTACGGTCTATCATTAGGTTGCACGGACCTCTTTGTTATCAATGTATGCCTTGTTACCAACATAATGCGCTCGTTTTCCTTCTTTTCTCGCCTTCTCCACAAGTGGCCATAATTTTCTACGTGCCTCTTTATCAGCCAAAGTCAGGTCTTCCTTGAAACGAAGATGCTTCTTGAACAGGAGATCATTTGCTTTTGAGAGCTTCCACAGCATATCCCTGGCAGACCGGGAGAGAAATCTGATGATCACGGGTCTTGGGGCATTGCTGTTCTTTAAATCTTGAAGTCTGCCGATCCTGTGCACTACATCTATGGCTTCGATTACAGAACTGTGTTGTGCCGCTGGGAACACCTCTCTGCATGTATCTTCCACAACCTCTTTGATGTTTTCGTCTGGTTTCTGAAGTAACCCGTACAGGCGCAGATTCCATCGTCTATTGTACCGTTCAGCATCATTTATTTGTTGCTCAAATTCTGAAATCTTTTTCTGAAATTCTGTGCACTGTGCTTTGAGGCATGCATTTTCATTTTTTAAGTTGGCTACATCTTGATGGCAGCTATCAAGTGACTTCTTAATACCTTCAATTTGGAGAGTATTTTGTTGCACTGCCTTGTCTGTTTGATCAGCTCTCTCGTCAATTTTCGCAGTCAAGATTCGGATGATGTTTTCCTGTAGTTCACTGAGAGACGGTTCATTTCCTTCATTGGTCCTGGACTTCTTTTTTGACTGTTTAATTGGCGTGTTTGGGTCAGATGTGCAGTTACCTCCATCTTTCACTTTGCATGCATATGAGTGAGCGTCTTGTAATTGCCTCTTTTCCTTTGCAGCAGACTCCATCTCAATTTCAAGAAAGTCCTGCATTGTATCGTCTTTCCAAAGTTAGCACGCGACCGTATCCCAATATTACCTTGTGTCAATTTTCAATGACCATGTCTTCCAACAAACGCCTTGTACCTTGGTTGTTGCTTTAATCAGTTGATTTTTGCCAGTTTACAACATTTTATGTTTTTAGAAATGAGTAAACCTTACTTTTGTTTCTCAGCTCCAAAACACACAACTGCTCACGCCGCCATCTTGAGCCCCCCCATTGGCATGTTACAGGTGCTGTCTGTGTTTGTGTGTTTCTCCACGTCAGTCACAGTAATAATCACAGTCATCATCTTCAGCTCACCGCACAGCTATGTCATTACAGGAGTCTGATGACAGCTACGATTTTGTTTTCAAGATAGTTCTGGTTGGAGATGTCGGTGTCGGAAAAACTTGTGTGGTTCAGCGATTTAAGACCGGCATTTTCATGGAGAAACAGGGCAGCACAATTGGAGTGGATTTTACTATGAAGACGCTGGAAATACAGGGGAAAAGGGTGAAGGTTAGTGCTGTAGGCATGGCCGGACTTACCATTGGGCTTGATTGGGCTTGAGCCCAGGGGCCTCGGCCAATAGGGGCCTCCGTGCTTGCTTGCTTGCGTTCGTTTGATTTGTTCAGTCGTTTTCATTTTTTATTTTACAGCCTATTGGTTGGTGCGGAATTGTTTGGTGCTGCATTTAATTCGTTAATATATATATGTCAGTCATCTTGGTGCTGAATATGATGCGCTGAGTTTACCGCTTTTGAAAACCATAAATGCTAGTATAATAGCAAATACGCGAAATGGGAGTCATGAATGAGCTTTACAGATAATGAGAAAGAGCAACGCGAAAATGAAGCGCTCAGTATGAAAAAGATTACTAGAGTAGGCTATGGTCTTGTAACTCTGTTTTTTCTTGTTTGTTAGTAATCTAACGTGATACGCCGTTATACGCAATTTACCCACTAATGGTCAAGGATTTCCATATACCCATTTAAAAAAGCTTGAAAATACTTACAGTGTGTGACAAACCTTTGACACTTTCATTCATAAATTGACATCTGAATCACTCACCATTCGCACGCTTCACTTGCTACTTTGGCGGGTTTAACCTCATATACAGTCGGCTATTAGGTATTTGGTGCATGTGACTTCATGCGGCACTGCGCGATCCGATCATCATATGAAATCAAATCGCAAAAGTGACTGTAAAGCAGACGGGTGTATTCATGTTGTTTAACAACAGCCAAAAGAATGAAATCAGAGTACCGCGAGAGCAATTCGAGAAATCACACAGAGAAGTCTGCTTTCTAATCGCTCTCGCGGTACTTTGACATCACCAAGCGGTCTGCGTAGCGCCAAATGAAATCCAATCTGCTCGCAGTCTGCAGCTCACACGACACCAAACAGTGCCTGTGGAGAAATAAACGAGTGGAGCAGAGCTACGAAACATAACAAAATCCGGAGAGTTAACAACGCACATGATTATGTCAACATTTATATCATCAGTCCAGTTTATTACTTCATCTGGAGGTGAGGATTCACTAAATTATGGCCATGTTGATGTCCTGATGGTTTTTGATATAATCCACTAGCTAGCCTAACTTTCCTGTAGTTTCTCTTTCAGCATGTTTGCTAACAGAATCACAGTTTAAACTTCTGAAAAGTGTTCATTTTTATATCTACGTTCAAGGTTTTAATGTATTACGTTCATATCAGACGCAAAAATTAATTAATGATCATCTTCTCCACTTTGGTTTTTGGTGTCTAATATTACATGATGGTCTTGTCATAATTATTAAATAACATCCTAAAATCTTTTGTTTTTCATTCTTAAACACTGCACCACTTAGGCTATATGCACAAAGTACACTTGTTGATTATGTTTATAACATTATATGGTTTGTAATAAGGTGAATGTTTATCAAGACATATCATTCTTTTCTTACACAATGATTTTAAATGTTGTTATGGGGTATTTTTTAATGTGCATGATTAATCTGGATTTGTAACATCCCTAAAAATACATGATTTAATTTTAGACTGGGTTTATGTTCTGCTATAGAGACATAGGGGCAGTTTCCTAGACAGGTCTTATCCTAGTCCCAGACTAAAATGCATGTTTGACGCACACCAATCATGTTTTTTGTAAGGTTTGTTTGTAAAAACTACTTGAATGCCCTAATATAACCTAGCAATAGGCCTAGTGCTGGATTAATCTAAACCATGTCGGGAAACTTCCCTAAAATATAGTTCTATGATATATTCTTTATTTTAGGTTGTTTACTGTATGTGTGCACTCTCAGAAGATAATTTACACAAGCTGTCACTGGGGTGGTACCCTTTCAAGTAGTACACCTTTGTAACCTAAAGAGTGCATATAATGGGTACAAATGTGCCTATATCTGTACCTAAATGGTCAATATTACGAACCATTTAAAGGGTACCGTCCCAGTGACAGCTTTTGTTCTGATAGTGTAGGGCCCAAAATTTATTCAAGCCCAGGGGCCTCCACCCTGTTAAGTCCTGCCCTGGCTGTAGGCCGTGCTATCCAGCGTATAGTTAGTTAACATTTATTCACTTTCAAATCTTTGCCTTAAAATGTTATGCCTCTGTTGCAAAGATCACCATCCTTTAACAGTTTTACGGCACTTTGGTGACAAAGTTTACACAGAAATGAACTAGAGAATTTTATATATTCTGTACTTTTTTCAGTTCATTATAGTTTATGCAGTTATTGTAAAAACACATGTTATTAAATTAATGTAATTAAAATGCAGAGAAACTGTGCTTTCTAACAGTTTTAAGCTGGATTCTTTCCTTTCCATATCAAGGCAATACGAAGTTATCATAGTGACAAGTTACCATGGTATTTTTCCTAGTAGTAACATTTGTGATCGAACTGATTTGTGAAAAACCGTAGTAACCGTAGTAAGTGTTTGTATGGGAGGAGTCAGGTCTTTTAACTTTAAACGTTGGCACTTATGACGTGGAGAAAATACAAGTGAAAATGCTTGAAGAGATCGATAAAGAGGTCAAAGTTTTTTTTAGCAGTTATTCAAACTATAAACAATTTCTGATCTAAACTAGAGCCCATTTTGGAGTCCTGTTGCTATATTATTTTTAAAAGTCAGACCCTTTTATATAGGTCTGCCTGGGATTTGGGAGTTTGATTGATGCGACAACAAAACTCTTGACTAATGATTCAAATAAAGTTCATCTGAAAATGAGTCTTCACAAGTCCTCTTTTTATGCCTTAAAGGAATAATTCACCCAAAATAAATATTTTATCATTAGTTAGTCACCCTCAAGTTGTTACAAACCTGTATAAATTTCTTTGTTTTATGAACACACAGGAAGATATTTGTAACCAAGCAGAGAGGAGCACCATTCACTTCCATAGTAGAAAGTAAGTGGTGCTCAAAAACATGGTTACAATCATTGCTCAAAATATCTTATTTTGTGTTCAGCAAAACAAAGAAAACATTTGTAAATGTTTGTAACAACACGATAGGGCTGTGCAAAAAATCGACTGCGATTATCATGCGCGTGTCATCAGTGTCAAAGCCGGTTCGGTGATTAGTATGAATTCGCCATCAGCTGCTTTCAGATGGAGCGGCATTTATTACACAGACCCGTAGTTCACCGAGAAGCTAGGCAAAATCGGGTTCATAATCGAGGAAAATCGATTCCGATTTTCTATGCGATTTTGCCTAGCTTCTCGGTGAACTACGGGTCTGTTTAATAAATGCCGCTCCATCTGAAAGCAGCTGATGGCGATTTACTTCTAATCACGGAACCGGCTTTACTGATGACACGCGCATGATAATCGCAGTCGATTTTTTGCACAGCCCTACAACACGAGAATAACTGATGATAGGCTTGTTGCGATAGTCAGTGAAACGGTGATTACCGGTGCTTCAGCCTTTCACCGGTTAGATCACTTGCCCACCGCGACACCGTCTTTCACCGTCGTTTTGATATTTTCTTGTAATTATTTTCTTGCTTGACATGACGCTTAACGCATAAATACAGTGCTATTTAAAGATCAAGTTTACTATATACCTTATTAATAAGTCATATACATTTATTTATTCCTGCCCAGAATTAAAAAAACATATTGGGACATTAATGTGACGCAGGAATTAATTAAACTAAATAATTCAGGGGCTTAAATATCACTAAAATAAAATAACTTAATAAAATCTCTTTATGTCACTTGGGTGATTTTTTTTTAGTTGGACAAACCAAAATAAATGACTAAAAAATAAACAGAAATTTTGTGTAAACTGTACAGATAGTATTTAGGTGTATACATCAAAGAAAATAAAAATTTAACTAACAAATTATTTCTAATAAATATCCTTAATATTTGTTGTAAATTGACGCATACTAAATGCAGTTTTATAAATTCCTGCCCAGAATTTCATTAAAATCATTGGAACATGCTTATCGCTAGCCTGACGTTGTCATACTCAATTCTAGTCAGAATTTGAGTCTGATACCGCTCCATTGAGCTATAATTATGAGGCGTGTCTCAACCGAAAAATGCCTCTGCACTCAATTGGATAGACCTACGACCAATCAGAGCAACGGGGTGTGAGACGTATGTTGAAATGACGTATTTGCAGCTTGACCGAACTGCTAGTTATTTCGCTACGACACACACTACAAGTCTGAGTTTGCGAACGTACATCAACACCTACTATGTTTACAACATTTCATTTATATCACATTAAGTCATACAGTAAGACTATCTCTTACCATTTGTACATTAGTTGAACTTCATCCACGACGATACCCATTACGTTTGCTTGTTATATCCATCTCGTCGTGCACACCGAGTTGCATCGCCGTGATACCCATTTTAGTTGCTTCTTTAACTTGATCTTTCATAAGTGCGACAACTTTTGTCGAATCCCGTAGGACGGCAAAAACATCAACAAATGCCTTGCTCGCGTTTCTCTGTTCCTCTTTTAAAATCAATGCTCTGTCGATATCTTTTAGAACAGACTCAATGTCAGAGTCCACACATCTGATTTCTACCGCGGCAGCCATTTCGTTGTAAACAACAGATTCAACACACGCGCTCTTTGGTGACGTGGTTGATTTACGTTACTGATCATCTGTCCATCATCATATAAAGCCCGCCCTGACAATTTGATTGGTTCGACCAGCTTTGGGTCGAGCATAGTAGCAACTCAACGGTGAAACTCCAGACCGATCTTCCCGTTCCTCAAAATGTTGTGGGCGGGGCTAAGATCGGCTGGCACCCAGGCTAGCTTATCGCAGCTCAATGCATATAAAATTCATACACCTTATGGGTCGTGTATATACAGTTTTATTAACTCCTGCCCAGAATTTCATAAAAAAAACTGGGACATTAACGTGAGCTGACTCATTGATAGAGTGCTATATGAGGATCTGGGCTCGGTTCACCAAAACGTTCTTATCGCTAAGTAGTTCTTAACCTATTCCTTAACCTCTCTCTTAACTCTATGGCACGATTCCCAAAACTTTCGTACGATAAGTATATCTTCTGTAAGTCACAGTTTGTAAGGTTGGTCTGGACCATTCGTAAGTTCTCTCTTAGCGTTGGTTGAGTGCAAGACGCTATCGCGGCGCCACTGTGCAACAGTTTTTAGAAATCAGCGGAAATAAAATTAGCGTTTTCATCACGTTACGTTTATAATTTATTTAAAAAGATTAAAGATTTGAATTGTATATACTAAAAAGCAATAATATCATGTATTCTATAATACAATTTATTAAATATTTCATACGTTACCGTTTTATATTAGGGTATGTCTTTTAACATATATAGCTGGCTTTTTCTTTTTTTTCTCTACTGTTTGTTTTAAAAATGTTATGTTTGCATACATAATAAATATTATACATATAAAATGATTACTGTAAAAATAATCAACTTACCATTAAGAACAATAAAAATACATGACATAAATGCACACATACTGTACATCTCAGTAGGCATTGAAACTTTCAACGTATAATGTGATAAAAATGCTATACTAAAGGATATTGAGTAAATCATAAGTTAGAAAACTTACTTACTAAACTTTCTAATTTTTTTTAGTTATATATTATATTATATATATTATAAATACATATATTAACTTGAAATGAGCAATTATTACAGTTTTAAAAACGAAAATATATAAGGGTGACATTTTCAAATATATTGATTCAAATTTACAACAAATATTAAGTATATTTATTAGAAACAATCTGTTAGTTAAATACTTATTTTATTTGATGTATACACCTAAATAATATCTGTACATTTTACACAAAATATCTGTTTATTTTTTAGTCATTTATTTTGGTTTGTCCAACAAAAAAATCACCCTAGTGACAAAAAGAGATTTCATTAAGTTATTTTAATTATTTATTTTAGTGATATTTAAGCCACTGAATTATTTAGTTTAATTAATTACTGCATCACATTAATGTCCCAATATATTTTTTAATTTTGGGCAGGAATAAATAAAACGTATATGTATATGACTAAATAATAATGTATATAGTGATTTTGATCTTTTAATAGCACTGTGTTTAATGCATTAGCATGCATTAAAGGTTCTCTAAGCGAATTCACGCGTTTTAGACCATAAAAATTTTCTTGTTACATACAGCAAACATCTCCACACTATCTGCTTGCTTCCTGTCCGCTGATCAAACTGTAAAAATACCGCAATCTCTGTAGACAGCCCTGCCTCCACAAACTGCAATAATAACAAACTGGCCGAACCTACAGCAGAAACCATAACAAAGTATTCTAACCAATAAATGCCAAGAAGGATTTGGGGGTTGGGTTTGGGCGTGTTCATGAAAGCACGGAAGGGAGGGGGAGGGGGAAGAGTTAACTACGCTCAGTTTGTTTGAAAACTAATTTCAAAAATCAACACACAGATTCGCTTGGAACGCCTTTAAGCGTCATGTTAATGTCCCTTAGGTTGTGTTAAGGCAAACTTGATCTTAAAATAGCACTGTATTTATGCGTTAAGCGTCATGTTAATGTCCCGATGTGTTTTTTTTAATTATACATAAGGTGTATAAATGTTATCCTTAATAGCAATGTATTAATGCATTGAGCTGCAATAAGCTTCAGTATGTGTATAGTGAATTTAATCTTTTAATAGATGTGTTAGCTAGAGCTGGGGTAAACGACTATTTATTAAACGATTAATCTGTCAACTATTTTTCCGATTAGTCGACTAATCTGACGATTAATTGAATGATTAGTTTCTGTTGCTTGATTAATAAAAAACATAATGTATCTCAAATAAATGCCAAAAACATTCTTAATTATATACTTTAAAGGATGTATCAGTGATTTCAGGCCAGGGGGTGGCCAAAGCTATTTCAGGGGGTCCATAGTCCATGAAAGAAAATTATGTGTAACTGTGTATCAAGAAAGCATGTATGAATGCATTTTAGGATGTAAACATAATAAGGGTGAATTTTAAACATTTCTGCTGTATTTCTGTTAAAGGGATTCACCCAAAAAAGATTATTCTGTCACCATTTACTCACCCTTATGTTCTAAACCTGTATAAGTTTATTTTATTTTGATAAACACAAAATAAGATATTTTGATACATTTTGGTAAGCACACAATTAATGGTATATCCATTGAATTCCATCATGTTGTTTTTATTCCTACTATTGAAGTCAATGGTTACAATCAGCTGTGTGCTTACCATCATTTATCAAAATATCTTCTTTTGAGTTCATCAGAAAATGGAAATTCGTACAGGTTTAGAACAACATTTTTCAGAATTTTAATTTTGTGTGAACCATCCCTTTAATGAAGCAAAAGATCAGGAAATCTACATTCCATGATAAACCTAGGCAACAGGCCTAGTGTTAGCATTGTGTTAATTTCCCGATGGTTTAAATGAAATTCTGGGCACTAATTAATAAAACGTGGCCACGATTCAACTTAAACGAGGGACCGAGTTAATAAAACGTGGCCACGATTTAACTTAAACGAGGGAACGAATTAATTAAACGTGGCCACATTTTAATATAAAAATATAATATGTGTATCAGGATCTCACCAGAGTTAAAGGGACAGCTGGTTGGATTAAACACGAGGTGTGACTGGGTCGTGTTTACTCAGTACTTTATAGTCTACTCGTTTTATGTCAGACTAAACACTGATTATAGTGTTGAAAAACAATAGCAAACGTAATAGGTTTGCATTATTAATTTGCAGCAGACAAAGATTTTAGATAGCTAGATTGGCTTGTATTTGGAAATGGGAGTGATAGGGGGCCCAACCTCATATTCTTTCATAGGGCCCAGAATAAGGTTTGGGCATTGTGACGTCATTACTTGTCATGGCGGCCATGATGATTGCCTCCTTTACTGCTACTCGGACTGCTGCGCTCTGTTTATAGACATACTTTCTCTCAATCGTGTGTCTTAATTTGATTAATTTTTCGTTATTTTTTCAACCATGGTAAACCGTTGCTGTATATAGTAACACATTAAAAGTCATTTACATTAAAAATGACAGATAAGGACAACACTTGATTATGTTTTATTCAATGTGGGAAACCAAACATTAACCTCAACCCCCAGTAATTTGTATACCTCATACATGACATAAAAATGACATTTATATATACGACAGTGAAGTATAACATCTGAATATTTATTTATATAGTTTAAGTCATTATTGAACATTGAAAATAAGGGAAATGTCCCAGTTTACTCGCCCAAAATACGGGAAAATTTCAACATCTTTCTGTTGCTATCCCCCTGCTGACAGCAAAAACAGCTTTACTACAAAAACTACTGCATTATCTGATACTAGTTGTGAAGCTAGGTCGTACGTGACTTTGCTTACATATTGGCATGAAATCGTGCTCTTACAACAACCACACTGTTATCTTAAAAAGGCTCTTTATTCACTCTTTCTTCATATGGATCCAAACCATTAATTGTTCCGATTTTGTCCACATACCGGTCCCTGCTTCCCTGTTTAACGTATCCCAGTAAATTCCACATCCTTTTCTGGATTTTAACATCTTTTTTCTTTCTTTTAATTCTCCCAACTCTGCTGCTTCTCCTCGTTCGACTTGCTGTATGTTTACATTGGCGAGGCCATCAACATGGCCCCCACGTCCCAGAATGCAACGCGGCGCCCAAGCCCTATTGCTAGTGGCGCCCCTGGACTTAATATTATGTGTTATAAAGAAAGCGCTTCAGAATGTGTTTATTAACCCTTCAGTTTCACTTCATCACGCAGCTATTCCTGTTAGAGGTTTCTGTGTAAAACATTCAATTCATTAATAATCTAGCATGTGTTCATTGTTCTTTCATAGTTTCTTCAAAATTAAGTTTTATTTGAGTTTTTTTTTTATAAAATCATTTTATTTTCACCATGACGCACATGTGATTGCCCTGCCCCCAGTTAATCGAGTACTAGTTTTTCAGACCTATGGATGAATCGAAATGAATAAATGACATTCATGCACATCCCTAATAGATGCAGTGATGTTAGTCTCTGTTCGAGCAATCAGGCATAATGGTAACATAAATGGTATTTAGAACGGTCCAGAAATGGCAATTTTATTCAAAGTAACATTCAAGGTATACTTTAAATTTGATATGTTTTGTTTATGATTTTGTGTTATAGTTACAGATATGGGATACAGCTGGACAGGAGCGTTTTCGCACCATCACACAGAGTTACTATCGCAGTGCCAATGGTGCCATCATCACTTATGATATCACAAAGCGATCCTCTTTTATGTCTGTGCCCAAGTGGATGGAGGATGTGAAGAAATATGGTGGTTCCAACATAGTTCCTCTTTTAATTGGTGAGTACAAACACATTTTCAGAGTTCTTAGAATGTATGTTGTAGCATGTTATTAGTGTATGTGTTGATTTTATACTGTATATTGAAATATCTACATATGTCATATTAAAATATTTATGATTGTTACCATCAAGTAAAAACCACATCACAATAATATTCTTTTAACATTACTTAACTGCATTAGTTGACATGAACAAGCAAAATTCATAAATTAGTCTCATTTTGTGATATAGTCATGAAATTGAGATCAATTTTTTTGTGTTAATTTGTTTTTGTGTTTTTGCATATGTTTTTTTCTGTGTCTCAGGTTCTTTGTCATAGGTTTTTTTTACTGTTAGATTTCATACATCCTAACCCAAACCCCGACCCTTAAAGTTAGTTTAGAAATACATCAAATTGAAAGGTGTGCTCAGCAACACGAAAAAAGAGGAAAACCGTGCCCATAAACACAAATAAATAAATAAATAAATAAATAAAATATTTCCTGACTGTCACAAAGTGCTGTGAGATATAAATCGATCGAAATTAAGTTGTATTGCTTCAACTCTTTGAAATGCATATCATAAACAGGATTACTACCTAGTGATCTGACTTCGGACAGAGCGCAGCTCTCTGCACATGGGCGAGAGTTAGAGATGCGCCAAGATGCAGTGTCTTCCACTTGTGATCCGATCAACGAAAACACATGTTAATGCCAAGTGTAAACAGCCTCGTTGTTCACACCGTCAGTCCATATCTGCACTGTTTCTATGGCAATGACATTGTGCTGGAACGACAATCTGCCTCGACGTCTGACATTGTAGAAACTATATTCCCCAATAAATGGACTCTCCCAAACACCCCTATCATTTAGTCAGAAATTTGCCCTGAGGTTGTGTCCGTTTACCTGACGTGACAACATGACGTAACCAAAAAGCTACACAAATGCGATCAGAGCGTTCAGACTGATATGGATTTTCGAAAATGGATGGAACCTCTGGATGTAGCCTAAAACATCTTAGAAAAAAATGGATTTCATGCATTTTTTGTGGCCATTCACGCATTCTAAATGTGATTGGATTCCAATTTGAAATTCACTAAAATCGGATTTGGACTGACAGTATTGATATGTCTACCTGAATTCACCAAATTCTTTTCCAGTATCAGTAATGTTTGCATGCCTATAATCTTGTCCTTTATTTATTTTTTACATTTGGCAGACAGCTTTCATTTTTTCATTGATTCTGCTGCATCCAGGCTATACATTTTATCATTATGTGTGTCACCTTGAACTTGAACATGTAATTTGCTAATGCAATGGTCTGCCAACTGAGCTACAGGAAAACACTCTCGGGACAGTTACAGCACCTAGCCCTAAACAAGTTTTACTTTAATCTCCACAAAAATACAAATATGTGTTGGATTAAATTGAATTTTTTTACTAGTTATTCAACTAGAAGCATTATTTAATTGACCCACAAATGACAGAATGTCGTCATGACTAAATCATTTACCATATGTAATCTTTTTTTGCATGTCAGGTAATAAATCGGATTTGACTGACTTGCGTGAAGTGCCCTCTGAAGATGCACAGACCATGGCTCATCAGCTGGATTTTGTGACTGCCATCGAGACTTCAGCCAAGGACTCTAGTAATGTGGAAGAGGCATTTAACAAAATGGCCACAGAGCTCATCCTCCGACATGGCGGGCCCATGTTCAATGAAAACGTAACAGATAGCTTCAAACTGAACAGTAAGGATGTGACCAGTGAGGGATGGGGATGTGGCTGTTGATTAGTTAGTCATTCTCATGAAGCAATAAAAGCTTTGGTCATGTAAATCCTTATGCCAGCGTGTGCAGCCAGAGAAAAAACAGAGGGTTGAGAAATCATGCCTGTAGCTGATTGGATTGCTGGAAACAAAGATCTTGCATTGATTGGCTGGAAGGAGAAGAAAGGCAGTGCAGTGTGAGAGACGGCTGAGTCTAGGCCGTGGCCCAGACTTGCTGATGGTCTGCTAAGTTTTGAAGCTTGAGGGGAACCGAAACTTGATTTGGAAGATGACTTTAGATGGACATGTTGATTTTTCTCAAAGAAATGTAAAGCTTGTTAAGTTGAGCTTAACTTCAGAGTTGGTCAGAGCTTGTCTCCAACCTGCGACGGTCCATTTCCCGATGGGAGGGATGGATGGTGAAGTTGAGGCGTATTGAAGATGTTCGGGATTGTCAGCGGTTCGCAACGTTATTCCTGGAGGCCCACTGCTCTGCACATTTTCTATGTCTCCCTTATTTAACACACCTGATTCAAATCATCTGCTCATTAGTAGAGCTCACCATGAACTAAACGAAGTCTGTCAGATAAGAGAGACATACAAAATGTGCAGAGCAGTGGGCCTACAGGAACGGAGTTGAAAACCACTGGTCTAGATGGTGGAGGTGAATGGAGATTGTGTTGTTTAGGGTTAAATGTGCTTGCATGAAAAATCCTCTCTTCCTTGCTATCTTGTTCCTATCTATTTAATTTAACTTATTAGTTAATCTCAGGAATACTTTACCTATTCGATCCGATATATATATATATATATATATGAAATGCTATGTGAAAGTTTGTAACAGAAAATAGTGGTTTTCATCTCGTCACTTTCTTGGTATAGAAAACCCATTTTTACAGAAATTTGTCAAAATGGATTCAATCAAAATTAAACACACTACGGAACAGTCACTAAACACTACCCAGAAAAATAGAAAACACAATGCTCAGGACATGAAGCTTGAGAAATGTTTATTGTAGGCTAAATGCATGTTGCAAAACAACAAAAAAACTGTGCATTTAGCACTTGTACAAAAAGACAAAACAGAAATCTTGTGCAGAACATGGTCAATCACAGTAGCTCTGATTTCATCAGATATTAAAAAATTTTTGTCTTCGCTGACCACCCCGACCTCCTCTCATACAAACTCTTCCTCTCAGATTTCTATCCATTGTAGGGCCTCACAAAGCACAGTTGTTTGTGTTTCAATGGATTTATATTAAACTGCGGTCAAACATGTACAAACGTTAAGATTTTGTGACCGTGCAAACATGCGACTGCAAGAACGACAGGTGGATGACATCAAAGTACCGTGATCGCACCGTCCTCTCGGATCGCTCTCACTGGATTTTGATGTCATCTGCCTGCCTCTAGATTCTTGTGGCGCCACATGAAGTTTACCCGTGAGTTTAACAAACCCGTTGTATCAGCCAGTGGTTAGATCAGTGTAGCAGTCAAAAACGTTTACTTACGGGACAAATCAATTAATGTTACCCCAAAATACAGTTGTAAAACGTCTTTGCAAAAACATGCAAGTTACCTGGCTGTTTGATTTTTTTTAGCCCACGAACTGAAAGGCTTGCAAATCTTCCTAATTTCGCTTAGCCAAGTCAAATCTCCATTGGTCTTTTACACCTTTATCGATCTTCAAAACTGCCTTCCTGCATTATGTCCATGGTCTGGGCCATGAATGTTGTTAATGCTGCAAACAAGAGGCCGTGCTTTTTCCCTTTCATATGGCTTACAATTGCCGTCTCAGCCATGTTGGGGATTTTACACAAAGTTTGCATTTAGCTTTCGTTACCATTTTGGGATCCTTAGCCAGTCAGTCTTTATATTCAGGATTGTCAAGCCAGCAACCATAAATGTACATTTACCCATTGTGGCAGATCATTCGGTTCACACTCCAGTGCAAAATCTAGCCCTATCTTGCACCCAGCGCAATTGACTTTGTCAGTGACACATGTTTCATTCGTATTTTGCACCGGCGCACAGCGGGTTTTTCCTTCCACAGACGCACGTCGGCAAACTAGGGAATGACCTTGCACTTCCTGGGCGGTTCAGCGCAAAAAGAGGCGTGTTCCGGCGCAAACCATCCCTGATTCTATTTTGCAGTTTCAAAAAAAGTTTAAAGTCAGTGGCGCGTTGTTCATTATGCAATTTCAAGGGCGCATGCTTGACCATAATTTATAGCGTGCACAACGCGCACACACTTTGCTTTCTAATCTACACAGATGCAAGAGTTATTTTTGCAAATCATAAATTGTTACACTTAATGTTAATACACGAGATAAGGGAAATCATTGTATTGAGCATCGTGGTGATAGTTTTTAATTATTGTGTGGCTGCGTTACAAAATTCTCATGCAAATAACGATTAAAATATTTTCATAAGTTTGTTGTGTGGCTGTATTATATTTATTTTACGTAAATAATAATTAAAATGTTTTCATAAGAAACCTTAATGTATATTAATGATTTGTAAGAGTACTTTGGGGTTGGACTGCTTGCGTTTCTTGGCTTTCAGCGGTGAAGGTGGACGCAGCGATGTCCTCTGCTGGCATCTGTGTAGAGGAAGATCCACCTCCCGTTACACGGCGTGCCCGATTTATGCTGGCAAGCTTGGGATTCCCCGGTCTCCTGACATCATTGAAGCGCTTGGCGCAACGTCCTGGGGATGCCAGCTGATGAGACAATTGCGGCTATTTCCTCCCATGCCTGTTTAACCTACGCTGATTTGGGCGGGTTTCTCCTATCCCCATACAAAACAACTTCTCTGTCTTTGACTGCTCTTATAAGAATGTCGGTCTCCTCGGCTGTAAAACTGCTCCTGGCGTGCGCCTGGTAAATCCGTCATAATAATACCAACCCGCCATGGAACTTGCGCACTTGCGTTAAAAGGGAATGTTGGATGACGTTCTGATTGGTTTATTTGACATTACGCCAAATGCTCTGGTTTGATCAGAGTCTAAAACAGGGTTGCTGCAGGTTTCACCAAGTCAAATTTAAGACTTAAGACATTTGTAAGACCATTATGAGTAAAATTTAAGACCAACGCGACCCAATGAACTCAGAAATTCTCAAAACATTATATTTTTTATTTTTATTATATCATTTTTTTTTACAAATAAAAACCACTAATATGGAAAGATCAGTATGGTCAGCTGCTGATATGTGCCTTGTTAAAATGTTTTACACTTTTCCACCCATACGTTATATGCATAAATATGCACTATACCGCAATCGCATTTATTCGCTTCTCTAATTCCACAATAATTAAATGAAAATTTACCATTAAAAGGCTGTTCGTGGTTTGTTTTGTGTTGCTAACAAGGCTGTTTCGAAATAGATCATGTTTATTGCCAAATAATGTAGGCTAAGGTATACGAACATTGTGTTAAAAAAAGAAAACATCATGGAACATACTTTTAAAACGTACTTTTTTCCAATAAACTGATGAATTTTGCATCAAATAAATAAAAAAATAAATTTAAATTAATATTTTATTTTTAGCGGACGACGCTTTTCGGGAATAAACAGAGGAAAGAAATTTAATACTTGGGTTAATTAAATTTAAGACCTAGGATGAAAATCTGTCCGTTTTTAAGACTTTTTATGGCCTTAAATTTAACTTTCTGAATTTTAGACTTTTTAAGACCCCGCGGGAACCCTGCTAAAAGCTTTCCCATAAGATACAATAAATTAGTTTATATTAACATTTAGGCCAAAGACCCTGGACGACCGTAACAAGAGGTATTTGAAGTTTTTGATACTGTACCCATTGACCCCGGTCAACTCTCTCTCTTCACTTTAGTCAATATCATAATTTACCTTGAGATTTATTTATATATTGCACACACAAACAGAGTAAAACTACAATCAGCTAATACAGATATACATTGTCCAGTTGGAATTACATTTTACAGCAAGTTAAGTTTCCAGGAAAGTCACAATCTACATCCACTAATTCAGTGGGTACTCTAAGGCAGTGGTTCTTAACGTTATTCCTGGAGGCCCACTGCTCTGCACATTTTGTATGTCTCCCTTATTTAACACACCTTCTTCACACATTAGAAGCGATCTCCATGAACTGAACGGAGTCTGTCAGACAAAAGAGACATACAAAATGTGCAGGGCAGTGGGCAGGGGCGGACTGGCCATCTGGCAAACCGGGCAGTTTCCCGGTGGGCCGACGTACTTTTTGGGCCGTTACATCTCATAATTTGTCTGAGCAGACCAGTTAACGTCTTTTTTTCTAGACAGACCGGCCCACTGACATTTAAGCAGCAGCCCATTGGTTGTTTGTTTTTTTAAACGACATTAAGCTGGCCCAATGACTGACCAGCACAGTCATCATCCTTTCTTTTCCTAGATAGACCGGCCCACTCACATTTAAGCAGCAGCCCATTGTTTTTTTTTTTTGAATGACATTAAGCTGGCCCAATCACCGCTTTGGTCTCTGTGCAAGCGAGCGTGCATCGTCGGTCAGTTCACGTGTCAAAATAGAGAGAGAGAAAAAACGCAATGGAGGCGCACAAAAACTGCGCGACAAAAAGAAGCAGGCTCTTCAGGCAGACGCTGCAAAATGTGTTAAAAAACACAAATATTTTCTGCGGCAGCAGGACCTTCAACTCGCGTCGCTGGTGATGATGATGACGATGATGGTGGCGGTGGTGGCACTGGCAGCATCAGCACGCAAAGTCTCAGTGAGGAGAGGGAGAGAGACGAGGGAGAAGTGAGTGTAGTGACTGCGGTAAGCAGAACTGCTTTCAAAACACAAGTTTAGATGGGTACCCCTTGATAAAACTGAATCAAAAACACAAAATATGGTGATAAAGCTGCAATAAAATAATTGCACTCTTTGCTCTGTGACTACGAGAGTGTATCTGATTAGTAGATTTTTCGTTGATTGTCTGTTTCAAAACGTATAATTCAAGCAAAATCAAACAATCCAGGAGATCTGCTTACAGAAAAAGATATATATTTATTGTATAACAACACACTTGACAGATAATGTTAAAAATCTCTATTACTGTAATAATCACACAAGTTTTCTTCAGTGAATGTAGTGCATACTTTCCTGTAAGTACTGCAAGTAATAATCAGTTTTCAATATTAATGTATAACGTAAGCAGCACTTGTATTTTGTAATAAGTCAGCAATCCAATGGCACATTTTGCCAATTGCATGAAGCTTGTTTTAGGATTCATAAGGGTGGATTATACAGTTTTATTGCATTAATAAATAACACGTTCTAGAAGTGTTTGTTGTGTCAACTCTCACTCTTTTCTTCCTGCTATTAAATGGGTTTAGTGCTTTTATGGAATTGGAGTTGCTATTGCTATACATATTTAAAGGCGTGCAAAGATGGGTGGTATTTGTAATTATACACTGCAAAAAAATTATTTTCAAGAAAAAAAATTCTTAGTATTCTTGTTTTCAGTAAAAATATCTAAACATTCTTAAAATAAATCGGTTTTTCTTGACTAGCAAAATGACCCAAGAAAATAAGTCTAGTTTTTAGACCAAACATTTTAAATTTAAGTGATTTTGTGCATAAAACAAGCAAAAACAAATCTGCCAATGGGGTAAGCACATTTTTCTTGCATTTAGTGTTTAATGCACAAAATCAATTAAATTTGATATTTTTGGTCTAAAAACTAGACTTATTTTCTTGGGTCGTTTTGTTTATCAAGAAAAAGCATCTTAATTTTAGAATTTTTAGATATTTTTACTGAAAACAAGACAAAAATACTAAGAAACATTTTTCTTGAAAATCAATTTTTGCAGTGTATGTAGTGTGGGCCAGTTTGGGCCAAAATGCCAGGGCCGAATTTTTGTCCCAGTCCAGCCCTGGCAGTGGGCCTCCAGGAATAACGTTAAGAACCATGGCTCTAAGGTGTATAAAACTGGTGTTAAAAGTCAATTGTTGGCATACTTAGGGAAGTTTACTAAGTGTTTCTATTTATTATGGTTATAGTTAAAGAAATTACTTTACAAGGAAAAAGACTTAAGACAAAAACAAAGACATTTGACAAACTTCAAGAAACTCAAAACAGTTGTAACAGACAAGATGTTACCTGTTTTTTTTATGTATTATTTTTGCTTCTTTTATTTTTGGGGATTTCTTAGGGATAGCTGCAAAGTAGTGTAGTACCTCTAGGAGCAACTTGAGGGCGCTGCTAGTGCCTGGAGGTAACCAGCATATAAGCTGAGCTACCATAGAAGAAGTGAATTTGTTTGGTAGAGGGAAGCCTCATGGTTTCCACTCAAGCTATCTTTCCATTTTTACTGAGTCCTTGTTGAGAACTTTTGAGTTTCTGCTCAACTGTAAGTATGGATTGGGTTTTTTTCTGCTCTTTTGTTTGTGTAAAAATAACACTAATGTTAGTTATTTGTTTTTTTCTAGAAAGGACTTTTCAGTATTATTCTTTTTCTTATGTCACTTATGTCTCATCATGGTGTTCGTAATTAGTGCTGCTGGGAGAGCTCAAAGCCCAGTGTAAAGCAAGCTGGAGGTTCTTGTTTGGTTCTCTCACTGCTGATAATCAACATTGCATCGCACTCAAATATCCTTGTGGAGTTAAACCTCATCTCATTATCATCTTTATCATCACTCCAAAAATGAACATTGAAACACTAAGTGGACTTCATCCCATTGACTTTCAATTTATTCATTTTCTTTGGGTCACATATATATAAGCACTGAGTGAAAAATAAAATTGTTGTATAAGCTAATTTGTTTTGTGAATTTTTGTATGTCAGTACATGCCAAAAATCTGAACCCCCTCAGAGTAACACATCAAAAAACTTTTATTTATAAACTTTCAATATTAACAAAAATAAAGCAATGCAACAGTCTAGAAATTGGATTTCATTTTTGAGATATCAGCATTGGTCTCCAGAACAATGCTTTCAATTCGCTTGTTGTACTGCTCCAAAGTAGTAAGAAGATGATCATAGATCTCCTAAGAAAAAAAACAAACAAGTGCTTTAACACAGCATATGAGTTTATGAGAACAGCAGGAGCTCACCATAATAGATGTGCATAATATGTGCGCTTGTATAAATGGGTCTCATTCACTAAGCATGTGTACGGACAAATTTGTTCGTAAAATGTGCGTCCGGACGCGTTATTTTAAATGTATGCAAAAACGTAAGAACAACTTAAACCACATGTACGCAATAATCATGTACAAAGAAAAAATATAAAATATATAACAATGATATATATTATAGACCACACATACGCATTATATAATCACAAACAAGGAAAAAGAACCCTACAATATATATCGGTGTTATATATTTTATACATTTTTCCTTGTTCATGATTATTGCATTTGTGTGGTCTAAGTTGTTCTTAAGTTTTTTTTTTTTTGTATACATTTTAGTATGAAAGTTTCAGTTGAATCATGATTTGTTAGTTAAAACGTCCGAACACACATTTCACGAACAAATGTGCGCGTACGCATGCTTAGTGAATGAGACCCATTGTCATGTTCAAGAAATCAATTTGAAATGATTCGAGCTTTGTGACATGTTGCATTATCCTGCTGGAAGTAGCCAGAGGATGGGTACATGGTGGTTATAAAGGGATGGACATGGCCTACCTGAGAATTGTTTCTGATCGTGGCATTTAAACAATGCCAAATAATCGGCACTAATGGCGCTTTTCCATTGCATAGTACCCCACGGTTTGGTTTAGTTTGGGTCAGATTACTTTTGGGAGCTTCTCCATTAGGTGCAGTACGTGGTACCCGATACTTTTTTCGTACCACCTCGGGGTTCCAAGCGACCCAAGCTGAAACCAAACCTGACGCAAAAACACAGTAGATCACTGATTGGTCTGAGAGAATCGTCACTACGCGCCATCACTATAATGTAAAGATTAGCTTTACCTAAGGGCTAGCTTGCGCTCGAGCCAACATGTTGTCATCAGTGCTCTGCTATAAGTTCCCAAACTCCCTTTTAGAGATGAAAAACATCCACAGGTTGAGAATCAGGGACACCATAACAGTTTTTTCCCAAACTTGCAGTTTGTGGCGGAACATTTGTGACAAGCATGTCAGAATTATATATTAGAATTATATATTATATATAAATGCAACTTTAATGAGGCTCAGCGGAGTGCGTCAACTACTGACCCCACGGGTGTTTGAACAGAAATTGTCATGTGAGACAGAGGACGTGAAAACGCGATGAGCAAACATCTATTTGTGGTGGCCAATTTTAATTTTGTGGCAGACTGAGAAATAAATAAATGTATGGGAATGTACAACGATGCTCTCACTTGTATTATGTCACAGCAGTAGGCAGCACAAAAATAAAACGACACGCCCAGGGTTCCAAATTAACTTTTTTGACCACCAGCCAAAGTGGCTGGTCACTTTCTAAAGTCACCAGCCAATCAGCATTTCCACTAGCCAAATTTTTTCCGGTGAAAATAAGAGAAATTATGTGTGCCACTGAATCCAACAATTATTCGTTTTTTCTTTCACGAGCATGCAACAATCCTGACAAAACATGACAACATTTTTGTGATGAAACATAAGCTTTCTTAATTTCTCTGTTGATAGACATAAAGCTTTACTGGGGCACAGGCCCCCCATTTTTTGAAAGCCTGCTGTGTGCAAGAAGTGTGCAACACTTCTATACAATGTCCATTGCTTAACCCACTATTCTACAGTGCAACAGGTACTGCGAAAGATAAATATGTATTTAAAAATATTTAAGTGTAATCTTCATCATACCTAACATTAACATGTTTGGAGGCATACTTGGCATAACATGTTTGAAAATAATGACAGCAGAGAAATAATTTCTACATTATACAATGATAGCAATGATTAATAACTTATTTTTACAAGAATATTTTAAGAAACCAGTCATTTTATGACTGCTATGCTAAATAATTTCAGTCACAGTTACTGCTAACTGTTTATGTAGTGTACTAGAGTTAAATATTAGTAAACTAAATATTAATTTCATATCTGCAAATACAGAACAGTGTAACACATACATCTGTTGATTTTCTCAGCAACAATGCAATCCTATAGACTTGACAAAAGGTTTTCCTAAGATTTTTCCTCTGATGTTTGAGACCTGACAGGGTGAGGATGTAGTTTGTCTTACCTCCCTTAAACTCATCATCTCTCCTTTCTGCTTCCCTATCCCTGCTTTGCACAAAACATTTCTGATGTCCATCTACAGAAGCCAATACTGATCGAGTAAAAATAAGATTAGCATTATGATTTAGAAACTTACTTCTCGTCATGTTTTCATAATTACACATTCGCGTGGCGTCCCCTTTTGGATGCAGTTGCGCGCGCGGAGGAACGCAAAGACGCGCGTGGACAAAGATACATGCGTGCACGCGTCAGAGCGACTGCTTCGTCGCTTTACAAGCGTAAATTGGGTAACTGCATTGCATATAGATCTGTTTTTGCCGCTATTATCTTTGTTAAGGAATACACTAGTTAACTGCTAAAATTTAAACTTGAGATTTACACATGGGCACAAAAGATTTACACTGGAGCACATGCCCCAGTAAAGGGGTGTGGGGACACCGCTGTCTTTTAGTCTATCCTCAATGCTCTGCCCGTTTGTTCTTCTCCTTCCTTTTGTTTTCTGGTGGACGCGCTCAGTTCGTTTCCATGGTTTCTCACGCTGGTTTCGCTGCAAACTGCGCGCAGCCAATTGGCGTATCAACATCAAAGGCACAGTGTTCATGGGAAATGTAGGAAGTACTGCCAGAGGGATAAATGTCCGAGAACGAAGCTTTATGTATCTTGCATGCAATGCCTCATGCATCACCGGCCAAACTGGCTAGTAAGTTTATTAACACCCGCCAAAATGAATTTTAACCGGCATTTGGCGGGTGTAATTTAGAACCCTGGACACGCCTATAATCCCTCCCACTACGAAGTGATACCAAGCTCGATGGAAAAGCTAACCACGCCAAAGTGAGGTGAGCTGACCCGACCCAAACTAAACTAAACCGTCCGTACTATGCAATGGAAAAGGGCCATAAGGGGCCTAAAGTGTGCCAAGAAAACATCCCCCACACCATTACAACACCACCACAGAGGTAACAAGGCATGATGGATCCATGTTCTTATTCTGTTTACGTCAAATTCTGACTCCACCATCTGAATGTCTCAAGAGAAATTGATACTCATCAGACCAGGCAACATTTTCCCAGTCTTCAACTATCCAATTTTGGTGAACAAAAGTGAGTCTTCTGCTGTTGTAGCCCATCTGCCTCAAGTTTGTGTGTGTTGTGGGTTCACAAATGCTTTGCGGCAAACCTCGGTTGTAACGAGTGGTTATTTCAGTCAAAGCTGCGCTTCTATCAGCTTGAATCAGTCGGCCCATTCTCCTCTGACCTCTAGCATCAACAAGACATTTTGTCCACAGGACTGACGCATACTGGATGTTTGTCCCTTTTCACATCTTTTTGTAAACCCTAGAAATGGTTGTGCATGAAAATCCCAGTAACTGAGCAGATTGAGAAAATACTCAGACCGGCCCGTCTGGCACCAACAACCATGCCACACTCAAAATTGCTTAAATCACCTTTCTTTCCCATTCTGACATTCAGTTTGGAGTTCAGGTGATTGTCTTGACCAGGACCACACCCCTAAATGCATTGAAGCAACTGTCATGTGATTGGTTGATTAGATAATCGCATTAATGAGAAATTGAACAGGCATTCCTAATGACCCTTTAAGCGAGTGTATGCCCAAACACCTTGTAAAAGTGGATTTTGTATAATAGGTTCCCTTTGAGTTATGCAGTAATTCTCTACCACAAGATTAATACAAGTAACACACAATATAAAAAAAAAACATGTCCATTCCAGTAACTAATAGGAAAGCACACCTGGGCCTTTTGTGTACGCTGGCTGCACTTCTCTTTCAGCATGTGTATCTTTTCGTTGAACTGTTTAGTTTCGTGATTTTTTTCTTCTATTAGTTTCACAACTTCCTCCCGCTTCTCGTGGATTTTGTCATATTGCCTAAGGAAAAATGTATTTTAGTATAACCAGAGTTCATACACAATTTTACCAATACAGTAACATTTAGCATGATTCAACCAGTATTAAAAAACAAACAAAACTTCTACAGGCCTGAGACCCACCATTTAATAATGACTTTTTCAAATCAATTTCCGTAGATTTTTCAGTTCATATTTGACAAACAGCAATTTTCACTGCAATTAATTTTGATAGAATACATTTTGATCGGGAGCATATTACACCCACCTGGATCTCTTTAAATTGGCTTCCAGTCTATTACAGAATTGATTTGAAAATTCTTTTATTGGTGTATTAATCCTTGCATGGACTGACACCGGCCTATCTTTCAGAGCTTTTAGTTGAACATCAGCCCGGACGTACTTTGAGATCAGCAAATAATAACCTACTGAAAATACAGAGGACACATTTACACCAAAAAGGAGATTGGGCTTTTGCCGTCGCAGCACCGACAGTACTTCACGAGTCACGACCAAACTTTAGCGATTGGTTATGGCAGATTCAGAGTGACTCTGGGCAGATCCAATCATTTTAAACTTCAACACCCTCCTTAACGGAAGTTACGCTTTGCAATGGAGCGTGGCCAGACTCTCTGTACAAATGAAATGAATGGCTAGGCAGAAGCAGCATAAAAGTGAGTCAAATGTTAACAAAGTACAAACAATCTTGTTTTTTGTCATGAAAGATAAAAGGTCTTAAACACATGTACGCATGTACACTGGACTATAAAAAACTGGACGCATTTTCACTTTTCACTGTAAAATTAGATTTCATTTTTGTGATATTGGTTTTAAATTTCATTCATAATAGTCTTAAAAAGTCTTAAATTTGACTTAGTGGAGACCTTCAAATACATCTGCAGGTTTTATCAATCAAGATGACTCACAGCACTCTAATGTTGATACTATACAAGTTTTTTAACCTTGAGACTTCAGGACGAAGTTTTAAGAAATACTCAATGATGAAACTTGTGACTTATTTAACGGTTTAAATGTTTTAACCAAACTTGGGTTTTCACTAACAATTATTTTGTTAATTGATGATGAAGTAATCAGATTTTTTGTTGATAAAAATAGACCTAAGTGGGCAAAAGCATTTTAAAAGACAAAAAATGATGAGACAATAATTGGTTTAAATAAAGTATCAAAACCAAATAAACACATGGTTTTATTGAACAACAAAATTTTAAAATATATGGGGGGAGGTTTCCCAGACAGGGTTTATATTAATCCAGGACTAGGTCTTATTTTTATTAGGACTAGGGATGCTCCGATCAAGATTTTTGCAGCCAAAGCAAAGTAGCGATTTGTTGTCTTCATGATCGGCCGATACCAATGCCCGATACGGATTCTTCAAGCTGTTATGCAAGCTCTTTGATGACTGTAACTGTTAATATTTTTTCTAGATAAAGTAATAGCACAGATGTTACCTTTGTTATATTACTTGCAGTAATTAGGTAGCCTATATTATTGTTTTAATAGAAAATCAAATAAATATGTACAACAAATATTCCTTCTACAAAGAGCAATTTAATATGCCTTTAAAAAGGCTTATGCCTGTTAAAATTAATGAAAATAAAACACTTCACAGTCTTCAGTGTATGAATTAAATATACACACATTTGTATAAAGTACAACAGTAGCAGATTGTAGCTTTAAGACGCAAGATATCGCCCTGTACTCGTGCGCTGAATGAGAAACTTCTGTGCGCATTAGGGGTGTGCCGGTTTCAGAATTGGTGATGACGGTTATGACGGGAGTCAAATGTGACGGTTCGTCACATAACCGTCAGTGGGGGGGGCGTTTTGCTCGTTTAAATGCTCGTGGATTGACGGGAAAGTGTCATTTTACCATAAAATCATGAATGTGATGCCAAGTGTGTTTTAAACAGTAATAACTTTGAACAATTTAACAGAAAGCAATGAAATATAAAAAAAAAAACACACTGTTGCCAGAAGACTGCGCTGTCACTCTCTGCCCAGCATAAATTAATCCTCTATCTATCATCTATTTTAATAATCTTCGGAGAAACAGATTTGTGCATTGGGCTTTTTATGTCTGCAATTGTGTCTATATCTGTCATTACACGGACCAGAACAGCACGAAAACAATGTGGATTAAAAGCGTATTGAAGAGGTTTTGTTAAAAAAAAAGCGCAGGTAAAAGAAAGTAATATGAACTTGAGATTGTTATTAAACGCAGCCGGTGTAAAAGCACAATGGCCACGCGCAGCAAACACTCTCCGCAGACGCGCTGCACAGTGCTCACCCGGCGTTTGAATAAACTAGACACTGATTAGCTACTTGCTCTACGTTTCTTTAAAATTAACAGCAAGACAACTAGCAGTGAATGTGCGTTCAAGAGAGTTAGTAGATTAGCATGGGAGGATTTGAACTTGAAAAGCGGAGTGTACTGACGCCTTTCCGCGGTTAAAACAACATTCCTTCTCATGGTCATTCATGTTTATTTGATGCTATAAATTAACTAGAAGGAAGAGATGATTTGAAAGGTGAGACTTTGTTAAATATATGTTAAATCTCAAAAGTAACCGAAAAGTAACCTGGTCTGTCCTGTATGTCAGCGCGTTGTCAGTGTCTGCTCCGCTCTGTATTTTTCACTGCGTGAGAACGTGAGGGGGCGTATAACACACTGTTAACAATTGTTTTTAATTAGTATTTAAAAATTCTTTGATAAAATTTTTTTTAATAATTTAATTTTATTTTAATAACACGGTTTTGGCGGTTATAGAGTTCTAATGACGGTGTTCAACTATAACCGTCGGTCTCACGGTTATATAATGACCGTCACACCCCTAGTGCGCATGCGCGTCAATGAATACAGACAAGAGCAGCTTAAAGTTTAAACGGTCATAACTTTAAAAAGACATGCAAATAAACTCTCGTCGTCAAGAAGATGCAATGTCCGCGATAGTGTTGTGTACGCTGTTTGATAGGGATGTAAAGACACATCATGCTGTTAGGACCGCATCCTCATAAAAAGATACTACACATATCTCTGTTAAGGCAGAGAGAGAAATCCAAATCTGCAGGTCGCACATGAGCAATCAGTTCTTCAAATGCTTGCACTGTAAAAAACAATCTCTAATCGCAGCCGCATTCAGGAGCCCTATGATGACAAAAGTAAATAGAAAGATCGTTTCATGAGATTTTAGCGCATTAGCGAGTACTGATAAACTAAATGCCGTTGTCGCCAAATACTGATCTGCGGCCAATTGATCTGAGCATCCCTAGTTAGGACATTTAAGTTTCTTAGAAATGTACCTTACAAAATACATTACTGGTGTGCATCTTGAGACAAAACAATGACATTTTTGCCATAAAATATAAAAAATATTATTGAGACATTAGCTCATATAAATGCACAGGACACAACAGCAGTGTGCTTTCATGCATGGCATAGAGAGAGACCGCATCAATAAATTATTAAGTAACATATAATACGAAGATATTTCCAAAGACAGAGTAAAGAACTTACGATGATAACCAGCAAATTTTACCTATATGGTGCAAACGGGAAATGCTTCTTTAGTTATGGTTTAGAAATGCTTCAAGGGCAGGTTTGTTTTTGAAGGGTCTGCACGTGACGCACGCATCTTGAGGGAGAGTGCACTGGCAAACGTGTGAGAGGAGGGATAAGTCTCATTTGTCATCTATTAGCTGATGGCAGCAAGTTAATTTTAAAATAGTAACGCAAATGGCGTCTCAATCACTGCAGTTAAACGCATAGGCGGAGACAAGCAAAAAATAAGCTAATAAAATATTTCTAATCAAGGTTTCGTGTCCAGTAGTTTACTCGTGGCAAGTCGCCACATAATCCACTTTGCATCGGGGTCCTGATAACCCCGTTGTTAACATCACATCAATTAGTCCTCAAAGTTCACTCATCATTATTACTTACCCATGCAGCAATATTTTACTTAACTTTCAGCAGTATATTAAGCTGTAAAATCATCTTTAAACTAATATATTTTATCAGACAGTACTGATATTATCTAACATGTTTACTGTGATGAAAATGCCTGAATTTCCTTGAATTCATTCAGTCCAGTTAAACAATTACTAAACAGAAACTCACAATCTAATCTAAAGAATTGCACCCTAAAAATCTCTTTCGACTGACTGCGTGATGTAAATATGCATGTACATTAAATGGTAGAGAGACTGTACTATTTTTGAGAAATGGAAATGCAAATGGAAATTAGTATCAAACAGCACAGGCACTCTGTGAAGTAAAAACTCTTTGCTTTTAGATCGCTCTTCCCTTACCCATATATGTTTTTGACTTGCTGATCTTTTACTTCTTTCTTTTTCAGTCGACGAATTTGTTGCTTGGATTCCTTGTCAAGCTTCATGGCTAGAACTCTTTTCAGCTGGGCCTCCTCAGTGCTTAAACTCCTCAGCTCTTTCTGTAGTGCCTCATTTAGAGCTACTAAGTCCTGGATCTGCATTGAATAATAACAGCATTACATTTGGCACAGCTGATAGCAAACAGCTTTAGATCCTAAGCTCACACTATATCCTTACATCAAACAATTCAAACTCAGTGTATGTTTTGATCATCGCTCTGAATCTGATTTCTATCAGAAGTCTTTCACAAAAATCCAATTATCTTAGCTTTTTGCTCAAATATTTGTATTTTTCAAGGAAACGACCCATATTTGAGGGGTCATAAAAACAGCACAAATGAAGGTAGAATGACACTTTCTTTTCTTTCATTTGATATCCTTCCTTCTGTGCTTTCTGAAAGAGTCATGGGATCCCCCACTCCCAAATCCTTTTTGTCGTTTCTTGGCTGGAACACTTTATGTTTCGTGGTGGTAGGTTTGTCCACTTTGTTTTTGTTGCAGTTTGTGGAGCCTGGGCTGTCTACAGAGACCGCGTTTTTACAGTGTGTTCAGGGGACTGGCAGCTAGCAGATAGTGAGGAGATGTTTACTGTATGAAACAAAAAATGTTTTATGGCCTAAAATGCGTGAATTCGCTTGGAGCAGGGATTCCCAAAGTGTGGTGCGCGCACCCCCAGGGGTACGTGAGCTGCCACCAGGGGGTGCGCGAGAGGAAATATGTAATGGCGGTCTGTTTCTTTAAGTGGGATTTTCCATACAATAAATAAAAAAATTTCCTTTGTAATCGCTTTTATTTTAAATAAAAAACTATAATTAATTAGTTTTTGATAGAAACGTAGAAGACAGCTGCTGGGTTTTTTTACGCACTGCTCTTCTGTTATGCACTGCAGCCGCTATGCGTGCCAACTCGTTTCATGCATTCCATATATTATAAATATGCTTAACTGGCTGAAATCAGGGAAACTGTCAAGTGTGGGATGTCTTATGATAAAGTTGTTAGTCACGAAGGAGGAGAGGGACCAAGAGAGAGAGACTTTATGGCAAAAATAGAAATAATGAAATGTGACGAGATGGGTGCAGGATAATGCACAGGATACACGAGCATTGTGTTTTCATGCATGGTAAAGAGACCGCCAATGAATTATATAATAAAATACATAAATACTGAAAAAGACACTGTAGGGAACTTATTAAAAGCTTTCATTTAATTTTGTTTTAAACTTGAGCTGTTATAACGAATCTGCAAACTATTATACACCTTTTGTTCGAACAGTAAAGGCTTTCGTGAATGATGGGTCTGCACGTAATTCACTGGTAAACATGAGGAAACCTCTCATATATCATCTATTAGCTGACGGCAGTAAGTGTACGTTTTTTACCATAGTAAACTTGAATGGCATCTAAATATCACAGTGGTTAATAGCATACACGGGGGCGCGCATCATCTACGCTGAGCGTAGCTGCGTCTGGTCGTAGTTTCAGATGGTGCAACACGCGTAAATATTTTTCACAATGTCAGACGTAGCTAAGCTCAACGTAGGACGGGCTTTACACCCAACTTCTTAACGTCCGGCTGTTGCAACCGGCCCCTGGTTATTTGCGCATGATTAAACAGGAGTCTTTAAAAACAAATCTTTTTAGCGGGTTTTTTTTTTTTGATCGGGGATTGGGGGTGCGCCAACCCGGTTGGGACATAGAAGGGGGTGCGCAGGAAAAAAAGTTTGGGAACCCCTGGCTTAGAGCACCCTTATAAGTCATGAATACACCGAATGTGTCATGAATAGGATTTGTAATGGTATACCAGTATATCGGGGTATTACACGATTATC
Organism: Paramisgurnus dabryanus; assembly: GCF_030506205.2. Taxonomy (NCBI): domain Eukaryota; kingdom Metazoa; phylum Chordata; class Actinopteri; order Cypriniformes; family Cobitidae; genus Paramisgurnus; species Paramisgurnus dabryanus. The sequence continues at coordinate 37,613,542 of NC_133350.1, read as the reverse complement.
ATACCGTGAACATTTGCTTATCTACAATTTTGAAACAAATGAGTGGAGGCTAGCAGTCACATGGAATGAAGTTGCATATGCGCAGGTGAGATTTTTATGTACAGCAGAGAAAATGTCAGCGCCAGCGACTACAAATTCTAATCTCTATCTCCCACCGAAAAAAAAAGAAGTTAAAATCTGCAGTATGGGAATACTTTGGGTATCCGAAAAACGAACTGAGGGGTTGTCCTTAAAGATGCATATCCTTCAAGAAATGTGAACAAAGAGTGGCTGCAAAAGGAGGAAATACATCAAACATGTGCTACCACGTTCACAAACACCATCCCTCTGTGCAGATAAAGGTGTGTTCCGTTTATAATTTAAAGCAGTATTATTTCCGTGATGCAGAAATCTGAAATCCAGTTATGAAAATCAGCCATAAATCAGATCTGTTGTGTTTATTTTCCGGCCGATCTGTATTATGGACACAAAGCTGTTATATGAATGCGCCTCTGAAGGGAACTGCCATCAAGACTTTTCTCAAGTTAAAGTGCCTGATAAAGCGCAGTATGGCTGCTTTGTTTACATGGTCTCTCTGTTAACCCCTCTCTCTCTCTCTCTCTCTCACCCTCAATCTCTTTCTCACGAACCCATAAAGCACATCTAAAGGTGGAAAAGAGGATGTTTGTTTAATACATTTTTGCAATATTACTTGAAACTGTCTTTACTAAATGATAAAAGACTATTTATTAGGTGCACTGAAAGTAATAATACTAATATACGTCATCTGTGCACAAGATAGGGCCTTAAAAACATCAGCCAATTGCTCATGCGGTCATCGCATCAGCGATTGGCCCTCTGGCTTGTCAATCACTGCTATTACGATCCTTGTGAGAGACGTGCGCGCTCCAGTAAATTTACACGAGTGACGCATGCGCATAACGCGAAGGAGGACGCAAAAGAAAGACTTTTTAAGCCGCTGGGAATAGGAGAAAATTGTCAGAAGAACGTAATGTAAACAGAGTCGTTATTGGAGAAACATTTCAACACTGGAGAGCAATGAAGGAACAGAGAGGTGTCAAGACAGACGCGCAGTTCGCAAAATTCTTCCTGACAGGTAACAGTGATTATTCTTTCTTTGGGGAATAATTATTGTTGTACTGTTATTCAGGTATATTGACGTTGTTCTTGTACTGTAGTTGCAAGGCAGTGACCAGTCTGCTACATGTTTGTTGAAATGGGAGTAGCGTCGACTGATCTAACGTTACGTCTTGTGTGTTTATTATCATATCATTTCACATAATGAATCCACTGACGCGACACAGCATATGCCGGTGGTAAACAAACACTCGTTCAAATATTCGTGCACGAGTTTTGGAAGGAGTTCCCTTGAAATGAGCTGTGAAGGAGGGAGGCTGTTCTTACGCATGCGCTCATTTAAAAAACTCAGTAACCGTTTTTGGATTCTCAGTCGGCGAAAAACATCCTCTTTTGCGCCTTTAAGTGATTTATATTACAAGTCAATTTTAAGTTGATTATTTATAGGCCATATTATAAAAACAAAACAATACAATACAACAAGCCTCTAAAGAGAAATAAAGTATTCCTTATTTTGTTCAAATGGGAAATGTGCAACTTTATTTTCTTTTTTCACCCAAAGTAAAAAACAAGGTTTGATATAATCAACCATAAGTTTAACCAAAAATGCTATCCATTTTCATTCATTTAAGGGTCATTGTAGCTGATGATGATAATAATGGTTTAATACTGTATAGCGTTCGAAGACGATTATCATTCCGTGAAAATTTCATACCTATACAACCCTAGTCATGAACCACAAATAAGAAATTAATATTAGTTAACATTTTACTTCTCCATAATACATTCAATGTAAAATAACTAGCAGCTTTCAGGATGACTTTGGAAAAGCTATACTGAACTATTAGTTCAAAACAAACCCTAGATTTTAATACTAATCATTATGAAAAATGATTTAAATCAGTAGAGGTAAACATGGTTGTGATTGGTTTTAATCTTTTATAATTGTTGTACCTTCTATAGAATACATAAAAATAATGTGCCCCTGCCCAGGTTTTAGTCTCATAATCTAATGACGAGATTAGGAGCATTAAAGTTTGATTTCAATCTTTGACACCCCCGTACTCTGTCAATTTTACTGATATTGACTCACAACTGATTCCTTTTATTGATTACTGATATTAAAACATGTATATAACCCCTCACACCTTCTCCTTCTGCTGGTTGGTCTGACAAATGATGTCCTGCAGGTCCTGCAGCTGTTTGAGTAAAACCTGGATCTCTGCCTCCACCTGACCCGCACACTGCACCCGCATCTGGAGCTCCACCAGCCTCTCATCAGCCAGGTCCTATCACATACACAACAGCAGACAGGCAACAAATCAATCCATTACTACTAGAAATCAGTCAGGGGTTAGAGGTTTATTTGCATTGATTGGCTTACTGTGCTTCAGCACTTGCATTTACTAAACCTTCTGTTTTGCATTGTAAGTCATACATACTTTTGACGTCTTGATGTTTTTCACAGTCTCTTTCATCCTTTCCATTTCATTTCGAAGTTCTTCAGGTGACTCCACAATCTGAGATTTGAGCTTGACAATCTCATCTTTCAGTGTTGCCACTTCCACTCTCCTTTGACTCTGTAGAGTGTAGAACACATGTGGAATATCCCAAGTGTAGTCATTAAAAAATAAAAATAAAAATGCATGTGCCATAATAAATGCATGAAATACTACCGTGCTGTGTGCATACTTTGTTGGAAAATAATGACGGATGATTATACATTCCATGTCAACATGTTTCTTCTATAACGCTAGGACTGACGGTGCACATGCCTCGATGTACACTACAAAACTATCCCTTTACATTTTGTAGCCCTTTATTTCTGCAATGACTTTTACCCTCATAGATCAAATAAAAAAAGGCAAAAAAACTCCCACACACGAAACCACAGCAAGCATACACAAAGGACTGTAAGACACCAAACCAACATCATCAAATAAGTGTGGTGGTGTTTGTGAGGAAAATGTATGCTTGTTCAGTAGTGCTGGGTAGTAGGACCAAAAAATTTATACCAGTTTTACTTTATATGATTTTTTTTAAATGCATGATCGGATGTTAACCACATTTTCTACTGACTGAGAGAAGAAAACAACCATTTTAAAGCGCACATGATCAAATAACCTGCAGATGCATTTTAGCAACGAAAGTGGTGGTGTTGCCCAGTGGTTCTAACGTGTTAGCAACTCAGAAAGTGGTAACACTTTACAATAAGGTCTCATTTGTCAACATTAGTTAATGTATTAACGAACATAAACTAACCGTGAGCAGTGCATTTGTTACTGTATTTGATTAAATACACAACCTTTTTATTGTGCAAATTTGGTAAACAACTCAACCCCATGTCATCCAAAATGTTGATGTCTTTCTTTGTTCAGTCAATAAGAAATTATATTTTTTTAAGGAAAGCATTCTGAGGAAGGATTTCTCTCATTTTAATATGCTTTATTGGACAAGTTTATGGTTTCAACACAGCTTCAAAAGGCTCTAAACGAGATTTTAAACCACAACTTCATGTGACGCGCCAGCGCAAACTTACATATCGCATAATCATGACGAAAGGTCACCCATGACGTATGCTACACTACCACCAAAATGTTTACAAGTGTGGAGAAAGAGGATCGTTCTGACATTGTTGTATGTGGAATGATATGAATTAAATGTCTTTGTGTCAGTTTATTGTTTAAAATGATACGCAAATGTGCATTTCACATGAGAGATGCACATGCTTTCGACCAAAGGTCGCGCTGCATTTAAAACTGCATTGAAACTCCAATAAAGTCTATTATGTTGAGAAAAATCCTGGAATGTTCTCCTCAAAAAATAAATAAATAAATAAAAAAACCAAAAAACACTTAATTTCTTCTCGACTAAACACATCGTAAATTATTGGGATTTTATTTTTATGAAAGTAGAATATTCCTTTACATACCGTATACATACTGGGAACTATATTTTAAGAAGGCGAAGCACTGCTACTTGGGCGGCGCAGTATACTATTAAAAGATGGCTGTCTCTCATATGACCTTGTTATTTGTAGACAGTGTGACTATACAAATCACAACACATAAATAGGAAAATGTTTGCGTTATTGTTACTTTTTGGGAGCAGTATGCTAGCTGGAGCCATTCCCTTCCAGTCTTAATGCTAAGCTAAGCTAGCTGGGGCTGCGTCAGACAGGGGAACAGCAGGCAGGGAGATGAGAAAGGTATATATATATTGACTTCTTACTCTGGGGGATATGGGGAAATTCCCAAAAAGTGGGTGTGTTACTTTAAAAACACATCTTTTGTAAACCAACTGGCAACTACACTTTGTAAACAATCCTTCATTAATGCAACCTTCATGAAGTCAAATTTCATTAATATGGACTTTGAGGTACGTACACATGTACACACACTTAAAGTGAAGCAGTTAAGGGGTGCTTTTCAGTTCTTATTTGTGCATCCTCGTTTCCTTTCCTTGCGTCTTAGCTCCACCCTCCTAGGATGCAAGCGAAGAAAGAACCAAGGACGGAGGAGACGAAATATTAAGTGAAATTATATCTTCTTTCCTTACAATGTTTTTTATCGGTTTCAAATAATCAAGTGCATTAAACTAAAAAAAAATCATGTCCTCAACTCAAAGTTCAATGAGACAAACAGACCCAGTTCCGGTAAATGTGAAAGTTGGCACGCCTCTGATCTACTGGCCGTCCTTCAACGTGATGCCCAGGTGATGTCTGACCACCGGCAGAACCCGCTTAATCTCCGTTTACATGTATATGTATATTCTCCCAAGGGTTTTTCCCTCTTAGGACTTTTATTTCCCCGGCTAAAAAGCCCAGGATTTTTTTTCTCCTATGTGGTTTTTCAACCCGAGGAGGCAGCCTTCTTGGGCTCAACTTAGCACCCTCTTCTATACGTTACATTTTTAATACGCTCGCTTATAATGTTGATTCATAGCCGTTGCAAATTTAGCCGCTTATGCCATCATGTTGTGCTATCCGTCGATTTTCTTTGCTTTTCACTGCTTCTATCACCAAACCCCACAAGAAGTTTGCGCTCGTGTTGGCTAGAGGCTTGACCGCATTAACGCTTAATAATTGTCAAATACATTACATTTCTTGAAAAAAAAAAAATTAATTTGCTTCACAAAGATGCTATTGGGTCACCAGGAGTCACAAAGGATCACATCTATATCTGCTATCGAGTTCTCAAAGTCGCAGATCTATTGACTTGCATTAAAAGTCACCAACATGTCGGATAGCTTGATGGTCAGTAAAACATTCCAGCCACCCCTGTGGTTGTGAATAGAAGGGATACAGCAAACGAAATCTCGGCTGAGTAGCCTACTGTTTTATGCTAACCCTTCACCCAAACCTAACTCTACACACAACATTTAACAGGATTTAGGGTCTATTTGTATCTCATTTAGCCAGGACTGCTGTTTTCTCCTAATCCTACCTTCAAATCTAATCCTAACTTTCTGCATTTGCTGTATCCCTTCTAAACAAAACCCTCGCAAAATAAAGCTACCAAAATGTCCACCCTGCCAGACTGGCTGTTTTAAAGAAATACATTCCTTTCTGGATTTGCGTTTAATTTATAAATAAATCTCCTAAAATATCACATTTTTCTATAGATGTTCCAATAACGGTTTTCTCTTCCCGATACAGATTTCTGAGCTCGGGGTATCGGCCGAAACTGAGTACCGATCCGATACCTGGGTGTTTATCTGTATAATATACAGCTGTACATACTACTAGCCCTGTATGAATGGATATAACGGTTTTATGATGTGCTTTAGACTTATTCCTGTATAAAACAAGTTATACAGTGAACTAAAGTATTTTTATTATCTGAAAGACATTTGACAGTAATATTTATTTTTTCTAAGGGTTAGGGTTAGACCAACACCGTAAAACCAAAGGGTATTTTAGTTTCAGTTTAAAACTTAAGTCCAGAAACAGTTTTGTTAAACAAAAGGCATTTCAGTTTTTAAAAACAAAAGCAAAATAAAGCTCCTTTAAAAACACTAGTTTAGCCACAATGTAGTGAAATAATAAGACGCTTGAGTGTAACCATCGTGTCTTTGGGGTGAAGGGTCTTCAAATGCTATAATAAATTACTTGTTTTAAAGTTATTAATACTTGTGCAACCCATTGAGAATGCAGCATGGCATACGAGACATGTCAACGTTTTATTAGTCTGAAATACTAACAAACAGCGGTCATACTGCTGCGCGCTTTCATTTCTTCGCCACTAAGTAAACAGTGATTATGTCACGCGTGTGGTTACTTCCTGGTGATTGCATTCAGAGCAGTGAAGAGAGGAGTTTCGCTTTGCAGCGTTAGCTTTAGCTATAACGGCCATTACTAGGTTTAATAAAAATTTATCGAATTGGTACATGGGTTCAAGTACTCACCGATTCCAATGCCAGAATTTTTTGTGGTATCGGTCACATTTCCGATACTGGTATTGGAACAACCCTTCATTTTTCCCCAGGGGTTTAGTTTCATGCGCAAATACAAATAGATTTAAATCAACAGAACATGATGATTAGGCTACTTCTCTGTTTGGAGAAAAACAAACTAGGCTAAATAAGCCAACAAGAAATGTTACACTTAAATAATTAGCAGATGGACAAAACAAGTAATAAAGTATTTAAGTTTCTGTTATTTTGTGACACGCTTTAAAACCAAAGCAGCAGAAAGCATGTCATGTTTTTAGATGATTTTAAATAAGCACAGCGTTTTCCCCTTATTGTAAGTGTACACAAATAAAAGTACATAATTTACCCTTTAGAATGTTGTTTTATTTTTATCTGTATGGCCATAAATTTAGGGAAATTTAAGGTGCAACTAGTTCATCACACGTATGCTGTTCATCGGCGCATATACACGGACGCAGCGCAGGGCTGCGAGAAAAGACAGTATAATTTTGATTTAACATATTACGAGTTTTTTGGACATTAATTTGTATTCGCTGTACTCATAATCAAGTTATCAGGCTATTAGTTATTCAAAATATAGGCTATAAGCACAGCGCACGGTTGACCATTCAGCTGTCAATCTTGCTGTGCTTCAGATCGACACTCATTAAATGAAAGGATTTGTCCAAAAACAAAAGGTGGGCTGACAACTGAATAATACTTACATGGGACTGCAAGACATTAATAGTCTACATTAATCTGTTTGAAAGGAAACATACATTTTTCTTGTGGAAAGAAGGACGTTGGTAATAACAATTTGAGCCAGACGGTGAGACTGTGTTTCATATGTTTTCAGACGGAACAGCAGAGTCGGGGTACCCGCGGGTGTAATAATATTAACATGTCATTTAGTTGTAGATGTAGGTCGGGACTCAATAGGCAAGTGGACGGGTCTAACATCCAAAACCATTTCGACTAGATTCCGATCAGTTTTTAAATGGCCCTGTGCCTTTTGTGTTTAAGATATGTCTGAAGACGGTTAAAGGTTTCTATGTAACAGTGCGATTTTTGGTGATGTGACCGGGTCAGGGTCACAGTCTTTGTCAAACGGGCCGGGTGTGGAATAAAATAGCTGCTGATGTCGGATAACTGGTCGGGTTTTCTGTCAATCACTGCGGATGATCAAACAGGACTGTGCATTACTTTGCAACAGGGAACTGTAACGCTAAACACGAGCACGAACTTGCACACAACATTAAAACTACACTGAAAGATGCATACGAAGATATGTAGTAAAACGTATTTTAAAGAAAATGCATTTTAATACAAACTTAAAAAAGCAATATGCTAAATTTAAGGAATAATAAATGACAGCATAAAAATGATAAAAAAAAACACATGTTAGTTTACTGTAGCCTATATTCTACATTTAAAAAATATAATGTACATTTAATCACCTGCTGCCATAGCTGGAAAAATCCTAGAGGAAACACTGAGATACGGTTGGTTTATCCTGGGTAGGAGTGGAGTTGTGCAAGTGTGTTTAAGATGGATTTTGTTAAAATGGGGTGGTCCCAGTGATAAAACAACTAGTTCATGAGTCGCAGGTGCCAAGTAAAACTGCTTCAAATCTCTGTTTTGTTGGCAGGCCACACAAAAGTGAATAGAATATAAACGACACAAACATGCAGTGAGTCATAAGTTATACAGAGATAGTGGGATAATGTTTTGTGTGTTGCATGCTCGTGCGTCGCTCCGCCCATGGTACGCCTACAGGGGGCTCAGCTATTTTTTAGAAAGTAGCAGTACAGCGGAACTGTCTTTTATAAATCTGATTAAACTAAAAACTCTTTGAATAAAGAGAGGATGCAATTCTACTCTACGGGGCGGTTTCCCGGACAGGGATTAGACTAGTCCTAGACTTAAACACTTTTAAAAGCTCTCCAAATGGAAGACAACTTGCACTTACATATCTTAAAATACATCAGTGCCCTTTGTTTTACCTTAAAATGCACACAGGTAATGTTTATAGTAAGGCATGTTTGTTTAAACTAGTTATATTTCCTAATTCAACTAAAGCCTAGTCCTGGATTAAGCTAATCCTGGTCCGGGAAACCGCCCCTATAGGTACTCAAGACTAACATAAGATTAACAGAAACAGTGTGCGTTATGTGACCTTTAAAGTCTGATAAATAGTCATATGTACTGATACATACCAGTTTCTGCGATATTTCTGCAATTCCTGTCTTGCACTGTGCGACCTTTTCATTCATTGCACTCTAAAAAAGATCAAAATCAAATACAGAAAGAATCAGACATGGAAAAAAAAAAACATCACCTGTGACAAACATACACCTGCAGGAAAGAAGTCTAAGTGAATTGGTCCAGGTATATTTTCTTGCTTTAGAACAAATAAACATGTAGTTGCATATAAACACAGTTAGGGCAAATCAATCATACTTTGCAAACTCAAATTAAGCCAGTCCACCTTTTATGTAACTACCTGACTGTAAAAAGATATGACTAGTCATAAAGAAAGAAGATTATTAAATTGTAAGTCTAAGCAGTTTATGCAACTGGACACAGTACACAGAAATATTAGGAATGGGAATTTTTTACTGCAAGTACTCAACATCTGAAAATAAAGTAGACATGGCATGGAAGCTGTAGGACTAATGAAACGTCAGTAAAGTAATACGTTTCAGCAATTCTTCTGAAGAAATATTAATTTACCATATTAGCTTTCTCTGGCAAAATAAGCTACCGTCAGAGCAAGAGTAACTCTGGCATTCACGCGCCGCTCTGATGGTTTCATTTTTCAAATTGTTATAAAGCTGACGTTTTTCGTGATGTTAGAGCATAAATAATGTCTACAAAATGTTAAAGCTCAAAGTTCAATGCCAAGTGATATACTTTAACAGAATTCGCTTTTACGACTACAGAGAATGGCTATTTTTGGACTGCAGCCCTCTACTTTCTGGATATATGACGTCAATATAGGAGTTTTTGACTAAACTCCGTCCACACAGTAGGGTTCCCTGCAGCACTTTTCAGTTCGGACGGCCCGCCTAAACTGGGAAACCTACCGCCTTAACTAGGTCCTTAAAAAAAGCTGCAAAAAAGGCAGTCAAGTGCATCTCAGAGAATAGCACAGAGGCTCTTCACATCGCGAGCGGGCGGGCACACGCGCCACACGGCCGAAATGAGAAAGATGTGGCCCGGACAGTCACTGTCTGGAGGATAACTAGCCAGTTGATAAAACATCTCTGAGAATAACGTGGACACGCTTCACACCGCAAGTGTGCACGCACACCACACGACCGAAATGAGATTAAGACGTGGTCCGTCATGTCTGGAGGATAGCCAGTTGATAAAACACGTGTCCGTGAGAACTGTAAGTGGACTTATGTTTTGGGTTTATTTAAGCCTGTTATTGTATTAGTTCTTGCAAATTTAAAGTAAGTTAGCAGTTAGCAGTTGATTTTGTTGTTTGAGCAACCTGCTAGCTAGGTTGCCTGTTGATTAACTGTAATTGTTGTGCGTTCTGCTCACGTCATTTATGTGCATTTTTACATGCTACAGTAGTTACGCTCTTTTAAGATAATGTAATTAATTGTGGGAAATAATAAGTTTTTACCATTTTTGCGCTATCCATCATCATTCGCCAGACGTTCTACAACATCTGCTTTAGTTTGTGTTTATTAACCCTTTAGTTTCACTTCATCACGCAGCTATTCCTGTTAGAGGTAAAAACATTTAATTCATTAATAAACTAGTATGTGTTGATTTTCTGTCATAGTTTCTTCAAAATGAAGTTTTATTTGAGTGTTTAAAATTTTTTTTTTTTAATTTTCATCATAATTTTCAACCCTTTAATTGCCACGCCCCCGGCCCCGCCCAACCCTACCACCTATAACACATTTTTTTGTGGGAAACCCTGCACAGGAATACGCCAGTCGCCAGCTAAGCTCAAACATCTCTGGCTAAGCTAAGCTGCTGTCAAATCACAACAAACTAAAACAACCACAAAATCAGAACTTGTTAATAAGGCTGCACGATATTGAGAAAATATGCATTATGCGATGCTGCTGTTGAATATTGTGATAACGGTATGTCTTGCAATACGTCTTCCCTAGAAAAAACGCTATTTTATAGCATCAATACATATTCTTCTGATGTAATTAAGTCTAATTTATAGGTTTTTATTAAAATCACATTTATCTTCTTTAATTGTTATTTTAAATTCTCATATATATATCTTTGTTTTTATTGTGATTTTATCGTGTAGCTCTTATTTTTACATTTTCTTTTTTATATATCGTTTTCTCATTTCTGTGTAAAGCACTTTGAATGACCTCTGTGTATGAAATGTGCTATACAAATAAACTTGCCTTGCCTTGCCTAATTAAAGCTAAAAATATATATTTCAGATGTACTGTTCTTTTTAGGCACAAGTAGGTCACTGACGTTTCCCCGCTCGTCTCAACTCCTGCCATATTTATTTTCCACTCTCTGCTTTGAGCCGCTAGGTCTGTGTTTCCCAACCTTTTTCTGCCATGGCACAGTTTTGATAAGCAAAAAAAAAAATCATACAGCACACCACTTTCACAATAAGCATTAAAAGATCTGCACAAACCTGTATTGCAATGCTTAAAGGTGCAGTGTGTAATTTTTAGAAGGATCTCTTGACAGAAATGCAAAATAATATACAAAACTATATTATCAGGGGTGTATAAAGACCTTTCATAATGAACCGTTATGTTTTTATTACTTTAGAATGAGACGTTTTTATCTACATACACCGAGGGTCCCCCTCCATGGAAGTCGCCATTTTGTGCCACCATGTTTCTACAGTCTTAACGGACAAACTTTTTTATTACGTTGTCTCCAATCATGACATGTTTGTCTGGTGGTGGCTACCGTAGCTTCTCTATGCATTTCAAAAGCAAGGGGTGAGCTGTGAACGGAGCACAACATGGATTCAGCCAGTCGAGGGACTCGACCGTATGTATTTTAAATAGCAGATTCTACACTTGCAAGAATACTTTGATTAGTGGGTGGAAGTAATTACACATAAATGAGCACATACTTTTGAAAGAAAACATGGGTTTTTGCTAAGAATTAACTCAAAAAAGTACACAGTGGAGCTTTAAATTACTTGATAAACTGGAATATTATACTGTATTTAACGTAGTATTTACACTTAATGTGAAACTTGATCTTGTTTTGATGAACACAAATGATATCCTGGCTAGAATTGATGACAGTGTCATCGCAGCTGTGACCAACTCAGCAACCTGTTAGCTAGTTTCAAGTACTTTTTCCAAACACTGTGGTAGTGTTATTTTCCACGGCACACTTGGGAAACACTGTGCTAGGTTCACCTTTGCGCCCGCCGTCTAACCAATAGTTTAAAAGTACAAGACCTACTTGGTGGCTATTTAGTAAGCAGTGTTTCCCAATTCCCACATATCTGAAATGTACTCGTGGTGGTAGACGATGAAAAAGGCAATCATTAACCATTGTCTACTATACGTAGGGCTCAACGCAAATAATTTTTTATACTGGCCCAGTCAGGCCAGTGGTTCAGGTTTTCATTTGCCCTGCCAAAAATTTCACTGGCCCCAATAAAAAAAAAAGTGTCAATGTCACATATTTAAAAATAATAATTCAAAAGTCAAATATAATTGTATACATATACAACAGACATGTTCCAACGAAAAAAGGCTCCCAACTTTTCTGCTTTAAGTGTAAACTGACAGTCACAGCATATATTTTAGTGACTGAGGGTGAAGCACTGGCCCGATAGGGCAAGTGACAATACTTTTTACTGGCCCGAAAGTCTCTCACGCTTGCCCCGGGCCACCGGGCAGTCCTTTATGTTGAGCCCTGATACGTGTGACAAACAACTAGTTATGCGTGACCACAACCCAATACTTTGATATATTGAACATTTATATTAATTTCATAAAACCGTCTAAGTGTTTAAAATGTCATGTACTTTTATAGAGGATCCTGTAGATGATGATGTTGCATTCATTTGTAGGAAGTTTTTAGATTTATGTTGCGAGAGGACTTTGAGACCCAGAGTGCTTTGTGTCATATCCACTTGCGTTTATGTAAGTGGTATTACTTTTCTTTAGTCATTTTAGTTATATAAATATCCTTACATGACTAATATCAGTCTTTGTGGCTGTGCGGTTACATCTGAACAGTTCAGCCTCTCTTATGAATCTGCTCATCAGAGTCGCTGGTTAGTGGGTAGTGTTGTGCGCAGGGGTTAGGGCAGACGTACTATCTGAGTTTGAATACTGGCTTGGCATATTTCAGTTTTATTCATGACAAACATTTAAGTTCATAGCCTTTTATGCAAGTCTTAGGCCTAATTTCATTTTTTGCTGCTGTCATCTTTTTGTCCATGGGATTGTATCTGCATGAAAATAAATATGCTGCAGGTTTCACCAAGTCAAATTTAAGACTTTTTAAGACCATTATGAGTGAAATTTAAAGTCGCCATGAAACGGAAGTATCAATTGCCTAATTTTCCCCGTGGTGACGTGTATCAGAGTAAAACCGCCCTCTGAATGAAAAAAGGCAGGGCTGGATTTGAATATGTCCATCGAGATCTGACTGGATAATTTGAAGTTGAGTCGTGTTACTAATTGCTAATCGCAGCGATATTCTCCCGGACCCCGCCCACCTGCCATACATTTTGACCGGAAGTAAAGAGAGATCGTTTTTAGGAGGGGAGGAGATTTGCATTTTTGATTAAAGATTATGAGGGCACATTCATTTTTTTAAATTAATGAAGCTCACAGATAAATAATTTGTAAAAAAAAAAAAATACCACAATATTACAAAACAAATTAGTTTTTTTATTTTACTTTTCATTGCGACTTTAAGACCAAGGCGACACAATGATCTCAGAAATTCTCAAAACATTTTTTATTTTATTATATCTTTTTTTTGACAAATAAAATCCACTGATATGGGAAGATCAGTATGGTCAGCTGATGATATGTGCCTTGTTTACATGTTTTACACTTTCTCCACCCATACATTATATGCATAAATATGCACTATACCGCATCGCATTTATTCACCTCTCTAATTAAATGAAAATGAAATTTACAATTAAAAGGCTGTTCGTGGTTTGTTGTGTGTTGCTAAGAAGGCCGTTTCTAAATCTGAAGGCTGTAGCCTCCAGAGGTTGCATTTGTAGGCTGTATATGTCATCAAGATTAGCAGATTAAAGTCTAGGGAGTAAACGCGCATGGAGCAGTGAGGTAAACAAAAGCTTCCTAAGTAAAAACTGTGTAACACTAAAGTTGACTCATTGTTGGTGGCTCGGGACTCGACGGCCTGACTGTTTAAAGCGTAACTAAACCCCTGGTCAGAGCCTGACTCCACCAACTGGCAATATTTGAAAAATGCAAGAAAAGTGGGCAGATCCCAAGGAGATATAGGGGACAATATATGGTGAGATAGTAACAAGGGCGTGGTGATCTTGAACCTCCTTACGTCACGAGTCATTTTTTGGACCCAACATCCAATAGGAAAATTCAACTGCAGTAGCCACAGTTCAACCTGAAGAGGGCAGACGTTTTTACACCATATATTGTAGTATTGAAACACTTTATATCCAAATGTCAAAAAAACTTACTAAAACTAATGAACAGCACTAATAAATCCCCATTCTTACAGATCATTAACTAAAAAAAGTTGGTTCAGGGTTTAGTTACGCTTTAAGTGGATTTTCAATAAAGCAGTGCTGATTTTTTTCGCTTCTGGGTCCTCTGTTTCAGAACCTGGCAAATGCTCAGGTAAGCCACGGGCTAGTTGGTTAAATTAACACAGAAAAGATTTTTGCTTATACAAAACTGCATTTAAGGTTTGTTTCTAGCAAAAACTTCAGTATACAGTCAGATCACCCGAAATATAGCTTATGGCATGAATTGCGTGGATTATAATAGCCTACATTTGTATCCTCTTTATAAAATTATGATTAAAAACTGGATTAAAGTGCAATTCAGTGACGCACGAAGTGCAGAACTTTTCTTTGAAGGCCCGCCCATCAAATACTTTCTTCCTCCGTCACTGATTAGTTCTACAGCATTTTAAATTACCATTTTATTTTTGCGGACAACGCTTTTGGGAAAAAAACTGAGGTAAGAAATGTAAGAGTTGGGTTAATTAAATTTAAGACCTAGGATGAAAATCTGGCCGTTTTTAAGATTTTTTTGGCCTTAAATTGAACTTTCTGAATATTAGACTTTTTAAGACCCCGCGGGAACCCTGTATAATGTGCATAGTGTACAGCCCTCCTCAATTTATTTACTTCTGATATTTTAACTGTGATGAAAAATTTAATGTATGCATTAGCAATTTCCAACACCTTTTTTCTTTAAAATATACGCTCAGTGTTGCTGTACACTAAAGTAACACTTTCAATTTTAGTAGTAAAAAGGATTCAGACTTCTATTTAACATGCTGTTGCCATGGGGAATCATAATATCGGAGCTCCATTGATGATGGCTTTTTATAGTGGCTGTGTACGCACTTAAAGGAGCATTTCACCCATAGAAACATTAATCTTTATTGAAAGTGTGTCATATTTGTAATCAAAATGTAACATACATTTTAAAATTTGGGGCCTATTTGACAGAGAAAAATGGTGTTTGTAGTCTCACTCCGTCTACAAAGATATTGGACTTCCTTCTTTCAATGATGCAAAATGATGATTTTACATCATTGAAAGAAGGAAGTGCAACACTGAAATCTGTATTTCTCCTGTCTCAGCGGCAACTAAGGAAATGATGCATGACCATTCAAAAACATGACTGGGGTTATTACTATACTAAGTTTAATGCAAATGGGTGAAGTGTCCCTTTA
This sequence comes from Paramisgurnus dabryanus, assembly GCF_030506205.2. Taxonomy (NCBI): domain Eukaryota; kingdom Metazoa; phylum Chordata; class Actinopteri; order Cypriniformes; family Cobitidae; genus Paramisgurnus; species Paramisgurnus dabryanus. The sequence continues at coordinate 37,598,161 of NC_133350.1, read as the reverse complement.
ACTCTGAGTCAATTGAACTAACTAATTTCAGCTGATCCAATACCGAAGACTCATGCTGAGCCCCAATTCGCATACTATCCATCCTTAATAGTATGCGAAACTAGAATTAGTACGTCCCAAATCGTAGTATGTTGAAATGAGTTACCCAAAAGATACCCGGATGGTCTACTATTTTCGGTTAGAATTCGAAGTGCAGATCAATGCACACTCTAACGGCTAATATTGCCCACAACCATTGCGTGCGGGAGGGAGGAGCTTAACCACACTGACTTATTTGTAGTAATACTGTAGCTGTGTCCCAATTCAGGAGCTGCGACCTTCTAAGTATGCGACCTTAAATATGAGCACTCGGTCTTTCAAGGTGGCAGCCTCAGAAATCCGCGAAGAGAACTGAAATGAGACGGTCTAACCTTCGGACGACCCATAATTGGCGTCACCTGCTGCGCCTGTCAGCAGGACATAGCGGAAACGTTTCTGACTTATTAAAATAAATATGAAATTAGAAAAATATTAATTTAGTTTAGAAAATATGACACGTTGATGTAGATTAAACTATTCAACAGTATATTAAATTAAATTAAATTAAATTAAATTAAATTAATCAACCTTAGAAATATATGCATCATAAAAATAATAATATTAACACAAAACATAACTTATAATACTAAAACAGTGACAAACTTTTTTTGATAAATACACACTTTTATTTAATGAAGGTTTTAATTGTTTATTTTAGAATATCCAGCTGCCGTTGCAGACGCGCAATGAATCTTGGGATATCCTCGGCTGTTAAGGATCCATTCGTTCTATCCTTAACAGCGCGGAGAAATGAGGACGCATTTTGAGGCTTCATTCTAAGCATCCTTCGAATTGGGACGGCCTTACCAGCCTGAAGTCGCGCTGCTGTGACGCAATCGGTCTTAAAATACGTCCTTAGAAGGTCGCAGCCCCTGAATTGGGACACAGCTTGTGTCTGTACAAATGTTAACTTCATTAGTCCAACCAAAGAAACATGGTTACTACACTTTTACTATAGTAAAAGCATGGTTCATTTTCATCGAGGTATTTTTTAGTTATATACACACAAGTATAAAATGGAGCTAAACTCTGCAGAGACACAGAACCCTGACTCATACTAAGGTAATATACTAGGCCCGGTTCCCCGATAACGTTCACTCTTAGCGTGCTAAGAAGACTCAAAAAGATATATCTTACCAAAGTTGTTGATGTTCCTAAGTGTGTTCCCCGAAGTGTCTCTTAAGAACAGGGTTCCTACAGGTTTCTTCAAGTTAAATTCAAGTCTTTTTAAGACCTTTTTAAGACCATTTATATAAAAAATTAATACCCATTTCACGTCCCTACCAGCAAAGAAAAACTAAAATCCTTGAACTTGTGTTCATTTATTTTTCCGATGTGAAATGGGTAAAAGATGATAAGCCAAGCAGGTGTGAAAAAAAATTCTCCTTTGCCTGTTGCTGTGTTGTGTTGCAGTCTATGGTTGTGGTGATCTTCATTTACTGAAGGTATCACGTGTTCGCAGTATTTTGTACTGTGACCCGGGACTGTGTTGCGTTCTCAATTATTGGATCCGCCACTCTTTATTTATACTACGTTATTAAACAAACAGAGATGCAAACACATGTATGTTCAAAAAAGAGAAAGGTAATCTATGCCCTCACACCCAGGCAAATATCCAGATACTTAGGCTACATTGCCACCGACCCCTGCCATCCCTACCAAACTAGGTATATAGAGTAAAATGAAATTCGAAAATCAAAAGACGCCGACATTAATTTGGAATATTCAATTTATTTTTTTATGTTAAACCAAAACTCTTATTGAACTATCTAGCACTTCTTCTTGCTTTACTCCTTCCTCGTCTTCCTGGCCACCTCCTGCAACGTAACCAGGGCCTTCCATCTGGCTGCATTAATTTATATTAATTTCACATTATATTTAATAAATCCAACCATAAATGAACAAAGCTGACAATGTTTGTCAAAGCATCACAAAACACTTTACTGTTTTTGCACTGACATATGAAGCAATACTTGTGTAGATGACCCCTTTTATCAAACTCTTTTGAATACAATAATATGTATAGTATATTAATGATAGAAAGTGCAGGTCTAGAGATTATAAATGTAATTGGTGTGTTATGGTTTATGTAGTTTTCTTTCCTTTTTAGATAGAGCAGAAGCAGTAAAAGTGCCTCTTTTAATTCCTCTCTTGCGGATTAAAAGAGCTTTATCCACTTATTATTTTAGATTCAAAAGTCTACTTGCTGTCCCAGTGAGTTTTTATATTATGTGAGTGAGTTTTATTATTGACAAACCTGGCACAGAGTTCAGTCAGGTTCTTTTCAAGGATGTGGAATCATTGGCGTTTTAGTTTATATGTACATGAGTAAGTGTAACTGTATGTGTCTATGTGTGTATATCTGTTGTTTGTTGTTTTATGTACCAAGACAGAGTGTCCTTAATAAAAAAAAAAAAGATTATTATATCTAGAGTCAGCTTGAGCTCGTGCAATGGGCTTGACATTCACAATTCTTTTTTGCTACCATCTCTGTGATCTTATATATATATAAACTTTTTAGATATTCATTAATAATAATATTATTAAACAAAGGGACGGAGAAAGAAAGCGCGTGGTCGTGACTTTCAAACCAAGCCAGTTGTTATCGCAATAGAAACGGAGGCACGCAGCTTGAAACTGCACGTGAACATTAGCGCTGACTGACTCGGATCACGGCCGTTTTCCAATCGCCTCGGGTTTTACACAATGTTAATCGGACCTGGTCCTCCGTGAAAACCTCTATGAATACAACTCTGCTCAAGTTCAGAAACATGTGACGCTGAACTCGCTTCATGTCGCACCCAATTCATCGAGAAACAGCGAGCACGTGAACGTACAGCAGACTCATCGGGAGAGACACGATGTGCTCGCAACCAAAATGCCATTAATAATAAAAAGCCGCAGGCGCCGAAAAGCGATGTGTTTGCATCCCTGATTTAATCAAAATGTGGTTGACAAAAACTTTTAAGGAAAAATATGGAGAAGTTACATACAGCACAATTTTTAAGACCCAGACATCAAAATTTAAGACTTTTTAAAGTCTTTTTAAGGTATTATTTCCAAATTCATAAATTCAATGCTTTTAAGGCTTTTTAAGACCCCGCGGGAACCCTGTAAGAAGCTTCTTAACACGCTGCCTCTAAGAACGACGTACAATGGCGCTGTCCCAAGTGAAGGTGCTGAATTATTTGCGATCGATCACTCAGGGATCGATTTTCCACTTCACACGAAGGTGCATTACGACGTTAAGAAATAACGTGTTGTCTATACAAATGGAACATTACTCAAATTATTCCAGTCACATTTATTTTAACATAGTTTAAGTTATCCGTAAAATATAGACAATTAATTAAATGATCAAATTGTCAGTAATACGGGTAGACGAACCGGGTATCCCTCGCTCTTTATCCACCCTCCTTATCCCGTTGTGCCACTTGTGCCGCTTCTTGACATGGGTTTTGACTTTAAAAAAATATGTAATACACTTTTATACGACTGTTAAGGTACTTAAGAATCAGAATTGATTGCAGTATTTCTGTTTAATGCGGTAGGCTATTGCTTACCATTAATGTTTTCAATAAAAAGCAACCTAGTTAGATAGAGAATATGGTCTAAGAAGATCTAGCAGCTCCATAATGAGTTGTCTTGGAAGGCGATTTTTTTATTTAGCCTCGTCAGGCAAAATGTCAAAAGGTTTAAGGGTTGAAGAATAAATAAATTTGCATGGACTTAACAGTTACGCGGCCGGTGTTGTGTGCAAGTCTGTTTCCCCTATGTTTCCCTTTAGTGTAGTGTTTTTCCATGGAGCATGGAGCAAGATGGCCGCCGGAGTATATGGCTGGTAAACGACTCTGAATTGAAGTGATTATTGTGATAAGTGTATTTTGGATAAGAATCTAAGTGTTTTACCAAGAAGAACATCCCAATAAAGGGAATTGTGCTGGAAAATTGAGAATGACAAAGCCAAAAGGTAAAACCAAACAAATTGATACAGACAATGGGAATGAGGAAAGTAACGCAGCTATGTTTGGCATGGCGGAAATACTTAATGAAATAAAAGCATTTCGCATTGAGACGTCGGGAAATTTTGTGGCACTGAGGAAAGAAGTGAGCGACTTACGAAATGAACTTGGAGATATTAAAAAAAGAATGGACACTGCAGAACAGAGGATGTCTGACAGTGAGAGGAATATTACGCGAGTAATGATTCACATGTTACAGCAACAAGTTTTACTCAAAGAAAAATGTGAAGACTTGGAAAGTCGTTCAAGAAGGAATAACATCAGGATTTACTCAGTGCCCGAGAAAAGTGAGGGAATTAATATGATTGACTTTGTGTCGAATTTGATTCAGGAACAACTTGGTGTTACCGCAGAGCTTCGCATTGAACGTGCGCGCAGGATATACGTGCCAAAGCGGCCTGGGCAACTCGAGCGTCCCCGGTCTATTGTGGTGGTATTTCAAAGATATGCCACAAAACAGAGTGTGCTGAAGGCAGCGTGGATGAAGAAAATCATACAAGTGAATGGTAATAGGATTTACTTTGACGAAGATTTTACTCCAGCTGTCTACAAGGAAAGGGGGAAATATAAAGATGTGCGGAAGCTGTTGCGCGAGAGGAAGATTAAATATCGCATATTATTCCCTGCTAAATTGAAAATCTTTTGTGAAGACGGTAATGTCAAAAACCTTTGAAAACTCAGCGGCAGCTATGCGAGGCCTATCTGAGTTTGGTATCACCATGAACCTACCTGAGGAGGAACGAGATCTGGAGACAACGCTGTGTGCGGCAGGTTGGCAAACGGTTGGCCCTCGCAGAAGGAAAACGGCGGTGTGCGACTTAGTAGATGCTGTTAAATCACTGTTGGACAATACTCATTTAACAGGAACTACATGTTAAAGACATGGGGTTTCGGAGCATTTCAAGATTGGGATAATGGGCAATTATGGACAATGAAATTAAGAAGGGACTGCGTGCACAAGGTTAAGTTTTTATTTTAAAGGGGCTGATTTGACAAGAAAAATGGAAATGCTGAGAATTAAGTTTCGTCTTGTGTATTTATGTTTGAATATTTCATTAATGATTAATGGTTGAACAAATTAACCCATTAGAGATGAGAGGAAATGGGGAATACAAAATATAGGATTTAGATGTAGATTTAGATTCAGGAAGGCATGTACGAAACCAAAATTTAATTTCATGCAAATATTATAGTGAGGATGAATTTAATTAAAGTGAAATTAGACAATCATTTTTCACTTGTCCATTTTAATTGCAGAAGCCTTTATACAAATCTTGACAAAATTATAGATTATTTAAATACATTAAAAAGCCAGTTTGATGTTATTGCTTTTTCAGAAACATGGTTAAATGCCGACAAAGGTTATGATTTGGGAATTGAAGGATATAGTCTGTATCATGTTGCCAGACCGGGAAAACGAGGAGGAGGTGTGGCAGTGTTTGTTAAGGAAACATACAAAAGTACGATTGTTGAAAGAATGTCTGTGGCTATAGAAGGACTTCTAGAATGTGTAGCAGTGGAGATAGAGTTGGAAACAAAGCAAAGAATAATTATCGCTTGTGTGTAGAGCACAAGGTTCAAATGTAGAAGTATTTAAGGATAAACTCACTGCACTTGTGGATTGTTCAATGTTAAAAAAGACTATGTGGTGATATTAATGTGGATTTAATGAAGACAAAAGGCCAACCAGCAACTAATGATTTTTTAAACGAAATGTATAGTAAAGGTATGTTTCCAGTTATAATACAACCCAGTAGAGTGACAAGGACAACTTCAACATTGATTGATAATATTTTTTTTTATAATATTGATATTACCTTTTATAGTGGTCTGCTTTTATGTGATATTAGTGACCACTTACCAGTTTTCATGGTCTGTGACCTAAAACTTGGTAAGAAGACAAGAGAGGTTGATAAAGTTAAATATATTCGTAGTCGGACAGAGAAGGAAATACTCATTTAGGAAGGATTTGATTAATTATGATTGGAGTAAAGTTTTGGTTGAGGATGTTAATAAGGCTTATGAGGCATTTTTGAATATATTTGTAACCCTTTATAATAAAAATTGCCCCTTAAAAATGGGTAAAGTAAATAAGTTTGAAAAAAAACCATGGATAACAAGCGGGTTACAGAAGGCCTGTAAAAAGAAAAACAAACTATACCTAGATTTTATTAAATATAAGTCTCGTGATCATGAATTTAAATATAAAAGATACAAGAATAAGTTAACAACTATAATGCGACAGGCAAAAAAAGTTTATTATAAAAATTAATTGTATGAACACAAGACTAATATTAAAGAAACTTGGAAAATTTTAAATAAGGTTATGAAGCCAAACTTTCAGAACAATAATTTACCGGAGTATTTTGAGCACAAGGGTAAGGTTATTAAAAATGGAATAGATATTGCAAATGAGTTTAATTCCTTCTTTGTCAATGTCGGATCAAATATTGCGAAAAGAATTGAAAATTCCAATCATGTAGGTAATAGTGTGACAGGAGGTAGTAGAATCTTACAGTCAATGTTTCTTGACGAAATAACTGAAACTGAAATCTTAGACATTGTGAGGAAGTGTAAAACTAAAACCTCTTGTGATGGGGATGGAATAGATAGAACCATTGTAAAAAAAAACAATAAATTGTATACTCCAACCTTTAACTTATATCTTTAATTTTTCCTTTAGTTCAGGTGTTTTTCCTCAAAAGATGAAGACTGCGAAGATAATACCTATTTTTAAGAAGGGTGACAAACACGAGTTTAATAATTAATTATCGACCGGTTTCAATACTTTCACAGTTTTCAAAAATATTAGAAAAATGGTTTATTTATAAATTGGATTTATTTTTGGAAAAAAATAATTTACTGTTTGAGTATCAATACGGATTTCGTTCTAATAGATCTACCGCTGTTGCATTAATTCATTTAACAGATGAAATTCTAGCTGCAATGGATAAAAAGCAGTATCTTGTAAGTATATTCATGGACTTACAGAAAGCGTTTGATACTGTCAACCATAATTTATTGTTGTCAAAATTACAACAATATGGATTAAGGGGTCGGGTATATAAATGGCTTGAAAGTTATTTAAAGGAACAGTATGTAGGATTGTGGCCAAAACTGATATTGCAATCACAAAACTTGTGGCTAAAACTGGTACTGCAATCACACAACTGGTGGCTAATACACAACATGACATAAACATCAGTTGAGGGCTGCAACTCCACTTTTTAAAAGACAATATCCTGGCCGGACCACTGTTGTCAGTGATATAAGTATTTGAAATGAAAATGATTTCTTAATGTCTAGTGACATATCAGGGCCATTTTATGATTGATTTATATAATTTTTTTACATACTGTTCCTTTAAGTAATAGAAGTCAGTATCTACAATTTAAAAACTATAATTCAAATCATAAAACGGTGGTATGTGGAATTCCTCAGGGTTCGGTAATTGGTCCTAAGCTTTTTATATTGTTATATTATTAATGATATATTTGAGGCCTCCAAAGACATGAATTTTTTATTGTTTGCAGATGACACAACAGTGGGGCAGATTTAAATAAATTAATGGTTACTATTGAAAGAGAAATGTCAAAATTAAAGAAATGGTTTGATTATAATAAATTGTTTTTGAATTGGGATAAGACAAATTATATGGTTTTTGGAAATGAGGGAAAACAAGAATGTACAAATTTAGTTATTCAAGATGTAAACATTGAACGTGTTTCAGAAATCAAATTCTTAGGGGTTATTTTAGACAGTAAACTAAGTTGGAAGTCTCATATAGATCCTATCAAAAGTAAAATAAGTAAAAACATTGGTATTCTTTACAGAGTTAAATATATACTGGATGAAGCCTCATTAAAGCTTTTATATTTAACTTTAATTGTCCCATATTTAACTTATTGTACTGAGGTGTGGGGTAATGCATGCACCAGTTATACAGAAAGGTTGTGCTTACTCCAGAAGAAAGCAATAAGAATTGTTTATCAAATTGCAGACCTTGAAATTTTATGATTTGGTCAAATTTAAAATATTGCAAATTATGTGGAGAGTGAAAAATAATATGGTGCCAATACATATTCAAAATAAATTTAAGTTAATTATAGATAGTAAAAATAGAAGAAAAGGCAACTTTTGTGTACCATATTCACGTACCTCAAAAAAACAAAAAGGGTTTATGGTAATTGGGATCAATTTATGGAACTCTTTGGATAATGAGGAAAGATCATGCTATACGATTGTTCAATTTAAAAAAATATATATAAAAAAGGTATTTCGAAAATATGAAGAAAGTGAAATTTAAAAATCAATTTATAATAAATATGGAATTGTTAATTATATACACATGCGAAGTAAAATTGCACTTTGATATAGAGAATGGGAGCAATACGAGCTATATATTCTGTGCTAGACTAGATATTTGGGAAAAGGGGCATGAATTTATAAGACGATGTCTTCCTCATGCTCCTATTCAGCATTAGAAGATATTATTTAGTTGTGTATGAGATTATTTTGTGTTTGTAACAATATCATGGCTGAATAAAAGAATTTGATTGATTTGATTTTATAGCATTTTTATCACATTATACGTTTATTATTTATATACATTGAAAGTTTTAATGGCTACTGAGATGTATATGTGTGCATTTATGTAATGTATCTTGACTGTTCTTGATTGTAAGTCATTTATTTTTACAGTATGAATCATATTATATGTATAATATATATTTATTATGTTTGGAAACATAACAGTTTTAAAACAAACAGTAGAGAGAAAAAAAGAAAAGAAAAAGACAGGCTATGTTAAAAGACATAAAACTGTCACATATGAAATATTTAATAAATTGTATAATAGAATACATGATATTATTGCTTTTTAGTATAACCAATTGAAATCTTTAATCTTTCTAAATAAATTATAAATGTAACGTGATGAAAACGCTATAAACATAGAGGGAACAGACTTCAATGAGGAACAAACACCGGCGCCGTCTTTGATTCATTAGTTCTTATACCAAATAAAGTCAACTGCATAAATAGTCCTGTATTAAAAACAGTCTTAAAGTCTTAAAAATGTCCATAACATAAAATCATTGTCAGCATACCATAGTTTGACTTGCACTGCGCTGCGCTGATTTCTAAAGACTGCGACGATAGCGTTTTGCGCTCAAACAACGCTAAGAGAGAGCTTACGAATGGTCCAGATCAACCTTACGAAAGTGTGACTTACAGAAGATATACTTAGCGTACGAACGTTTTGGGAATCATGCCATAGAGTTAAGAGAGAGGTTAAGGAATAGGTTAACAACTACTTAGCGATAAGAACGTTTTGGGGAACCGGGCCCTAGTTATTTACTTTGGTTGATAAACTACTCCATTGTTGTGAAGTTTAACAGACGTTACGTTTGATTCACGAAAGCCGTTTGTTTTTGTTGTTAGTATTGTTGCTCATGTTTAAATTTGTAAAATGGAGCTGAAAAGGTCAAAAACCACTGATTTGGACATTTAAGCTGATAAAATGGTCATTGTTACTAAAAATGCGAGCTCACCACATCCTGATACTCATGTTGTGTGTTAGTTGTCAGCTCTGTCAGGGCAGCAGCCAGCTCTTTAGCCTCTGCTTGTTGCTCAGGAGGAATGATACTGCACAGAGAAAACAGGTTTTATTATTATAATAATAATTATTATATTAATAATTCATTATTATAAGCATTCATTATAATAAGCTTTGCATCACTTAAACTGAAATTAAAACACCACAAGTATTGGACTTACCTAAGTTTCTCAATCTTCTTTTCAGCTTCTTTTATTTCTCTTGTGTATGCCTGAAGTCTTTCCAAATCTGACCTCTGGGAAAAGAAATAAATGTTTTATACACAAATGTTAAAATTGAGAGAAATGTGGCAGAAACAAAGAAATTTAAATCTGTGTAATCAAACCCTATTCATACAACTGGAGATAACAGGTTTAACAAACATTTTCTACTTAAAAAAAGAAAATATAATTAACATTCTTTAAATAATAAAGATAAAATGCATCTTACAAAACTTTGCTGTTGGGCAGCAGTTGATTCCAACCTCTGCTTTCTGAAGATCAAGAAATTTTGGATTGCACTCAGTATGATGATTGTTCGCTTTGCCTCTGCCAGAGTGATAAAAATCATTTTGCATCACTCACAATAAACTAAACGTCAATGTAGTTAATCGCTAAAAATGCTTATTCAATACTTTGAAAATGAAAAATAAAAGCTTACTGGGGCTAATCACATCATTCAAAGAAAAGTCATACACGTGACAAATCGGTAAGAACTGGCACCTGAAAGAAACAAATTTCAAACACAGTGACACGATATAGACATTTATGTAATTTACCAAATTCTTAAGACAAAAACTGCAATACTTACATGCGCGTGTATACATTCATGATTGGCGTAACCCACTCATAGAGCATCGGGTACTGAACATTTTCAGACAATGGCATCTGTATAAAGTTTATAAAATGATTATGTCAAAATATACAAAAACTACTTAAAGATGCTAAATGTCAACCATCTGGTAAATGTCAAACATCTGATAAAACGTTGACTCAGCAGATCAGCAACACTCACTGCGTAAAAGCACTCGGGCTTAATCCGAAAAATAAGCTCCAATACTCTCATGTAGAGTCTTTGAATAGTTTCTGCCTGCAATTGAAAACAGGGTAATTTTACAAATGTCTGTTAACTATTGTACTTACAACAGTTTACAAAGAAAAATGCTCTCAGTTGAATATTTTAGGACTGAACTGATTTTATTTTCAACTGATCCTACTATATAAATACATGGGGGCCGATTGTGCAAAAAAAGGAAAGGAAATTCTGCCTTTACACAAAAAAAGCACTTTAACCATACTAAAAAAAATCACTAAAATATTTATTTTAGTTATTCACCCTAACAATGACCAAACTAAGGTTATTTACATCAGACTGTAGACAGTATAATTTACCTTTGGATTGGGAGTGATATCATTTTTTGTCAAATGTTTGGCTTCTTGTCCGGTCAAAACTTCAGTTCGGTAGAACTGCACAATGGCATCCACCTTATACACCGGAAAAGTGTTTCGAGACATACCTGCCGCTTGAAAAATAAATTAATAAACACAAAGGTTCTACAAGACAAAACAAAACCAAATATAACTTTAACGTTACATGCAATAACAAGAGTACAAGCATTCCATCATGTTTGCATAGCAACAAAACCGTTCGTTATTAACTGCGAACAGAATAAAAAGATAATATTAAAAGATTCAATGATGTTAGACATGCATGTTCACGTTCAGTCAGATAGACTAAAATATAGAGGAAAATCAAATAACGTTAGGTTTAATGCAGTGTTCAGCCAAAGCGACACCATAACGGTGCTGTAAAAACAAACACTTGAACGTTACACGAACGCGTGAACCTCAACGACAGAAAATTAAATTACCCTCTTTTTCATACTGTTGCGCCGCCATTACTGAAAATGTAACAAAGCCTGTAAAGTTAAACGAAATCAAAATACACTTTCACTAACCAGGTTTACGCTTTCGTCCTTCGCCGTCAGCTGGAGCAAATTTAAACTTTTAGCGCCTCCGTCGTCATTTCCGGCAAACGGATGTCGTTCGCTTACGTCACGTTTTAGGATAAAGTTTTCATGCTGCACACTAGTGGTGGGCAGAGCGAGCGAGGCTTCGTGAAACACTGAAACAGTTGAATCAATTGTACCGTATGTTTCGAGGCTTCGAAACATCAATCCGAAACCGCCTCCACAGTGACACCTAGCGGTCGTTTGCATGTCTTTACATGAAGCAGCCTTGACAAGATTTTAGACGAGCGCTGACAAATTGTATCCCACATGTTGTTTGATTGACACACAAGTGATAGAATGGGAGAGTGGATGGTGCTCTCGACTCTCATTCGTAGATCTTAGGATCGAACCTGGGAAATGTATGTGCTACGTCATCATAATACACTGTAAAAAGTCCCTTTATTTAAGTAGTTAAAACTGCAACGTTTCGGTCAAAGACCTTCGTCAGGCAAACACACACACACACAAACAAGGATCATTATTAAACAAGAGTTCACAGGTTCAAACAGTTTCAATTAATGACACCTGTTAACAATCAAGGTCACTCAAGTAAGCTGCTAAAGTAGTCTCATTGAAGTAACACCTCAAAACATCATATAGCACCCAAACATTCTCCCATCATCTTTCTGATATACGCTTCAAACAAGATTAAACAATACTTAAATCAAAAAAAAAAAAAAAAAAAAACTCACTCATAGGTATAAAAGATATCAATTAGAAACATGAATTAAAATCAAGTTCTAAATTCAATCCCTTAGGAGAAAGAGTATTTAGTGTGTAAATGTAGTAAGCTTCTCTTTTTAATAGGAGATTGTTAACATCACCACCTCTTCTAGGCACTTGGACATGTTCAATTCCAATATATCTAAGTGTAGAAAGATTATGTCTTTTTGAATTAAAATGTACTGCTACTGGTTTTTTTTGATCATTTGTGCGTATACTACTTCGATGTTCTGCAATTCTAGTTTTTAAAGCTCGTTGTGTCTTACCAATATACGCCACCCCGCATGGACATTTAATCATGTAAATAACATTTTTGGTGGTACAAGTGATGACACCCTTAATTTCAAACTCCTTCCCTGAATGGGGATGAGAGAAGACCTTTGTTTTGATGGTAAAATTACACTGGGCACAACGACCACAGCTGTAATTACCCGAAGGGATAGATAAAAAGTGAGTGGGTTGTTCAGGTAAACTGACATCAGCCCTTACAAGATGATCACGTATATTGGGAGAGCGTTTATACACAAATCTTGGTGTTTTTTCAAAGATATCACTAAGGGGAGGATCAGATTTTAGGATGTACCAATGTTAATTGAAAACATTAATTGAAACTGTTTGAACCTGTGAACTCTTGTTTAATAATGATCCTTGTTTGTGTGTGTGTGTGTGTTTGCCTGACGAAGGTCTTTGACCGAAACGTTGCAGTTTTAACTACTTAAATAAAGGGACTTTTTTACAGTGTGCAGATCTTTTTCTGTTCTTTGATTCATTTTTGATCTGGCACCTGGTCAAGACTTTTGGATGTGCGTATCCTGTTTTCTCTACGTCATCATAATAAAATAGTTTTGTTGTTGTTTTAACATCTGTTTGACAACTACATGAGCTTTTAGGCTCACAATTGTCGATAACTATAGGCTATTCGGGTCTATTTAATGAAAAAAAAAATAGAATAGAGATATACCAAATAAATAATAAGAGATTCATAAAATATATCAAGCCATAATATGCCACATTGTTTATATATAAAGATCTTTATTCAAATATATAAATTGTTCTGTGTTGATAAACTCAACCAGCTACTTTTTTACATATAATTTCTCCAGCCTTTGAAAACATTCTCACACAAGGGACACTTGCTGGCATGCATTTTTTGTAAGTAGCCTAAGTGTTACATACCTATGAGGAAAAATTACTTCTTTTCAGTAATTTATAGTATTTGATCTAGCCAAAAACGCATCTATGAGGTATTGTCAGTTTTGTTTTCTACCCTGTCAGTTTAAGATTCGAAGCAGATTCGACAGGTACGCCACCTTTCGAAATACTTGTGAAATGCACCGCTTGGTGTTTCGAATCACTTCATCACGTGACATGGGTGTTTCGAATCACATTTCGGAGCAGTATTTCGAAACATTTACGCTTCGGGATCTCGACACAGTGTCGAAACGTCAGTTTCGCGGGAGCCAAACCTACTGCACACCCCAACTGAATAACTGGGACGTTAAATTATAGAAACTAATTTGTTCATATCGACGACATCATATTATATAATTGTTGTCGTAAATAGTGATGGGAGAAACGAAGCTTTTCGAAGCTTCGAATCAAATGAACCAATTGCTTCGAAAATTGATTCAGTTTTTCGAAGCAGTTCGAAACAGCACACACGCTGGCGACCTATGCTGGCGACCCCTGCTGGTCAAAATAGTGTAAAGCAGATATGGCCAAACATTTTAGACTTTTTTACAAAAAATAGCAAGATTTTTATTAAAATATGTTTAAAAAAATTATTTAACTTAATTAAGACATAGTTAAAAGTGTATTATGTGTTTTTTGTTTTATTTAGGGCAAACAAATCATTAAAACTAACTACCCTTTTAATTATGGACATTTTTGTCATTAAATCTGTCTATAAACAATAAATAGACAAAATGGCAGTGTAATTAGTCAGAAGGATAAATGTTTTATGAACTTTTATAATAAAACTGACCCGAGTTCACCGAAACATATTAGACACTGGTCATGTGATCAACTCCCCCTAGTGGTGAAACATCGGATTTTCGAAACGTTTCGAAACAGTTATGACGTAATGAAGCCTCGTTTGCTAAAATCACGTGACTTGGGCCAGTTTGAAACACGCTCCGAACCACTGATTCGAAACAAAAGATTCGTAAATGTTTCGAAGCCTCATGAAGCAGTGCTTCGAAAACGACCATCACTAGTTACACCTCTTGGGCTTCTATACTCTTTGGCAATGATACGAAAGCTGTGTCCCAATTCAGGGGCTGCGACCTTCTAAGGACGTATTTTAAGACCGATTGCGTCACAGCAGCGCGACTTCAGGCTGGTAAGGCCGTCCCAATTCGAAGGATGCTTAATGAAGCCTCAAAATGCGTCCTCATTTCTCCGCGCTGTTAAGGATAGAACGAATGGATCCTTAACAGCCGAGGATATCCCAAGATTCATTGCGCGGCTGCAACGGCAGCTGGATATTCTAAAATAAACAATTAAAACCTTCATTAAATAAAAGTGTGTATTTATCAAAAAAAGTTTGTCACTGTTTTAGTATTATAAGTTATGTTTTGTGTTAATATTATTATTTTTATGATGCATATATTTCTAAGGTTGATTAATTTAATTTAATATACTGTTGAATAGTTTAATCTACATCAACGTGTCATATTTTCTAAACTAAATTAATATTTTTCTGATTTCATATTTATTTTAATAAGTCAGAAACGTTTCCGCTATGTCCTGCTGACAGGCGCAGCAGGTGACGCCAATTATGGGTCGTCCGAAGGTTAGACCGTCTCATTTCAGTTCTCTTCGCGGATTTCTGAGGCTGCCACCTTGAAAGACCGAGTGCTCATATTTAAGGTCGCATGCTTAGAAGGTCGCAGCCCCTGAATTGGGACACAGCTACAATCATGTATACTATGCGGAAGTGTTTTATCAACTAAACCTGAGGCACGGATAAATCTCCCCCCCCTTTCACGTCGTCATTAAACACACATAAATCATGCTATTAATCATTAAATTATTGTAAATGTAGACTCGTTTCAGATTCTTTATTTAATATTTATGTTTAAACCACCGATCTATAAATGATCAGTGGTATAGACACATATATTAATCTTACAGCACTTTTAAGAATGTCTTGATTTTAATGTAGAAAGGATATGAACTATAACTCAAGTATGTATTTAACTTTATTTTATTAAATATTTGGGTTTTTTAATGCACTTGATAATTTAATAGCAGAGAATAAACTTTGTAAAGAGAGAAAGAAAAGAGGATATCATTACACTTAATACTTCGTCTCCTCCGTCCTTTCAAAAGAGTCGTTTCTTGTTGTCATAAACAATTTTTTTTTTCAGAAATTCAAAAAGTATACAAGGAGTTATAAAAAATATATAACTCGCAACAATTGAAGATCAAGTAAACATAGATTATGATTATAAAGTAGTTAAAGAAATAAATAAAAAGTAAAAGAAAGAGAGAAAAAATGCCAGTGGTAAGTTACAACAATTTAAAATAATAAAGAGTTTTATGGGTTTTTCTTGCCTTTTTGTTTTTGATTTTGTCCAGTGTAATACCATATTGTTTAATTTCTTTTAAAAATTGTTCAAAGTTTGGCTTAGCTTTTGTCCAGCTTTTTACATGAATATGATATTTTCCAAGTAAAATAAAAAGTTCGATAAGGAAAAACATCTTACTTTTGGAATCAACAATGTCCTGTACAAAGAAAAAACTACATCATATAGATCAATTTGTATACATATTTCACACAACCTAGAAATGAAGTTAGATACATCTACCCAAAACATTTTTGAGTATACGCAGTCAAAAAAAGCCGGGTGTCGTCAAACTACCGCGAAAGTGATTCGCGAAACCATACGGAGGAGTTTGCTCTTAAATTGCTCTCGCGGAACTTTGACATCATCCGGCTGCGGGTTCTTGTGGCGCCGCATGAAGTCGAACAAGCCTATTGAAAACCCATGAGAAAGCCTGGGAATAGCGGAGAGTAACGAATATGTGATAGGCCCGCCGACTGTCAATCAAATTCTTCCAGTCGGGCGGGCCCCTGATTGGTCCGGGCACGTAAGTAACGCTTACCCTGCTTACCGATAGTTACGCCCCTGGCCATGGATCTTGTTGTCCATCAAACACTGTGTTAAAGTCACCACCACAAATGATCTCAGCAGAGGGGCACTTCGAATGTAAATGATTAATATGGCCTTCAATATCCTGAAAAATCAACTTGTTTATTTTTTTATTATTAGTGGCATATATATTTATAATAATAACTTTAACTTTGTTAATATCAATAAGTAAAGCAACCCAATGACCTTGATTATCTGTTTTGTGATTTAGAACCTTCCCTGAAAGTTTGTCTTTTAAAATAGCGAACCCTGCTGTTCTATTTGAGGCACCAAAAGAAAACCAAATGTCAGAACCCCATTGATTCTTCCAAAAAAGAACGTCATCTTTGCAGGCATGAGTTTCTTGAATGAAACAAAAATCTGCTTCTTTACCCTTACAAAACAAGAACAGAGCTTTTCTTTTTAACATCTCTCGTATTCCCCTGGCATTAACTAAAAATATTGTTATTGACATGAACTCGAACAAGAATGAAAGAACACCTTAATAGAACAATAAGGTGAACAATAAGCAAATTAAGGTTGAAAGTGTTGAGAGTGTATAATAAAGGATATAATCTTACTCTCATCTTTTCGAAAATCAGTCACATTCGTAGTCATTTTTAAAAAATCCTGCTTGCTGTGATTTGATTTGATTTTGCTGTGTACTAATGAATAGAAGCAATATAAATAAACGTATAGTTAGTTTTAGTCTTTAAAGAATAAAAGCCTAAAGCCAACACATTTTCCAACACATTTCATAGTCATTTAAGATTCAGATCACAAAGTAAAGAGAGTAGTGCAGGTTTACATTTTAATTTCTTTACCATCTACGATTGCCTGGATTCCCACAAAGAAGGCCTTTTTACCCTCTTTCCGTGCTCTGTCGATCGAAGGCCAAATGAGATTCCGCGTAGCCCTGTCTTTAAACGTGAGGTCCTCTTTGAAGTACATCTTGTTCTTTTTAAGAAAGTCATCGGATGCGCTGTCTTATATCCGGCCCATCCAATTTAACAGCTGTATTAAGTTTTCTTGAAATAAAATTTTCAATATCAACCCAAAATATCTTGGTATAAATACAATGATAAAATAAATGAAAAATTGTTTCTTCTTCATTATTACAGAATTCACATGAATAGTCAATATTTAATTTAAACCTCTCTAATACATGTTTTACTGGGTAAATTCTGTGCATTATTTTAAATGAAACTTGCTTTACTTTGTTATTAACCAAATATTTATCAACCATTCTCCAAGCCTTGCGCCAATTTAAATCTCCAAATATTGATGACCAAAAAAATCTAGCTGGAGGATATGTAACATCATGTATAGGTTCCTAATAGAGTTATTTGAAATGTTGTCTTTTAATATATTATTATTTCCAACAAACAGTGTATTCATTAGATTTTCAAAGTAAGGGTTTTCCTTTTCATTTTTAAGAAGAAATAATACTTTCCTAGGTACAGCATCCATTACAATTGCATATTCTCTGGGTCTAATTGGAATTTTAAATTTGTCAAGAAACTCTGTGTCAAGAAATGTCCATGCCATGAGAGCTTGTTGATGAAATCTTGCAAGTTTTACTGGAATTTTATCAATAGAGTAATTACATTTTAACAAGAATTCCAGACCACCAACTTAAACAAGAATTTGTGGAAAGCGTTCCACACATTTTATCTTTCTTTTTTTAAGTATTGTGTTATCCAATTAATTTTAAATACATTATTTAGTGTATCATAATTTAATACCTCTAAGCCTCCATTATCTTTATAATTGCACAATATTTCTTTCCTCAAGTAGTGTGCTTTCCTCTTCCAAATAAAATCAAAAAGTAATTTGTCCAATTCTTTAGTTATTTTAGAGGGCATATCAAGTGACAAGGAAACATAAACTGATTTGGAGATTCCTTCAGCCTTGGACAAAAGGATTCTTCCCTGTAATGATAAATCCCTTTGTAACCACATGTTGAATCTATTGTTAGTTTTCCTAATTATTGGGTCAAAGTTTAATTTACCACGCGTATTTTCATCTTTACATATAATTACTCCTAGATAAGTCACCGTATTCTTGATTGGAATCCCACAAATATCTGATAAATTACAGCTTTTTAAAGGAAAAATAACAGATTTACTCGGATTCATTCGCAATCCTGATACAGCTGAGAACTTATTTATTCAGTTAACAGCTTTATGGACTTCATGTGTATCTTTTAAAAAGCACTGTTGTGTCATCCGCAAATTGACACAACTTAAATTCCCTCCCCATAGTTGTAATACCTTGAAAATATCCTTTCTTCAGATGATTAGCCATTACTTGGGTTGCTAATACAAACAAAAAGGGGAAAACGGACACCCCTGTCTTATTCCTCTGCTAATATCAAATCTATTAGATGTTCCTTGTGCCAATTTCACAGAACTGTTGCATCATTTATATAATGTTTTAACAGCCTTTAAAAAATAATCGCAGAATCCAAAAAACTCAATTGTTTTAAAGAGCCACTAAAATGACCACAAAAAAGTTTATATATTTATTGTTGTGGTCTACCACAATACTGTTGTTTGAATTAAAGTTCAAAAAACCGCATTATTTTTCTCATAATATAGATATTTGCAACATCTCTCTATAAAACGCTTGATTGCAGGGCGTCTCTTCAAAGCCCCACCCCCACAAACGCCAAGTATACTCTGATTGGTCAGGGATTCTAAACGATTGTGATTGGTCAATCCTTGTAGCATTACCATATCGGGTTTAGGCTTCTCATGCGTGTACAGATTAATCAAACTGCCTCTAGTAGGCTATTGCATCGCTATTGCCTTGCAGTTTGAGCCTGAATCAGATTTAGAAAGTTTGCGGAAAGAAACAAATCTAACAGATACTCCTTCCCAAGGACGAATTGAGCAGGATGCTTCACAATGCTACATTTGTAACCACCTTACACTTCGGCTGTGTTGTGGCTGCAACAACAGGGTCACGAAAATTCAGACCTCTGTAATTTTTTCCATATTCAGAAATAAAGGTAAACCCCCTGAGTAAATAATCAGTGTATTACAATTCTTCATTTAAGGGTCTGCATAGGCTATATAATAGATATTTAGTGTCTGTAATGTAAACCCGCTTTATGTCACAGCGGGGCTTTTTAGTCTGATCGTGGTCACTTGTTGTAATTTTCGGTGAAGCTCTGCTGTAGCCTAATGAAGAGAACTGGACTAGTTGTCTGTCACATAATAACCTGTTACTTTCGTTCACTGTGTAAAAGCATGACGGCAAACCTTGGTGCAGAATTTCTTTATAATAATAAACACAGTCGATGTCCAGACACCAAACATCTAAACAGCTCAAATAAAATACCATACACGCGTTCTCCGCAGCGCAGACCAAACTCTCTCGTGTAAACACACTACATTTATCTGAGTGTTGCGCATGGGATTTAACACAACGTGCAGATAGTTTCGCGCCTACTGTTGTTGTACAACGTCAAGTTTATTATGAAAGTAGCCAAATACTTTCTTGCAAAAAAGGCGCAGTGAATACAAAATATTTTTTACTTTCTTTAAATAGACAATCTATCTATAAATAAGTATGAATATATGTATAAACATGCCTGTTTGAAATATGGATCCAGAAAGATCGCTGTCTACCAATTCAGCACCATTCCCATGGACAGCAGCCGCTAACAATCGTAAGTAAAAAAGGTTTTAAAGTCTTCATAGCACGCTATGTTTAATTAAAAACAACGTTATTGAGAAACACAGCACTGAGTATAAATGTAAGAGCTGTTATGAGGTTTATAGAAGCTCCGTCTCTCTCCACTTACTACTCACACTTTTACCGCGGCACGCGGCTCTTGTCAAATGAGTTTGTATAAGCGAGCGAGAACTGCTTCATTCGTTTTATACACCGAATAAAACGAATTGTTTATGCATTTGCTTGTCGATTTAGAGCTATACAGGTTTAAACAGCGGTTGAGTTTAGACATACAGCAGGCTACAGTACGTTAAAAGGCTTAATTTAACGTGCACGCACAAGAGACGATCTATTTTACAGTCCTAGTCTGAAGTTTACAATGTAACACTACACTGCATGATTTGAAACGATTACATTGTAACATTGTATAGTTTTGTATGATTTAATGAATTATCCACACATCATGGCGCAAATACGCGTGAAAAATTCACATATAGGATGTCAGTTTATTTAATTATTTTTAACTATTTGTTATATTTTCCACAGCAATGCGATCGTACACAACTAATAAATATACACATAATAATGTATACTGGTTGTGAATGTGATCCTAAAGCACTACAAATTAGGAACAGCCTTGACCTCTACATGTTTAAGGAAGCAGTGATCACAAAAATGACGAGAGGAGAAATAGTTTCTGGTTACAGTGCGAATGAATTGCATTGCAACTGTTTATTGCATAAACTGTAACCACTATTTCACTTACTCTTCATACTGTACAATATTATTTTACCCTCACATAAAAAACAGCTTCTTCTAGACATGAATCAATAACTCCGCAATACCGTTAGCAAACAGACTTGGGCTCTTTGACAACAGCAAGTGGGCGGGTATAAGCAGCTAGTGGGCGGGCATTATTCAAATGCACACGTCCACGTCATCAGGTCACGGAAATAACTGTAGAACTACATCTCAGGCGTTTACTGTAGTATATTAAAAATGCCTTCGGTTAAAGGGAATATCTTCCTTTGAATTGGACTGTGAGCTTTGTAACTCTGCACATCCCTTTTATGCTCAAAACTGCTACATTATACTGTAACTAGAGTTAAAAAGTTGAAATCCATGAAAGGGGCTCTTTAAACAAAAATGTATCAAATGCCTTAAGAAAATCAATAAATAACATAAGACTATTATCCAAAATGTACTCATTATAATCTACCATATCTAGTACAAGTCTAATATTATCACTAATATTTCATCCTGGAATAAATCCATTTTGTTCTTCATCAATGTCATTTAACCCATGCTTCAGTCATTTAGCAAATATATGTGCAAATACTTTGCCATCATTATTTAAAAGACTAATAGGCCTCCAGTTGTCTAAAGGTCTTTACACACCGGGACGTTTTTCGTGCGCGTTTATCGTCGACGTTTAATGTTTCGTGACTTAAGAATGTGCGCCAATGTGAGTGCGCACACCCACGCGTAAAACGCGAGGCACAAATGCGTCATTTTCAGAAAATCGCCTGGGACGCGTTTTTTGGTTTGACGCGGCGCGTTAAAAGTTGGCCTACCAATGAGATTGCCGCTTTTGTTCACGTGCCTGGCGCTGCTGAAGTTCCAGTAAAACACGACTTGGTGGCGCTCAAGCACAAAATGGTCTTGTGGAGCACGTGGAACAGGTAAACACACAAGGAAGCATCGAGGCTGTGGAGGTTTATGAAGGTGTCGGAGTTCCTCACAACATCGACTGAATTTCGAAGGTAACGTGAAATATATAAGAACATAACAATACATAGCTGTGTGGGCTATATGATAAGATTAGATTCAACTTTATTGTCATTACACAAGTACAAGCCAACGAAATGCAGTTTAGGTCTAACCAGAAGTGCAAAAGCAGTATAAAAAGTGCAGGATATCAGTATTTGCATAGGTGCAGGATTATGTAATACGATGTAAAAACTTACTATGGGTGGTACCATGAACATAATATACAGAAATTTACAAATGGATATATACATAATAAATTAAACTATACAGAACAGGAGTGAAATTAATATTTAGGTAGTGCATGAATGAATTTGGATTGTAACTAGTCAGTTAAGAGTGCAATGGCATAAGTTATTGTGCAGTGAATAGTTATTCTAATATTCACTACATAGTACAGGGGTGTAAACGATGCAATTCAAGTAGTCCAGCAGTGCAAATGAACAGGGAGTATGAAATAGACAGTCCAGTAGTGTATTGAACGGACCAGTAGTGCAAATCTACATTATAACTGTGCAAGTAATAAAAAAAGATTATTGGTGCATTACATTACGATATGTAATGCACTGACATTGAACAGTGATTAACTTCATACCATGCATGTTCCCTGTACACCGTGTGATATCACGTTTTGTTGTTTGCACCATAATACTGTTAGGAACTACACAACACGGGGAATCCCAGAGCAGAGGGTTTTTAATAGTATGTATATTAGACAAACACTCAATGACTTCAGATATTATGCAAAATGTATAAGAGAAAAACACTCTGTGTCCATGTGAAAAGGTGCGGGGAACTGGAAACACTGGAGAGGTGAAACACAGTGATATCCTCTCGATGGGCTCAGGTGTGGGAAAACTCCGCCGGACTGCAAGACATCCACAATAGTCCGTCAACATAGACGAGTTCCTGGCGGGGCACAGAGAGAGAGAGAGAAGCGGTCAGAGTCTTCAGCAGTACGCGCGCTGGACAGCGCACTGCGACAGTCAGGGTGAAGAGCAGAATTACGCGCAAGAGTGCACTGCGGCTGTCAGCGTCTTCAGCAGAATTACGCGCACATGAGCGCACTGCGGCTGGACAGCGTAAGGTGTAGATATCGCTAGGAGTTTCCTCTGACCGAGAGTATCCGAAGACTTGACAGATGCCACACCAAACGAGAGAGAGTGACAGCAGGGCGGGGAATCTAACGGGGCAAAGGCAGCAGAGAGCACGGTGAAAATATACTGAATAAACTTAGACACAACAAGAACTGGACTCGACAAGAACTAGACAGAGCTAGCGGGCAGGAACACACAAAGACGAACTTGCAAGGAACAGAGGAAACGAGGGGAATTTAAATCAAACCGGATGGGCAAATAATAAGGATCAGGTGTGGGACGCCGGTGAGAAGAGTCGGAGATAATGAGGTCACCAGGTGGAAGGCGTGCACGTGTGGAGCTGTCAAAACATAAACACAACACAACACATGGTGAAACAAAGACAAAGCGGCCAATAAGACCGAAATCATGACAGGACTCCCCCCCCACGACCGCCACCGGGCGGTCCATGAGGGGGCTCACCCCGTCGCCGGCGGAGATCCTCTATCAGCCCAGGGTCCAGGATGTCCCGGGCCGGTACCCAACACCTCTCCTCCGGACCATATCCTTCCCAGTCAACGAGATATTGAAATCCCCTACCCCGGCGACGCATATCCAGTAACGACTTAACCGAATACACAGGGGCACCATCTATAAGCTGAGGGGTGGGAGGGGTGGGGGCAGAGGGAACAGGGTTAAGGTGGGAAAAATACACAGGCTTCAGTTTAGACACATGAAAAACTGGACGAACCCGACCGAGTGCTGGGGGCAATCTGAGCCTAACCGTCACGGGATTAATGACCTTAACAATGCTGTATGGCCCAAGGAATCGTGGAGCCAGCTTGCGAGAAGGCTCACGGAGAGGTAAATCCTTGGACGAAAGCCATACTTTCTGCCCACAGATAAAACGGGGCGCAGTTCTACGGTGACGGTCGGCTGCGGCTTTGGTTCGTCTGGAAACCTGACGTAATGTAAATCTAGCCTTTCTCCAGGTGCGTTTGCAACGACGGACAAAAGCCAGCGCAGACGGAATTACCGCATCGGGTTCCTGTGATGGGAATAAAGGTGGCTGAAACCCCATGGACGCCTCAAAAGGGGACATGTTAAGGGAAGAAACAGGGAGAGAATTATGGGCGTATTCAACCCAGGGTAACTGTTGGCACCAGGAGCTCGGATATTGCGATGTCAGACAGCGGAGAGCTCTACCTAAATCTTGGTTAGCCCGTTCACATTGCCCGTTGGTCTGAGGATGATACCCTGAAGACAAGCTAGCTGTGGAGCTTATTTGTCTACAAAATTCCTGCCAGAAACGAGAAATAAACTGAGGACCCCTATCTGAAACAACGTCTGTGGGCAGACCATGTAAGCGAAAGACGTGTTCGATCATAACCTGGGCAGTTTCCTTGGCATTGGGCAACTTGGGCAAAGGGACAAAGTGAGCCGCCTTGGAGAAGCGGTCGACAATGGTCAAAACTACAGTGTTTCCCTTAGAACTAGGCAAATTGGTTACAAAATCGATGGCGATATGTGACAAAGGACGAGAGGGAATGGGTAGTGGTTTAAGCAGACCAATAGGGGCTTGATGAGAGGCCTTATTACGGGCACAAACCTGACAGGCTAACACAAACTGTCTGACATCGGGGCCCATAGAGGGCCACCAAAAACGCTGACGTACGGTAGCCAACGTTCTCCGAACCCCCGGATGGCAAACAAACTTGGACTCGTGACCCCACCGGATGACCTCGGAGCGAAGCGCATTCGGAACCCACAATCGACCCGCTGGGCACCCTTCTGGCACTTCCCCCTCCCGGCCGGCCCGTCTCACCCGTTGTTCTATTCCCCAGCGCAGGGCACCCACCACCCGCCCCTCCGGGAGGATGGTTTCGTCCCCAGCGGAACCGGGGCTTTCGAACAAACGAGAGAGAGCATCGGGCTTAGTATTCTTGGAACCGGGCCGGTACGAGAGGGTGAAGTTAAATCTGTCAAAGAAGAGCGCCCAACGAGCCTGACGAGAAGATAACCTCCTGGCTGAACGGATGTATTCGAGGTTTTTATGATCCGTCCAGACCAGGAAGGGCTCCGAGGTCCCCTCTAACCAGTGACGCCACTCACCCAAAGCCAGTCTGACCGCCAGCAGCTCCCGATTGCCTATGTCATAATTTCGCTTTGCTGGGTTTAACCGATGGGAGAAGAAGGCACAGGGATGCACCTTGCCATCCTTAGCAGACCGCTGAGACAAAACGGCGCCTACCCCGACATCCGAAGCATCCACCTCCACAATAAATTGAGCAGCCGGATCTGGAATAGAGAGAACAGGAGCAGAGATAAACCGAGACTTTAAAATATCAAAGGCCTCCTGAGCACTGGAATTCCAGACAAACCTCTCCTTAGTGGAAGTGAGAGCAGTAAGAGGTTGAGCAATCTGACCATAATTTCTGATAAATCGCCGGTAAAAATTGGCGAAACCCAGAAATCTTAATAAATCCTTACGGGAGTCGGGGACTGGCCATTCGGCCACCGCTTTGATCTTGGCAGGGTCGGGACGGATCTCACCGGGGGCAACAACAAAACCCAGGAACGAAACTGACTTACGATGGAATTCGCACTTCTCCGCCTTGACATACAGCTTATTTTCTAACAGCCGGCGTAAGACTCGGCGAACATGCTGAGTGTGTTCCTGCATAGAGGGAGAAAAGATGAGAATATCATCTATGTACACAAAGACAAACTTGTTAACCATGTCTCTCAGCACATCATTAACCAGAGTTTGGAAGACAGAGGGGGCGTTACAAAGGCCGAACGGCAGAACGCAGTACTCAAAGTGTCCGGTAGGGGTGTTAAAGGCTGTCTTCCATTCATCTCCCTCTCTTATTCGCACCAGATGATAGGCGTTGCGTAAATCTAGCTTAGTAAAGAACTGCGCCCCCTGCAGGAGCTCAAACGCAGTAGACATTAAGGGAAGGGGGTACCTATTCTTAACAGTAATGTCATTTAAGCCCCTATAATCAATACAAGGGCGCAGGGAGCCGTCTTTCTTGCCAACAAAGAAAAACCCCGCCCCTGCGGGCAAGGTGGAGGGACGGATGAGACCGGCACGCAGGGCATCATTAATATACTGGTCCATAGCCTCTCTCTCAGGACCCGATAACGAATAAAGTCTACCCTTAGGCGGAGAAGTGCCGGGGAGGAGATCAATAGCGCAATCATATGGCCGGTGTGGAGGCAGGGAGGTGGCCCGGGCTTTACTAAACACCTGCGCGATATCCGCATACTCCGCCGGGACCCCGGTCAAATCGACCGCCGGAACCTGAGGAAGAGAAAGAACAGAACCAGAAACAGCAGAACCAAGACATGACACATGACAAGACTGGGACCAAGACAAGATAATACTATGCTGCCAATCAACGTGAGGATTGTGTTGCGCTAACCATCCATGCCCTAAAATAATAGGAGATAGAGAAGCATGAAGGACGTGCAACACAATCTCCTCACGATGATTACCAGACACAGAGAGACTCACAGGAGAAGTGCAATGTGTAATCCGCGCCATCTGCTGCCCCTTGAGGGACCAGACATCCAAAGGGGATTGGAGAGGGACAACCGGGACACCCCAGGCGCGAACCAGAGCTTCATCAATGAAGTTGCCCTCCGCACCAGAGTCGAGAAGGGCGGTGGACGGATGATCACGCCCAGCGAAGGACAACACGACGGGGAGTTGGGTACTGGAAACAGGGGAGAGCTTAGAGGAAGTGGCGCCCACCAGGACTCCCGTCTTCACAGATGGGCAGCGGCCTTTTAACGGGCAGGTCTTAGCAAAATGTCCGGATCTCCCACAATACAAACACAGAGCCTTCTGCAAGTGTCTCTCTCTCTCTCTCTGTGACAGGCGCATGCGCCCCAGCTGCATGGGCTCAGGCACGGCAGAGGGTAAAGATGATGAAGAAGGGGAAGTGGTGGTCTTGTCCGAAAACGCTCGCTGGCGAATGGAGCGTCGCTGATCGCGAAGCAATCTCCGGGCTTCGATCCGAAGAGCGAGGTCAATGATGGCATCCAGTGAGGGAGGAAGATCATGGACAGCGATCTCGTCCTGGAGATCATCAGACAACCCCTCGACAAACTGCGCTCAGAGAGCCGCTTCATTCCAGTGGCAGGCAGCCGCTAGGGTCTTAAAGTCAATGGCGTACTCGGTGACTGTGTGTCTTCCCTGAACCAGATGTGCCAACCGAGCCGCAGCGGCGTCCCCGCGCACCGAACGGTCGAAGAGCTTCTCCATCTCCTCACGAAACTCATGAAACGACCGACAGCAAGGATCGCGAGCATCCCACACGGCCGTAGCCCACTCGCGCGCCTTGCCAATCAGAAGGGTGATCACAAACGCCACCCGGGTGAACTCTAAGAAATAGCGGCGGGGCTGGAGGGCAAAAACCAAAGAGCATTGAGTGAGAAAAGCCCGACAGGAGGTAGAATTACCATCGTATGGAGGTGGGGCTGTAACATGAGGCTCCGTCTGCGATGGCAGGCTGAGTTGGGTGGCATCGGCACTGAGCTGGTCCAAACGTGAGGAAAGATCCGACATACGGGCAGATAAATCCTCAACCTCCGCGGGATCCATACTGGCAAGTTCGTCCTGTTAGGAACTACACAACACGGGGAATCCCAGAGCAGAGGGTTTTTAATAGTATGTATATTAGACAAACACTCAATGACTTCAGATATTATGCAAAATGTATAAGAGAAAAACACTCTGTGTCCATGTAAAAAGGTGCAGGGAACTGGAAACACTGGAGAGGTGAAACACAGTGATATCCTCTCGATGGGCTCAGGCGTGGGAAAACTCCGCCGGACTGCAAGACATCCACAATAGTCCGTCAACATAGACGAGTTCCTGGCGGGGCACAGAGAGAGAGAGAGAAGCGGTCAGAGTCTTCAGCAGTACGCGCGCTGGACAGCGCACTGCGACAGTCCGGGTGAAGAGCAGAATTACGCGCAAGAGCGCACTGCGGCTGTCAGTGTCTTCAGCAGAATTACGCGCACATGAGCGCACTGCGGCTGGACAGCGTAAGGTGTAGATATCGCTAGGAGTTTCCTCTGACCGAGAGTATCCGAAGACTTGACAGATGCCACACCAAACAAGAGAGACTGACAGCAGGGCGGGGAATCTAACGGGGCAAAGGCAGCAGAGAGCACGGTGAAAATATACTGAATAAACTTAGACACAACAAGAACTGGACTCGACAAGAACTAGACAGAGCTTGCGGGCAGGAACACACAAAGACGAACTTGCAAGGAACAGAGGAAACGAGGGGAATTTAAATCAAACCGGATGGGCAAATAATAAGGATCAGGTGTGGGACGCCGGTGAGAAGAGTCGGAGATAATGAGGTCACCAGGTGGAAGGCGCGCACGTGTGGAGCTGTCAAAACATAAACACAACACAACACATGGTGAAACAAAGACAAAGCGGCCAATAAGACCGAAATCATGACAAATACTTTGTGAGTAACTGGAACATGTTGTACACAAACGTGGACAATTACACTGCTTCATGTTCAAAGAAAAATATTTGGTTATTATATTCATTGCTTCTTCCTAACCCCAAAATAGCTGGAAGATATCTAAAATGCAAGCCAAACCAAAGCTCGGGTTTTAGGAGGTTAATTTGTGTTCTGTGTATAGCTAACCTAATTTGTTTAGTCAGATGAAATACCATGAATCTAAATTACATTTGTAATCAAATATTAACCTCATGGATATCGTGGCATGGCCCTCAGTGTGAAAGATTGATTCTGATGAAAACTACATTTATCTTTACAGTGTTCACAGCAATATTTCTGCTAAAAATGATGTGAGGAAAAGTGAGGAGGCCCCAGCAAGCACGTCTTCAGGATCATCCAGCACCAGCCGTGACAAGGTCCAATCTAAACAAAAGAAAACAGTCCGAGACAAACCTCTGGAGAAGTACCTCTTATTAAAAGATGCTAAAGGGAAAAAATTTAAAGCAGTGCACAGAAGAAAGAGGAGCACAGAAGGAGCGCTCTGCCAGTTTTTGGTCACACCTATAGATGTTTATTATATACCATTTTATTTAGGTATTTTTTTTATGTTTATACATTCAAGAAATACAGTTGAACATGTACATTTCATACATATGTTTATTTGCACTACAGTTCACTTAGACTTCTATCATTGTGACTTTTTTGCTCTACAGCTCTGCCAGTTCTTGTTCACACAAATTAATGTTTATTATATACCATTTTACTTATGTATTTTAAGTGATTATACATTTTAGAAATACATTTGAAAATGTCTAATTTCTAAATGTTGATTTGCACTACCGTTCAGTTGCACTAAAGTCATTGTGACTTTTCTGGACCAACATTTCTGACTCCTGTTTTATTTGATTTTACTGTCATGTCTCTGATTGTTATTGCAAACTGCAGTTCATTCACAAAAATAAATGTTTGATTAAAAAACGAATTGAAAATAACGTGCCATTTTGACACTATGCATATATTTGTACATCAGTATTGTTGACCTCTTATTGTTATAACTACATACCTACTTCTTTAGCCAAATCACAAAATACAATACATTTGGGAGGAAATGTGAGAAAATTGTTAACAAGAGAAAGTGCTTGTAAAAGAGTAGTCAAAAATACACACATCGGATCACCCATTACCTTATATTTTGTGAAAGAGCTTTAATTTTGATATAACGTGTTCTATCAAAATAGTTAATTTTATGTGGAGAGTGCTGATAATAGAATCGAATTATTTGATCAAATAGATTTGATTTAACAAATGTATTTAAGTTCACGGAGATATTTAAACACACCGTTTTCAAAATGGCAATTATAATGACTATAACACGAATGCACAGTTTGCTTTTATCTGAGAAGATCATGTTTCACATGATCATACTGTCAAGTAGCTGATGGTGAGTCCTGATGGTGAGTTGAAGTAGTCTTTGTATAGTTGCTGCTGTTAGAAATCGAGCTGCTACTAGTAATATCCATGTTTTGTTAAAAGCAAGCATATGACTTGTTATTGACTAGCGTGTGGCTTTCTTCTTCTGTGTGACAAGTGAGTGTCAGAACAGAAGCATAAAATTTCGCTGTGCCCCCTTGTGTACCGGCATATATCTGTTTTGTATTAAGCGCCATCTAATGCACAGGGGGTGAATTTGCACCTCACTCGGCTCAGCGCCAGTAAAAATCGTTTGGGTGTGAAAGCAGAAAAACGTCACGTTAAACGCCGACGATAAGCGCGCACAAAAAACGTCCCGGTGTGTCAAGACCTTAAGAGTAATAACACCTTGTCTTAGCGAGTCTGGCAATTCTCCTTTATTTATAGATTCTTTATATACTGCAAGCAAAAACTGTGCTAATTTATCTCTGAAAACCTTATAAAATTCACTAAGAAGTCCATCATTACCTGAGACCGATTATCTTTTAAATTCCCAGTACTTTCTTTAATTTCGTCCAATTGTATTTCTTCATCGCAGAATAATTTGAAATCCTTACTAATAGTTTTTATTTGACCCACACTGGCCAGAAATGTATCCATATCATTAGTGACTAAATTAGAGGTGTAGAGATGGTTATAAAACATGTTGGGATACTTCGTATATGAGAAATAGCAGAGCGTGCTACACTGGTCTTCTTTGTAACAAACACTGGTGCTCTTTGGACGTTAAGAGGCAATAAAAAAAAATCCACGGCACTCGAGTGAGAAAAATATTAAAAAGCCTTTAATACACTGGGCTACATACAAAATTAAAAGGTAGATATACGCATTTCGGCTTACGCCTTCATCAGGATACACCATGAAGGCTGATGAAGGCGTAAGCCGAAACGCGTAGATCTACCTTTTAATTTTGTATGTAGCCCAGTGTATTAAAGGCTTTTTAATATTTTTCTCACTCGAGTGCCGTGGATTTTTGTATATTTAGTATGTTGGGATACTTCTTTATAATCCTCTGACACGGTATTATTTATTAATAGTCTATTAATTGAAGACATTTCTCCATTTCTCTTTTCTAAGTTAAAAAAAATACTTTGTATTCTTTTCCCCCTGTTCGAGCCACATTTGCCTTTATCTTGTAAATGCTCCTCTTGCTTTCTCTTCATAAATAGTATCCAAATCAATTTGTAATGATGATAATTTTAATAATTCTTGGGCATTTAAGGTTCCTTTACAAGAGAGTTCCATAATTTCTTTTATAATTTTACATTCTTTCTGTCTTTTAGCAGAGGCAAGTGTTTTCCCTATTGAAATGGCTGAATTCCTTATTTCATATTTAGTGAGTTCCCAATATATGTATTCATAACTTTAGCCTGAGCCCAATACCGGTTCTATTACTTTCAGACTAAATGTTTCATTTTCTAAAAGTGTCTTATTGAGCTTCCAATAACATCTGTTTGCTTTAAATTTGCTTGAACCATGTTCATTTATGTCAATTGTTATTCCTTTTTGATCTGTCAAGACTGAAGGCTCTATGGAAACAGATTGAACAGAATCTTCCAGTGTGTCTGAAATTAAGAAATAGTCAATACGTGACTGTTTGGACTGATCTTTGTTACTCCATGTATACATAATTTGGTTTGGATTTTTACGGCGCCAAATATCTATTAACCCTAAACGAAAGCACACTTTTGCTTATTTCAGCATTAACATCATGTTTTGATGGCCATCTATCCATTATTCCATTATGTACAGAGTTAAAGTCCCCACCCCATATTATTTTAGTATCAGTGAATTTATTCCCTATTTGTACTAATTTTAATTCAATGTTTTTAAAAAACACAGCATTTTGTTGTTTGTTGTTAGTGGCATAAGAGTTCACCAAGACATACCGTGACTGATCAATGCTTATTTGCAATATCACAAATCTTCCAGAATTATCTCTCTCATGGCTAAGAACATGACCTTTAAATTTCCCTTTGAGTATTGCGACCCCTGCTGCTCTGTTGCTGCCATGAGTAAACCAAATATCATTTCCCCATTGACTTCTCCAAAACTTTTCATCTTCTTTGCATGAATGAGTTTCCTGCACAACATAAAAATCTGCACCCTTACCTTTACAGTATAAAAATAAAGATTTCCTTTTCAAAAGATTACGTAAACCCCTGGCATTGATTGAAAAAATTGAAACAGACATAACATAAACTTTAAACAATCGCTTATCTTAGTAAGTACTAGAGACTTAAACTAGTATGGTCACTCATTTCTGCTTTTCTTTGCAAAAATACCTTTTCATTTTTTAACAGTGAGTACGTTTACATGCACAGAATAAGCGGATAACTATCAAAAATCTGCTTATTATAGAAAACTGTTTTCATGCGTTTACATGCAAATCAATAAACCGGCTATGCAGACAACTGCTTTACATGGGACTTGGAATTATCAGTTTTCTCGCAGGCAGTGACGTCACCACCTATAGTACATAATAGTCGATCAAAAAGCCGACGGCATATCTGTCTTAAGCTGTACTGTTGTATCTCTCATCGTGTCTGCAGAACCTGTAAATGTAACATAAGCTTCTATTTTAACAGTTTCTCTGCCAACTGCTTTAGTCGAGCGGAGACTTTTATGCATTACTTTGCACTTATTTCCGCGTGTGACGTTTATCTTTCATACGCGGAGACATGCGCACATGGACAAAACCGTGAGAAAGCGGGTTAAGGTGTTTACATGCCACGCGAAATCGCCGTAATGAGCAAAAAACTACCTGTGCCGATCGGTTTTTGCTTACGCCGTTTATGAGCTTTCCCCGATTAAAGAAAACAGTTTTACGCGTTTACATGACCCCACGTGTTATCAGTTTATTAAGCATAATCGGCGTAAGACTGTGCATGTAAACGCACTCATTATATCTACAGTAATTACAACAACAGTATCAACTAACTTATATTTTCTGTAAGACAGCTAGATAACCTTATTACTTGAACTAAATTGCAACAGCAACATAAGACAATAATCTCACATGTTAGGTTACATTTGGTAACCAAATTATGTTACGGTCTATCATTAGGTTGCACGGACCTCTTTATTATCAATGTATGCCTTGTTACCAACATAATGCGCTCGTTTTCCTTCTTTTCTCGCCTTCTCCACAAGTGGCCATAATTTTCTACGTGCCTCTTTATCAGCCAAAGTCAGGTCTTCTTTGAAACGAAGATGCTTCTTGAACAGGAGATCATTTGCTTTTGAGATCTTCCACAGCATATCCCTGGCAGACCGGGAGAGAAATCTGATGATCACGGGTCTTGGGGCATTGCTGTTCTTTAAATCTTGAAGTCTGCCGATCCTGTGCACTACATCTATGGCTTCGATTACAGAACTGTGTTGTGCCGCTGGGAACACCTCTCTGCATGTATCTTTCATCTCTTTGATGTTTTCGTCTGGTTTCTCAAGTAACCCGTACAGGCGCAGATTCCATCGTCTATTGTACCGTTCAGCATCATTTATTTGTTGCTCAAATTCTGAAATCTTTTTCTGAAATTCAGTGCACTGTGCTTTGAGGCATGCATTTTCATTTTTTAAGTTGGCTACATCTTGATGGCAGCTATCAAGTGACTTCTTAATACCTTCAATTTGGAGAGTATTTTGTTGCACTGCCTTGTCTGTTTGATCAGCTCTCTCGTCAATTTTCGCAGTCAAGATCCGGATGATGTTTTCCTGTAGTTCACTGAGAGACGGTTCATTTCCTTCATTGGTCCTGGACTTCTTTTTTGACTGTTTAATTGGCGTGTTTGGGTCAGATGTACAGTTACAGTGAGCGTCTTGTAATTGCCTCTTTTCCTTTGCAGCAGACTCCATCTCAATTTCAAGAAAGTCCTGCATTGTACCGTCTTTCCAAAATTAGCACGCGACCGTATCCCAATATTACCTTGTGTCAATTTTCAATGACCATGTCTTCCAACAAACGCCTTGTGCCTTTGTTGTTGCTTTAATCAGTTGATTTTTGCCAGTTTACAAAATTTTATGTTTTTAGAAATGAGTAAACCTTACTTTTGTTTCTCAGCTCCAAAACACACAACTGCTCACTCCGCCATCTTGAGAGCCCCTCTCAGTTCAGTTCCGTATAGGGCTGGGCAAAAAAATCGATTTTTCGATTAATCGTTTTTTAAAATGTGGTCGATTCAGAATCGATTCTCAAAGAGCAGAATCGATTTTAATAATTAATTATCCACTTGAAACCTGCTGTTCACTGTTCTTTTTATTAGTATTGTGACGAGACTGACAGGTTAGGTTCCATTTGCAACTCTTTATTGATGTTTTCAAATAGCAAACAATGGTAAACAATGGGCAAATCCAAGTAATCATAAACATATAACAGACCAGGTTCGGGGCAGGCGGCAATCAATCATAAACGTTAAACAGTCCAAGATCGGGGCAGGCAGAAAGCAGTCGTAATCGTAATCCAGTCCAAGTTCAGGGCAGGCGGCAAGAATCAATAAACCAAGAGACAGTCCAAAATAACACCAGGAAGTCAAACACAGGTACACACAGGGAAAACGCTCAGAAATGCTGCTAGGGCAAACAAGACTTCGCAAAGTTCAGGTGGCAGAGTCCCAGGTTAAATAGACCCGCTGATACGCTGCAGCTGGTGTGTAATCAGCGGGTCACAGTGCATGATGGGGAATGTAGTTAATATTCGGGTGAATGGGAAGTACCGGGAGCGTTGGCGCTGACATCCGTCACAGAGCCCCCCCCCCTGCGAGCGGCTCCAGACGCGGGAAGTGTTCTTTCGAGGACGACCTCGGGGACGAGGGGCAGGTTTATCCGGGTGTAGTCTGTGAAATTCATGGATGAGGTTGGGATCCAAGATGTCGTTAGCGTTTTCCCACGACCTCTCCTCGGGACCATACCCCTCCCAGTTGACGAGGTACTGCAGATTGGAGCCCTGACGTCTGGAGTCCAGCAGCTCGCTGACCAGATAGGCCTCTTCTCCGTCCACCATGATGGGAGGGGGCCCTGATCCTCCAGAATCTACAGCCGCTCCCGGGTCCTCGGCAGGTTTTAACAGGGAAACATGGAAAGTGGGAGAGATACGGTAATTAGGGGGGAGATCAAGACGGTAGGAGACAGGATTAACTTGTTTCATAATTTTAAAAGGACCAACATACCTGGGACTCAACTTTTTGCAGGGGAGACGAAGTTTCAGGTCTCTGGACGAGAGCCAAACCAACTGACCAGGTTCGTAGTGGGGTTCTGGGGTTCTATGTCTTTTTCTTTGACCTTCCTGATGGCTCGGGACAGATGAACGTGAGCTTCTTGCCAAGTTTCCTGACTTCGAGTGAACCATGCATCGATGGCCGGAATGTCTGCGAGTTCTTCGTCCCAAGGGAAGATGGGTGGTTGGTATCCCAGGACGCATTGGAATGGAGTGAGACCCGTGGAAGTTTTCTTAAGGGAATTCTGTGCATATTCCGCCCAAGGTAGGAAGCGACACCAGTCATGCTGATTCTTGTGACAGTAAACTCTGAGAAACTTAGTTAACTCTTGATTAAGACGTTCAACTTGACCATTGGATTGTGGGTGATAACCGGATGTAAGACTGATGTTGATGTTTAAAGCTTTGAAGAATGCTTTCCATACCTTGGACGTGAATTGTGGAACCCGGTCAGATACGATGTCCTCAGGCAACCCGTAATACCGGAACACACAGTGAAGTAGCTGTTCAGCAGTTTCCATGGCGGATGGCAGCTTGGGCAGAGGGATAAAACGACATGCTTTAGAGAAACGATCAATGACAGAAAGTACCACTGTGTTACCATCAGACCTAGGCAGATCCGTCACAAAATCCACCGCTATGTGAGACCATGGTCTCTGTGGGATCACAAGGGGTTGGAGGAGACCAGCTGGATTCTGGTGTGGGGTTTTACTGGCTGCGCAAACCGTACAGGCGTTCACCACCGCGCTGACATCAGGTAACATGGACTGCCACCAGAACTTGTTCTTCAGCATCACCAATGTTGAGTTAATGCCCGGGTGTCCAGAAGAGAGAGATGTGTGTACCCATTGAATGACCTGCTTCCTGTGAGAAGGAGGAACGTAAGTACGGTCTGCAGGGCATTCCGCTGGTGGTGGGTTAGCATTGTTGAGCTGGTTTATTTCTTGCATAACGTTCCACTGAACAGGAGCTACAATGAGGGAGGGTGGGATGATGGGCTCGGAACAAACAGGCTGGGGTGAAGAATCAAAGATACGTGACAATGCATCTGCTTTGGTGTTTTTGGATCCAGGTCGGTATGTGATAGTAAATTGAAATCTAGTGAAGAACAGAGCCCACCTTGCCTGCCGGGTATTGAGACGTTTGGCAGATTGTAAATATTCCAGGTTGCGATGGTCTGTGAGAATCAGGAAAGGGTGTTGGGCGCCCTCTAGCCAATGCCGCCATTCTTCCAAGGCCGCCTTCATAGCTAAAAGCTCCCGGTTACCCACATCATAATTTCTCTCAGCAGGATTCAGTTTTCTAGAATAGAAAGCACAGGGGTAAACTTTGCCTGGATTACCTTGTCTCTGTGATTATACCGCGCCCACTCCAGAATTCGAGGCATCCACCTCGACTATGAAAGGCTTCTCGGGATCTGGATGATGCAGAATGGGGGCTGAAGTAAAGCGGGTCTTGAGGTCACTGAAGGCGGCTTCGGCTTCCGGGTTCCATGTGAGCTTGTGATTAGACTTATGCACAAGTGAAGTTAAAGGTGCAGCAACCATACTGAAATTCTTGATAAATCTTCTATAAAAGTTAGCGAATCCCAGAAATCTTTGGAGTTCCTTTACCGTAGTTGGTTTGGGCCACTGTAGAACTGACTCCACCTTCTTTTCTTCCATAGCCACCCCGTCTGGACTTATGATATACCCCAGGAAGGACGTAGATGACTGGTGAAACTCACATTTTTCTGCTTTCACGTAGAGTTGGTGTTCAATGAGGCGTTGGAGGACTGTTCTGACATGGACGACGTGTTGTTCTGGGGAATCAGAGTAAATCAAGATGTCGTCAATGTAAACAATTACGAATCGGTTGAGCATGTCCCGGAGCACATCATTAATAAAGGACTGGAACACAGATGGACTGTTACAAAGACCGAAGGGCATCACCAAATATTCGTAGTGACCATCGCTGGTGGAGAAAGCTGTCTTCCATTCGTCCCCTTCCCGAATACGAATCAGGTTGTAAGCACTACGGAGGTCCAATTTGCTGTAGATCTTGGCGTTGCGTAGTTGCTCCAAAGCAGCAGGTACTAGAGGTAACGGATAGCGAAACTTCACCGTGATGTCATTCAGGCCACGATAATCAATACAGGGTCTTAGACTGCAATCTTTCTTGCCCACGAAGAAAAACCCTGCAGATGCTGGTGATGTAGAATGGCGTATGAAGCCCTTCTCAAGCTCCTCTGCGATATATTTCTTCATGGCTTGTTGTTCAGGTTCGGATAGAGGAAAGATGCGCCCCCTAGGTGGTACTGTATCAGGTAACAATTCGATAGCACAATCACTGGCTCGATGAGGTGGTAATTGCGTGGCTTTGGTCTAGGCTTGCCGCGATAGACGGTGAAACGGTGATAACCGGTGCTTTAGCCTCTCACCGGTTATATCACTTGCCCACCGCGACACCGTCTTTCACCGTCGTTTTGATATTTTCGTGTAATTAAATCATTTAGTTTTGTTAGAGAGAGCAAACACTTACAACTGAATGTGTTTGTTGTCTGAATTCAGCGGAGCTGAACGCATGTCGCGTCACAGAGCAGCAGGTGTCAGATTTCATTTATTTCTGTCAGAGTTTGCAAGGTGAGCTGACTGACCAGATTATGACAGAAGCTGCGTGCTTACTCGTTTTTATTATAATATACATATATGATGTTTAATATAAGCGAGGTCGTTTTGTTGTTGTGTTTTTCATCAAGAAAAATATTAAACCCATCATTCAAGCAGCGCTTTTATGGAGAAGTAGCCGGTTGCTCTGCTTGGGACTGGCGGGTTCTTTGAGAATTACCTGCGCACATTGACTCAAGCACTTAAGTAAACCAGCTGTTGCACTCGAATTGCACCCAAATTCATAGGCGATTTAACGCAGCTGACGCAAGCGCTGCATTTAAACAGTTGCGTAAATTCAAAAGTGAAAGTAAAATGTGCACGTCTGCATGCGCATTTATAAGCCCCTCCCACTCGGTGACACCGGGATCACCGAGTTTGTGATGCGCTGATTAACCGGTGGGAAAATTACGTCACCGCGGCAACCCTACTTTGGTCTTGCTGAATGCAATAGCTAGGTCTGAATACTCGTTGGGAACATTATCAGGTAAACTGGGAACTGGTTTAATTTGTGATGTACACACAGAGAGATCAGGTGACTTACTCAGACAGGATTTCCTACATTCATCACTCCACTTCAGAATACACTTTTCCTTCCAAGAAACGAGTGGGTTGTGTAGATGCAACCAGGGAAAGCCCAAAATAACTGGATTATGAGGAGATGAGATGACATAGAAGACAATCTCCTCTGTGTGGTCGTGTTCGGTAACAAGTGTGATGCTTTGAGTGATATGCGTGACGTGACCGGTGCCCAATGGTCTCCCGTCTAACGCTGCGATAGAGAGAGGGGGTACACAAGGGGTTACTGAGATTCCATGAGACTTCACTAATCCCGCATCAATAAAGTTTCCCGCAGCCCCGGAATCAAGTAAAGCTTTGGTATGAAATTTACTTTGTTGCCATGACAACGAGACAGAAACTTCCATACATTCAAATGTAGTAGGTGGAATAGATGCACTCACCCGACCTAAGCATGTCTGAGCTGGTCGTGAGGGACAGACGGCCAGGACATGGCCAGCTTCACCACAATACAGGCATAGACGTTGACGAAAGCGGCGTTCTCTCTCACCCGCCGTGAGTCGTGCTCTGCCCACTTGCATGGGTTCACTAGTGTCAGGTGAAGGTACTGAGTGAGTCGCGTAAGTCTCAAATACACGGACTGGTCTGCGACTGCGTACTAGATTATCCACTCGTATAGCCAGCTTGACGAATTCATCAAAACTCCTCCCTTCGTCACGGCAGGCTAACTCGGACTGTAATTCTTGACTTAAACCTTGACGAAACAATGTCTTCAATGTATCTTCAACCCAGTTGGTCTGTGCAGCGAGTGTGCGGAAGGTCAGAGCGAATTCGGCCGCTGAGCGGCGCCCTTGTCTAAGGAAGAGTAGTTGTTCACCTGGGTCTCGACCTCCTGCTGGGTGTTCAAACACAGCTCGCATGGTGCTCTTAAACTCATCAAAGGTACATTGGTTAAAGTTGCCAGCTGCCCATAATGCCGTAGCCCACTCTAATGCTTTCCCAGTAAGCAAAGAACAAATCAACGAGATTTTACTAACCTCCGTGGTGTAAGTGTTGAGTTGCTGGGCGATGAAAAGCTCACACTGCATGAGAAAGCCTTTACATCGATCTGGGGTGCCATCAAACTTTTCAGGAAATGCCAGACGGGGTGTAACTGAAGCCAGGGGCGTGGCTCTGGGTTGAGTTGGCTGAGGCGTGGGAACTGGTGTAGCGGCGGTGTTAGCTGACGTAGCTAAGCTCTGCACAGAGCGAACTAATTCCTCCGTGAGAGAGGTCAGTCGGACTAACTGATGTTGATGAGCCGCCAGGATGTTTGCTTGTGTGGACAGCTCGCCTGTAAGCTGTGCCACGGTTGCTGGAGCCTGTGGTGGCGAAGTCTTCTGTGACGAGACTGACAGGTTAGGTTCCATTTGCAACTCTTTATTGATGTTTTCAAATAGCAAACAATGGTAAACAATGGGCAAATCCAAGTAATCATAAACATATAACAGACCAGGTTCGGGGCAGGCGGCAATCAATCATAAACGTTAAACAGTCCAAGATCGGGGCAGGCAGAAAGCAGTCGTAATCGTAATCCAGTCCAAGTTCAGGGCAGGCGGCAAGAATCAATAAACCAAGAGACAGTCCAAAATAACACCAGGAAGTCAAACACGGGTACACACAGGGAAAACGCTCAGAAATGCTCCTAGGGCAAACAAGACTTCGCAAAGTTCAGGTGGCAGAGTCCCAGGTTAAATAGACCCGCTGATACGCTGCAGCTGGTGTGTAATCAGCGGGTCACAGTGCATGATGGGGAATGTAGTTAATATTCGGGTGAATGGGAAGTACCGGGAGCGTTGGCGCTGACATCCTTCACAAGTATAGTATTTGTATTTAATCTATATTTATTGAGTTGAATCGAGTATAAAAACTGCCCCGAGAACCGGAATCGAAAATTGAATCGAGAATCGAAATGATTTGTCAGCTTGTGAATCGAAATTGAATCGATCTGGAAAATCTGAATCGATGCCCAGCCCTAGTTCCATATTTGTTGCAGAGCGGCTGCGTGCTGAAGTGACGAGGACCCATGAGGTCTCGCAAATTCACATGATGATCAGGCAATGCCTAGTTCTGTCTCCGCCCATTATGCCGTTGAATTATGACATTTTTACAAACCAGCCCAGATCACAACACGAGATCTCGCATAGACAGAGCAGTACATCAAATCCATACAAAATTCAAAAAATAAGAAGTCTGCTAAAACCATTTATTTATGTTCTATCTTTAATGTATTTATTTGAAACTCCCCCTGTTCTTGTCTATTATTTGTTGTTTCTGTATTTATAACTTTAGTTGTGTGTGTTTGTAATGTTTGTATTGCAAAGATTTAATAAAGGGAAAAAAACACGAGATCTCGCAAATTCAGGTATGATCACGCGATAAAGTCATGGCTCCACCCTGCGGAGCTGTCCGGCATCCGTCAAAAATAGAAGGAGCTGTGATGGTTTCGGAGC
Source organism: Paramisgurnus dabryanus (assembly GCF_030506205.2). Lineage (NCBI taxonomy): Eukaryota > Metazoa > Chordata > Actinopteri > Cypriniformes > Cobitidae > Paramisgurnus > Paramisgurnus dabryanus. The sequence continues at coordinate 37,557,238 of NC_133350.1, read as the reverse complement.
GCAGTCAGTGAAAATACACACATTAACTTGAATGGAAACCGATTGACTCCGCCTCCGTTCCGCAGCGGATCCGCAGCCTTTCCGCAGTCGGTGGAAATTGGGGGTTACTGAGAAGCCAAAAGCAGAGAATAACTAGCAACCCCAACAACTGTGATTCACATTTTAAGATTTATATTTTTAGCTTTAAAGACTTTATCTTTGTTTATCTGCAGCGTCCGCACTGCAAATGAATGTTTCAGCCTGAACTTGACTTTCACCCACATGCTTTTCATCAACAACAAAATTTCAGCAACAATTTTCTGTAAACATATGCCTGAATAAGTTAAATATTGTCAACAAATGCTGTTGTATATCGATGTATTAAGATACTTCTAAGCTTAGTTAGCATTGCTCCACAAATATGAATTTGTGCGTCTCTCACCTTCACTCCATGACCTAACGTCCTTTATTTTTGACAGCTGTCAGTGAGAGGAGATGATAGTGGGCGGGCTTTTGTGTGACGTTGACCTGTAAATGCAGATATGATGGCTGGATTGCGTTGGCCTCGACTACCTCTGCATCAGGACACACAGATCGGATTCCGAACACAAACGCGTTTACACTTGTCTTTACAATGTGTATGTGGACAACATCCAGATACAGGTCGCATGTTAATGCCAAGTGTAAACGAAGCCTTTGTGAGCGACTGGACACGGTTACAGAAATTACAGAAATTAAGACCTGGGCGGGGGATGTATACTGCTTGTGGACAACCTGCTAATTGCTAGAAGCTAGTGGGAGGTCCGGCGTATCTTGGGAAAGTGATAGAGACTTGGGGGTACGCAGTGGTGTAGTCTACGTGATACGCAGGTATACGCCGTATACCCACTAGAAATGGTCAAGGATTTCCGTATACCCACTAAAAATAGCACAAGGATGCGTAACAGCATGGTTTTGTGACATATTTTTAAACTTTTAATCATAATATAAATGTGAAGCACTGATCATTAGCATGCTACACTTGCCACTTTAGCGGGTTGAAATACATATTAGGCTATATACTTCCTGCCGAACTGCGCGATCCGATCGGCGTATGAATAGGCTTGTTTGAGATGAGCAAATTCTGCGCAGAATCGATCACCGGTGATCAGCGCAAGATGCATTCCGGTTAGAAACGTGTCCGACTTACGTCCGACTTGCTCTGATGTCACACTGACGTGTACAAAATAACTCTCGCGATGGAGAGGCGGGCTCGTCGGATTCTACAGCCGAGCGCAGTTGCTCTCCACCGACTGCGTTGACGAAAAGCACGATGGGAAAAGACTTGCTGACGACACAGCTTAATGCTGATTTGCCCGGGAATGTCAGCTGATGACTTTTTAATTCTAAAAACTCCATTTCCTGTAGTAGTTTTTATATTTATTCAACTTGTTCGTGACTTATGAAATTGATATTATTAATAAATTCCTTTAAACTTTTGTAATGGTGTTGTATTATTTGTACAGTGTGCTGTTTATATTTCACACAGAAACGAATTTGTATTACGTCTAGACTTAGATTACATTCCAACATTTACTAAGAAGCCTTTTCCAATAATGAACAGTTCAGCTTTGTGATTCTCCTTATAAACATCTTAATGTAAATGCATTTGTTGGTATTTCAGTTGCATCTATTTAATCCGCGATAAAATACGCGAACGCGATCTCTTCCATTGCTGACGTTTGCAGTCAACAACACAGCGAGATTCATGATGAAGCGTCCGGCTTGCCTACAGTTTTTTCACTCCTCCCCTCACTGCAGCCGGCTACTCTCGCCTATATTTCAGGCGAGGCAAGCTGCATCTCAAACAAGCCTATTTTCTATGAAATCAAATTACTATAGTGACGCGAAAGTGACTGGGGAGCAGAGTGGTTGTGACGCCACAGGGAAGTGACAGCAAAGCACCGCGGAGCGACTCCAGTTATCACATGGAGAAATCTGCTTTGAATCGCTCTCGCGGTACTTTGACATCACCAAGAGGTCTGCTTTACGCCAAATGAAGTCGAACCTGCAGTGTAGCTGCTACCGAGAAGTGAACGAGTGAAGCAGTGCTGCAACATAAAATCCATAGAGTTTACAACGCACATGTGAGTACAACATTTAAATCATCAGTCCAGTTTATTACTTTATCTGGAGGTAAGGCTCCAAATGCAATAAAATAAGCCCGTGATAATATCCTGATGGTTTTTAGCTGCCTTCAGTTCCTCTGCATGTTTGCTTGTGCTTCACAGTGTTAAACTTTCCTTCTCTGTGTTCATTTATATATCTGCGTTCAAGATCATCTTGACAAGATGTATATGATCTTAAACTTCTGTGAGGAAATTCATGTCTGCGTTGATGTTCAGTTTAGACTTGCAAATTTTAGGCTACAGGATGGTCTTGTAATAATAATTAAGTATAAGCCTATTTTCATTTTTAGACAATGCTTATATGCAAAAAAATAAGCTTTAATATCAATGACTATGCAAATTATAGTTAATTCATGGTCATCTTAAATGTGTATTAATTAAAAACATATAGTTGTCAGATAATATCTATTGAAAGAGTGAATATTTTTTTCTCCTTCAATGCATGTGTTTGCCACGGATTGAAGATTGTAAACCGTTAATTTAATTTTAATTAACAGTTGAGTAACTTTTGTTCCTGAGTTAGATGTTGATTAACACTAAACCAGTCTAAAATCAGTCCAGTTTCCCCAGCTGTAAACCCATTGGCTGTTAAAGTCTTTTTTTCTTATAATAAACTGACATGTTGAGAACACATTCAGTTTATGTGTTTATGAGTACACTTTCAGAATGCTCTTAGTTACATGAAGATCCATACTGTATGCATCTGTGAGTGTGGTGGTGCTTATGAGGTGTCGCGCTAGGACGAGTAAGCATAAGGGTGAGAGGGAAAAATCACAGTATACTCACTACAAAAATCTAGACTACACCACTGGGGGTACGTTAGGCTCGTTGGAAAAGCCGGGCCTGGTTAGTTTGGCAAAACACTATTACTTCGTATGTTCATGTAGAATTGTAAAATAAAGCAGTTAAATATTTCTTTTAACTTTTGAAAACTACGGTAGCTGGTCACTGGCTTTGCAGGAGAAACCACGCTGCAAACTAACTGGCATAGCGGTTAGCCACCTAGTCGTTCTCAATGGCAAATGACTGCTAAAACAACTACTTTATTTAAGTCCACAATTCATAATACATATACATAAGGACATAAATGTTACAGATACAAAACATTGCTGAGGCCAGATCCACCAGTGTGAATCTAATGACAATTTAAACAGCAGATTTATGGATACACACAACACCTTCTTCTCCATATATGACGACTTCCAATGATGGAGGATATTGAGCAATATTTAGCCATTTGCTTTGCCCTTGCTTTTGTAAAGCCAACTATCCTGAACCCCCTAATGACCAGCCTGTGCACATGCCCCAGGCTGCCAAAAATGAATACCAAGTATTGACATTTATAGCCAAGGCCAGTTATTCGCTGTACAAGAGGTTGATATTTTACTAGCTTTGTTAAGTAAGCCTCCTCTAGACATGAATCAAAACAGCAGCCTACTTCCAGGATGAACACATCCTCTTTGTGCTCATCAATGATTATAATATCAGGCCAGGTGGCGTTTAAATCAGAGAACAAAGACACTGTAGGACACTTAGAAAACATTTGTGGATTAACAACACAATTTACATGTATTGACACATTTGGAGAAAATAATAATGATAAATTCTCAGATAAAATGTCCACTATCCTATCATGCCTGGAAATGTAAAGACTTTTGTAATAGTGACACCCATTTAATATGTGTGACATAGATTCTATAACTTGTTCTTGCCCATGATGTATACACCATGATGGGTAGGAACGAGGATACCAAATTGACACACACACACACACACACACACACACACACACACACACACACACACACACACACACACACACACACACACACACATTCTGGTTTCCATGTTTTGTGGGGACATTCCATAGACGTAATGCATTTTATACCATACAAACTGTATATTCTATTCCCCTTACCTGCCCCATTCCCTAACCCCAACCATCACATAAAACTTTCTGCTACTTCACATTTTCAAGAAACATCATTCTGTTTGATTTATAAGCTTGTTTCCTCATGGGGACATCAAAATGTCCCCACAAGGTCACAAAAACACTGGTATTCCTATCTTTGTGGGGACAATTGGTCCCCACAACGTGATAATTACCAGGTACACACACACACACACACACACAAGTTCACAACCTCGACGTGCACCAATTCGTGGGCAGGATGATGTCAGTTTACGCTGCTAACAATATCTATATAGCCTACTGTCTACAAACATTAATAATATTAACATTACTATACATCATTTAAAAGGTGTAACTTACGGGTTTATCATTAGTGTATGGTCTTTGTTTTGAGATACAGGTGCTCTAGGATCATAAATGTAGTATTTTGTGACAGAAGTCCAGATGACAACATGCAAAATATAAATGTGACTTCTTACCTTTTGTGTTGATATAACGATCGCGAATCGAGTCCAGTTTGTTTCGGATGTGTGAATAATCCATGAAAGTCCAATTAAATACATCCAGTGACCATTTTTGTCCACAAATGCGTATAATCTGTGAAATATAGATATACAGTCTGTAGTTTACATCAGATTTCGCATGAACGTCTTGTAATAGAAAATAATATCGCCTAAAAACTGAGGACTATTTACGTCGTAACACACTGTATATGAGATTACACTTTAGGTTTGTGTAAACACATAAACACGCGTTAAAACTTTGTTTTTAAAAGTAGGCGGGAGTATAATCCATAATATCCAAATAGCGCTGTTATTTCTGTGAGCCATGATAACAGTTAGAGGATATCAGCAAAGTGACTGCTCTCTAGTTACCTGGTGGGTGGAGACCTGGGTAGTGGGGTGGTGGGCGGGAAAATTCAAACGGAATGTGACGACAAGGCTAGTTACGTCACAACGGAGCTGTGTTTGAAACCGTGCAATCTGAGACTCAAGGCAGAGGACATTCAGAAACCTGTATCTCACTCAAAACTGCTTGGATGGATTTTTTCCAATTTTGTATACGTGTGGAAGCACCAGAGACACAAAAGAACAGCACAAAACCCAGAAAAAGTTAGTTTTTTATAATATGGGCACTTATGCCTATAAAGTAGTTTGAAGTTAAACTACATACAGTACATTGTCAATCTCTGTATCCCATAGTATGCATGCCAACTAAAAAAAAAAAAAACTCATACCAGTGATAACTTTTATTTCAAAACAAAAATAATTGTTTTAAAAAAACATAATACACACATACAGATAATCACGTACATTAACTGTACACACACAATCAACCCTGAATGAAAAAAACCTTCTGTCATCACCTACATACCAAGGTGGGCAGTCCTTGTATATTTCAGAGTCAACAAGCTGACCACCCGGAGCTCTTGCATATATGCACTCTAGTTCACATCATCTTATTTAGATAAAATACAGAACAAACAATATTGAATCATTTTGAAGAAATTGGCAATTGGAAATAGGCATTAACATAGTTAGAGAGTCATACAATTAATTTTTTTATATATATGTTACACGTATTATAGGAAAATGTTAGACAACATATATGCTTGAGTGTTATTGGCTTTGTCTGTAAAGTACCTAAGAGACTTACTTTGTTTATGAACAACATAAGCCAGTTAAAAAAAGTTTGTCAACACAAAGTTAAATTTGACTTGAGAAAACATATCCTAAAAGTTTGAAATAGCAGGTTGACCATTTTCAGTTTTCAGATCAAAGTAGTTTTCAAGCTGAAAGTTTTGAAGGCAATACAGTCTATCAGACGTAGACAGTCTGGGAACCATATGCTAATTTTCTTGTATTTGAGGCATGGTTTACGAATGCCCAGAGCCGTTTATTGGGCGCTACAAATGTCTATCAAATGCGTCTGTACGTAGGTCATAGCCAATCGTTTTAATTATACCAGATGACGTATGTAGAGCGACATCAATTCAAACGTAAACAACTGTTATCGGTTCGTGTGCACGCAGCTGAAAGCTATGCAACTAAACCGCTAGCTGTAAATTGTATTGAAAAGCAACACATTTTAGTGGCACTATTACAACCACAGTACAGGCATAATGACAAAATGATATTAATAAATACCACTTACCATTTATAAGTTAATTGTACTTCGTCGACTAAGATGCCTAGCAGGTTGGCCCTATAAAACTCTGTGGTTTATGTCATGCCATATCCATTCTTGGATATGAAATTGTTTAACGCCAAAAGTTGCTCTTTTTTTAAATAAAATTGCGTTCAAAACTACTTAGAACATTATCTAAGGGTGCATTGAAAAGTAACTTTGCATCTGTTGCCGTGTCATAACAAATAACAAAACTGCCTCGGTGTGTTGCATAGACGTCGGTATCGTCTTGCTGCCCCCTCCCCGTTCTGTGATTGATTCCATATTTCAGGGGCAAAAAAAGGGCCATATAGTTTCCATGCTAGACTTGCAGCGTGAATAAATTTGCGCCGCAAGGCAACATGGGGAAACCAAGGCTAGTTGGTCCCTCCAACTTGCATTAGTCAAAGTCATGGGGGAGTAATGTTAGGGTTACCAATATTTTTCAAAATAAATTCTTTTTGTGTTCTGCAGGAAACATACAGGTTTAAAATAACAAGAAGGTGAGAAACAGATTTTCATTTTGAGGTGAACTTTAATATCAGTGTAAAGTAAACTCAGCGGACATTGTTATTTTAATAAGCACAATTAAAAAATTAATCTAGCAAAAATAATACCACAAGGGTTTATCATGTTTTAGTTAAAGTATATTTTTGACACCTGACCCTAGAACCGCCCCTGGTGACAATTGCTGTGTAGCATCTTCTTCCAGTTTTTCTTTATTAGATAAAACAAACTTTAACTTATTACCAACAGACCATTTTAACCAACATACAACTGGTGTTTGTAAAAAATGAGAAGCTTGGATACAAAATAATAATTAATAAATAATAAATAAATGCTCATTTACACGAAAACATGTCAGATGCACATAGAGGGTTTTGCATTTAAGCTCTTCAAATGTATCTTAAATTTGTAGAAAAGCTGTCTGAAATGACTAAATCGTCATACAAACATGTCTTTAAAACAATAATTAAAAAATATCCAAGGCACTCGAATGATGTAGAAAAAAAAGTTAAAAAGCCTTGATTTTATCATGGCTTAATCTTTTAAAAACAGGTGATAAATAAATACACCTAAATGTTGCGGCTTACAAGCATTCGTCAGGGTGTCTTAAAAACACTTTTACCTTTCAAATTTAGGACACAAAAAAAGTTATTCTATGTACTGTATGATGATTATGTTGTTCTTCATAAAAGTTACACTGAGGCCAATGGTGTTTAGACATCCTACCTGTTCCATCTATATATACAGTACAGGATATCTGGTAGTTTTAATTGTACCCGTTTGACAGTAAAAGCCTCAGAGAGGAGGTGAAATGAAAATGGGTTTTCAATGTACAATGTAATAGTGAGGAGTAATAATAAAAGAGACAATTACCAGTATAAAATAGAGCTACTTAAAACAGCTTTCTGCATTAAGTAAAAAACATGATAAAATATGGTACAGCATGCCAGTAAAATAACATATGAAATGCTGTAGGCAAGCCTGAATTAGACAGAAGATAGGATGAGAGGTTGAGAAATACAATTTACATAAAAAAAAGATATCCCGTTACTTTGTGTCAAATTCAACATGCTTTTGCTTCCTGATCAGCTGACTAGTAATAGAGTGCTTGGAGTCCTCTTTTGTCCTACGTTGTTCACTTCGTCCTCTTACCTGATAGCCCACCTCTCTCATACCCACACAGGAACGACTCCTCTGCCCTGGCATTTTCATTTTAACATCACCGAAACTGGCAGAACTGTCTGTAATAGCTGTTGTAAAAATTTGGTCAGGATTGTTTGTGGAACTTACAGGATGGCGAATGTTACCAATAGCCTGCATGTGCTTCAAATGGCTACTCTCGCTCAGAGGGTCACTAAGTCTGTGTTTATGAGGTCTGTGTCTTTGTTGTAACTGATGAGCCCTGCTTTCACTGTAGCTTCTTTTAGGAAAACCTGAGTCTTTGCCTTTCAAAAGTGGACTCAACCGTATGTCTTGGTGGTGGGCATAAGGGCGGCACATTCCGTTTGTGATGGGGTATCTGTTCTTGCGATTCGAAGAGCTACAGCTTGGAAGCTGCAGAGTTGGAGCGCTGGCCAAGGAGGACAGTAATGCCAAGGGAAAAGCTCGCTGGCACTGGAGGATACATTTAGGAGAGCTGAGGCTGGAATGAGTAGATGTATGAGGCCAATGGCGAAATTTTGGTGTCGGGGCACTGGATTTATTGCATTCCTCTTGGACAGTTTGGATCTGATGCCATTCCTTTAGTAACAGACGATCCAAGTACCTCTCCAGCGGTCCAACAGGCTTTGGGTGAGGAATCCCTTTGCCATCTGTATTTAAGTAGACGGCTAGCTGCTTGAGACTCCAAGAATTAAAAGGAGGTGGTAAGAAATCTGGATACCTGCCACTGGAATTGTTGCGTCCTCGACAAGAAAGTCTCAAGGATCGAAAGTCAGGTGGATCTATGACCTCCGCACGTAAGTTAAGGTCCGGAGGTGTGGTTTGAGAAGGAATCAATAAACGTCTCTCAGAATCAGACAGATCACTTGCAGTGTCTGAGTCCTCTTGAAGTGCAGGTCCCTCATTTTGAGTTCTACTTTCTGATGAGTCTTCTTTTGGTGCTTTTACAGAACTCTGGCTGCTGCTCTCTTTTCCACTATTGCTGCTTTGTTTCTGTCTTCTTTCCCTCTGTCCGTTTTTGGAAGAGGTGTGAGATTTGATCTTGGTGTTGTGCTGCCTTGAAGAACCAAAAGACCATTTATGAGAAAAAAACATAATTGAATTGTTTTTTCTTATCACTGTTCTGACCTAACCTGGCTGAGTCGTCGATCAGAATTTTACGTCTTGTCCTTCTTAACCTCTGAGAGTCCTGTAGACAGTAACACTTAAAATTGCATTAAGCAGATATGTTCCCTTTACAGTTCTTGAGTTCCAGTATTATTATATTTATTGACAAATTTACGTGAACGTGAAGTATTACTTACAGTTCCAGCTGGCAGGCTGATCCCACTTTTAGGTGGCTGGTGCATTGTCTTTGTGTTTTTCTTGCTTTCAATGAAAAAAGTAAGGTTGATCAGCCAAGAAGTAAATTGATTTATTTATTATTTCACTTATTTTTAAATGTAATTAGAAATTTTTTGAAAGTAAGCACTATTTAAAAGCACCTAGACATAATTAATTTTAATGACTTATCTGTGCAACATAAACTGATGATAATCTGGCTGGTAAAGGCATATTGCAAAATAATATTTCTTAATATTAACCCGCTGTTTTACCTTGGTGCATGTCCACAACCTTTAATTTCTGTCTCATCAAAGGAAACAAGCTCATTTTGCGCGGTAAGCAAAGTGCGGTCCTTTGTGACTGTTCCCATCACTGGCATTTTTAAAGCAGAGTAAAAGAGAACAAAAATTCTCTCGTTTTTCTTTATAGTGGACGATTCCACACAAGATCCTTTATAATAGACGGTTCTTCCATTTCTCTCGTGCATTTCAGGATTACTCCCACGATACGGGTTTTCTGACAGACCCAGATAATCCGCCGGGCATCTTTTCCGGTCTGTATGAATAATTCAGCGATGATCTGATCAGCCCGCCTGTTAGGAGATGCATCGGTCAAATTTTAGACGCTACGCTCTATCTCACATTTGCGATAGGCTACTCGATGCTTGCTTTTTTTTATTATTAAGAAAATATAAACAAAACAATTGTTGTCTACTCGATGCTTTTAAATGAGGATATTTACGCAGGCACGGATGCTGAATGGCGCATTGTTGCGTGGGAAATGTAGTCATTATATGTTTGTAAATATGGGCGAATTCAGATCGGAAGTATATGGCATTTTCCCTTCGAAGATCAAACTCTTTGTGTATACTTGTCGAATAGAGCAACGAAAACAGCGTCATTTTCTCTTTTATCTGGTGCGACTGTCCCCGTCCCGAAGCGCAAAAACGCCCTTTGGAATTCGCCGTTGACACTTCAAACAAACACTTCCTCACTAGTGTGTGTATCGCAAACGCTTGGCTGATTGTAATGGGAGCGTTGTAATGTAAGAATGGAGAATGTTTTGTTTTCACGATTGATCTCGTGCTACGCAATTAATGACGATCTTTTTGAAATATGAACTGTACATGGATTATTTTTAGTCAGGGCGTGAGGGTGTTTGATCTAATAATAACCTACTGTATGGTGTCCAACTCCTGCGCAATCTGTAGTTAAATGTCATAGGTGCTTATAACCGCACCGTATAAACAAGCGATGAAAACATTTTCTTATTTTGAAATTAATATTTGGTTTGTATGTAAATTTTTTATAGCACACAGTGACAGCTTTCTTGAAGCTTTTGGTGTTTATATTTACTCTTTACCCTAAGGTAAGAGTCTTTTTGCAGATTGTGAATATCCATAATCTTGCTTTATTGCATTGTACAGTTTTATTTCTCAGTAAATGAACTATACATAACATAAAATATCATTTTAATAAAAATGATGCATGTTTCTTATTTTATTGATTTACAAAACTCGAATTAAACATTTTTATGGACTTAAACTTGAAAGTGTAAAGCATGAAGTTCTGCAGAGAAGCATCACACTCATGTGGTTCTTTGATTGAAATGCCTATAGTATGCTGTCATTTTGAGAAAAGACTGCCATGCTGCAAAAGCTCAAATAAGATATGCGTTTTGATTTGTTTAATATCTTCTGGTTGAAGATTTAGTTATTTAAGTTTTGATGATTTTACTGTTACTTTAAAGTGTAAAAGCTGATATTAAGAATAAGAATGGGTTTCAAAGTTATACATTCTCTATTCAGAAGTTAAAGGTTTGCATCTTCTAAATGTGTCTGTTTAAAAGCATTTTATTCTGGGGAATAAAGTATTAAAAATGTTGTGGGTAGGCCCGAAAATGTTTAACATCAAAGTTATTTATGGTATTGTGTATTGGTTTGTTGAGAGTAATGTGTTTTAATCTTCTTTTTAGATTTTTGGCCATAAAAACACAAAGAGAATGAAATCACATGGACATGGGTCAGGGCCTGACATGGAGTTCACAAGTGGCTTAAGTGAAGTGTATAGACCCATCAAGACATTTCGCCTTCGAGATATTTATGATCCTAAACCACCTCAACAAAGGAGTCCGGTGGCAATACGGCCACCCAGCCCCAAACCAGGTCCCCCTCAGGAGCCCACAGCCCAGCGCAGACTGTCATGCGAGCCAGAACCAAAGCCCATCATGAGGAGACGGGCAAAATCTCTCTCATCCACAACAGATAAACGAGCATGCAAAAACATGCAGGTCCGCTTTGTGGATTCTCTCGGGCTGGAACTGGAAGATGTGAAGTTCTTCAAAGCTAGCGAGGACCCAATGGTGCCAGTCCATGTGATCACCAGACTGCTGGCAAGCTCAGAGCTCGCCTCCAGAAAAAATCTTGAGCTCTCCCTACCCTACTTCCAGCCGTTCTTTCCTGACAACATGGGTGCCGACCCGAATTTCATCGAGCGATTGTGTCGTCAGCGAGTATGCCTGGATCAGGTGTTTTGCTCTGAAGTTGGAATCATCGGAACTGTTCAGGTACTGAACATTGAGTATGAGAAAGAGGTTTTGGTACGCTATTCGTTCACAGGCTGGAAAAGCTGTGCAGATAGTAAAGCGTCTTGGATCACCACCGTGAATAGAGATGGGTCCGATCCAGAGTCAGATGTGTTTCGTTTTCACCTGCCTGTACCGCCTTTCATCCTGCAACCAGGTGCCATGTTACAGTTTGCCATCTGTTTCCGGATCAGAGGATCCGAATACTGGGACAACAACGATGGATGTGATTATAAACTGACCTGCCAGACGTACAAACTGGTTGTCCCCAGAGAGTGTGAAGATAGCATGGTGCATTTCACTTGAGCTGTCACCAGAGATGTCATGTGATACGGTCCTACTATACACACAGAGCTCTTGAGATACATGCATGAAAAAATTAAGGTGCTTCTTATAATCAGCAGCAGGATCTGTTATAGACCCAAGCTTTTGGATAAGCATATCAATATTTGGCACAAAGAAAAGTTGCCATATAAAAAGCGTCTGACTTCTGTAAGTAGCTTGTAATATCCGATTAGTTCAGTATTGTTATCACAGGAGGAAACTTTTACTTTAAAGTGTCTGTTTTAAAAAGAGTTCATGAGCATTTACTCAGCATGCTTTCAAATAATGTATACATTTTATTTTTAAAGAAATTGACCCATACACTCTCAGAAAAAGGTACAAAAGTTGTCTCTAGGACGTATGGTTGCCAACCTTTTCAAATACTCTGAAATACGGGACAAAAGATGGCCTGCTGCAGAAGTGCGGCTATGGATTCCAATGTGTACAATTTTGGTAACCAGTATGTACTCTAAAGGCCGCGGTATACTTTTTTTCCGCGTCCGCGTCCGGCTCGCGCGCGCACGCGTCCGCGCAGCTTTTCGAGTATACTCCCCGCGGCTACACGCGGATGGCCGCGTTCGACACTATACGCAATACAAATGATTTCTTATTCAAATTATTAGTCTAACAGGCTGTCAGGGCAGCACTGATTTGGCGACATTTACAGTACATTAAAACATTATGGTAGGTGAAGAAAAGTAACTCATCCACCATTGCAAACACAGTTTAGAACAAACAACAAGACAACAAAGAACAGGAATCAAACAAACATGCTCCAGAGCTTTCTGTTCTTTGAAGAAGTAAAAGTTAAAGAAGAAAAACGATAGTGTGTGTGCAAATGCTGTCTATTTCCTTTGTATAATTGTTTATAGTGGAGTGCACGGTCTAAATATTTTCACGCGCATGCGCTGTTGTACGCGGACTGTACGCGCACTGTCCGCGCGGTCTCAAATTTTGGGCTGCACGCGGACGGTCCGCGCGGCCGGCCGCGGACCCTATCGATGACGAAAATGACGTCATGCGGACGGCGCGCATACGCGGACGTCCCTAGTATACTTTCGGCTTAAGGCAGTGGTTCTCAAATGGGGGTACGCGTACCCCTAGGGGTACTTTGGGGTACTGCTGGGGGTACGTGAGAGAAAGGGAAAAATGACATTTAGGAATAAATCAATAAAATCAGTAAATCATGATGATAGTATTTTTATATGACATTAGGACTACACAAAGATGCATTAAAAAATCATAAATTTAAAGCACATTGTACAAAATGCATGTGCGAGTTCAACCTGTTGATCTTGTCTGGCGCATGCGCTAAGATTTCAGTTCAGCAGCTATAGCAACAGAGATACATGGAGTCTGCTCCTGTTATCATTTCATACTTCAAGTTTACTTTATTTTGTGGTGTTGCTGTGAGTATATATATATATTCAAGTAAGTGACATCTGTCAGTGTTCTAAATGTTTGAGTTTTATTTGGTTAAATGTACCTCATTAAAGCTTCCATAATAACCTTGGGAAAGCAACTGTAATCCACACAAAATTGATAATTCAAAGGTTTATTTTCAATCCAATATGAATGTCAATCTATTTAAATAAACACAAACTAATTTTTTATACTGCCATATTCAACTTGTAGCTTGCAGTTTATACTTCGCTATATTGTTACTGCTGCTTACTCCTGTAAGTTTAAACCTTTTGTTAATATATGTTCAGTACTAAGATTATTAACAGTATTTATTGAGGCCTGAATCCAGAATCAGGAGCAGAGTCTGCGTGAAATAATTTAAGTTAGGAGAGGTGGCTTCTTAAAAAAATGCTAAAAAGAAAAACAAACCAGAGCCTTAAAAATACTAAAGCTAAATGTTGTTGTCTAGTACTCGGGGTACTCGGCTTGAAAAAAATCATAAAAAGGGGTACTTCAGCCAAAAAAGTTTGAGAACCACTGCTCTAAGGTACCAATGAATACGTTTTGAAAAGTTATATACCGCCCCAGTGACAGCTTTTATGCCTTTTTTCTGAGAGTGTGCCCAGGGTCACAATTTTTTGTTTGTTTGTTTATTTGTTTGTTTGTTTTTTGCAACATAAACAAAAGGGAATGTTATTTGAGTGATTGTAAATTAGGGCCGAGCCCAGACTCAAATCAGTACAAATCAGGCAACAAGATTAGTGGCTACGTTTGAAATAACAATAAAAACCTCTACAATTTATTTCAGTGGCTCAGACATTTATGAATCTAAATGGATAGAGCTAACTGCATTCATCAATTATGCATGAGCTTCAAATACCTTTATCTAAGTGTAATAATGCTGAGTGGCATGTAAATAACTAGCTTAAGTAAAAATGACGATTATAAATAGCCAAACAGGCAATAGCTTGGTCGCATCAGAAATGAGTGGTCATGCAAAAATCATAAAATAAATGTCTTTATTCATAAATATGTCCTCATTGGTGTCAAATGACCTCTGGCAGTGATCTGACTTTTCTTTGTAAGCTTAGAATTTCTTCTCTCTGGTAAGTCCAAGGAGACTTCCATGTCGTTCTGATAAACTATAATAGCAGAGAGGGACAAAAAGCACTAGCCTACCAAAGCTTTTCCACAACGCGTTTTTATTCAGAACATGTGAACCAGCTGAAACGGACAAGGAGATCAGCAATTACATAACGGCTACCGTAGTTGCAACACGCATTTGGAAAAGCGAGGCGCTAGAGAGCACTATTCGTTTGAATGCAAAATAAAATTTCACCACTAGATGGGGGTAAATCCTACTTACAGTCCCTTTAAGTGCTTTTCACACTGGAAAAAGTGAATCCTGGGTTATTCTAAACCCCAGGTTAAAGGAATCCTGGGTTATCCATTTCACGTTTCACACTGTTCATTCTTAACCAGGGGTTAAGAGATAACCTGACCTGATAAAAAGCAATGTCATACTGACTGTTTTAAAATAGCGCACTGTCGATTTAAATAACCGCTTGTCTTACGCTTCCACGTCAGTGACAGAACAGGTTGCATCATAAATCACACTTAGATGTTTTAAGTCTCCTGGGATGTCTTTTTTACTCCGATTCAGGTGTTTTCAGTACACATATGGTGATTTGAGGAATGTGTACTTCAGTTTCTGATTGGCTGTCTGTTGCTAAGCATCATAACATAACATTCTAACCCTGCTTCATTTCACACTGCATGCGTTTGGCACCGCAATGCGGGGTTTACCCCACAGAAGCGGTGCTAACCCTCCTTCAGAGCACTAAAAGGCTTTTCACACAGCGCATAACCCTTGAAATGTTCAACAATGCGCAAGGCAATAAAGTGACCTGAAGAAAACAGTAGTATTAATGTGATAAGGTCATTTTTAAAGGAAAGAATTTTTTTCTCGAAATAAGGCATCTGAATTTTTTGGGCATTTTAAGCAGACTTAAAGATCAAATATTGTCCATGTGTAAATGTAAACCTCCCATTAGGTAATGTCTTGAATACTGTGTGTTGTTGGCACTAATCTTCTTCACAAATTTATTTAAGGTCAGGCAGGAACATAAACAGAAAACTGTTGTTCTGTCCCTGTGTTTGGAGGCCAAATGCATACTTTGAGGTTCAACCGTTAAATTTTATGCTAGTGCTGCTGTCCCTTTAAAACACTTTAACGTTTCCCACAGAGAGCAGTAAATGAGATGCTGAAAAACCTACACACTTCTGTGTCATTTTCAAAATTGTTATCTTTTTAAAAATCTTCTTTTTATGTGCAGTAAAAGATAGAAACTTTTTAGAACAACATAAGGGGGAAAGTAAATGATGAGAGAATTTTCATTTTTGGGTGAATTATCCCTTTAAATGTTATCCCTTTTATTAGTATTGCACAGCATTCGTAAATATGTATGTTTGTGAGCATTGCATTTTAAGTGGCCTTTTGAAAGCTTCGGTCTTTGGTTAAAGTCTATCTTAGTATTCCCTCAGTATATTGTCTCAAGATTAACTTGTAAGCCTGTTACAGGACACATTTGTCTGATACACAGAATATCTGATAATTTGAGTCAAAAATAAGGAATAATCCTGTATGTTTAAAATACACGGTCACCCACATGAAAATGTTATTGCTATTGAGATATTTTGTTCACAGCCCACAAGACTTAATAGAGTCCTCACTTCTTATTGTAAGCATCAACTTTGTCACTTTAAAATTTCTTATGATATGATGAGACAATTGCTCATATACACTCTCAGAAATGACTTTTCTGTCACTGGGGCTGTACCCTTTCTAAAAGTACAGCTTTGCACCAAAGGATTTCATTTTAGTACCTCAGAAGTACATTCTGGAACCAAAGAGAGCTCATTAGTACCTCAAAATAACATATTAGTATCTCAAAGGTACATATTGGTACTAAATGTTTACATATCTGTACCTAATGGTCCTTGCAATTACCTTTTGAAAGGGTGCTGCCCCACTGACAGCTAGGGTACATATTTCGACTTTTTCTAACAATGTAGGTCCTTAAGGTACGGTAATCTACCAAAACTTGTATTCTGTTTTGTAATCATGCAAAGGTACCAAACGGAAACTTAGGGTACAGCCCCAGTGACAGAAAGGGTACAGTTTTGTACCTTTTATTTCTGACAGTGTAGTGTACGAATATCGAGTTATAAACTCCATTAAGTTTACTAACTCCATTGATCTGCTTTCTGCTAGCCCACCTACAGAAGAGAAACACAGTGCTTCCCAGTTCCAGTACTGGTGACCCACATCACTGTTCATTTTGATTGAAATGATCACTGCATTAGCATGGACCTCCTTGTCCTGAACTGGGCATGTCAGATAATGTAGACTAACAGAACCAATGCATCATGATAGGAAAATACAAACTTATTTTCCAAAGAGTAATTATGTAATTACTGATCATTTATGAATGAAGAAATGTGTGAAAAAAATGTAATTTTGTCTTCTAACTCCTAGCTCTGAGGGCCATGTGTGTGACTGAAAATAACAGCTTTTTAAGTTAGTGAGACTTGATATCTTTTGTTAGATTTGATAACATATTAGGAAATCTAATCTTATGCATATAACGCCCTTTTGAAGATATGACTGCACATGATACTACAGCTTTTACTAGTTATGTTTTTGTGTTCCTTTAGGTCAGTGGTGCAGAGCATTGCAGTAGCAGCCAAAAGGCTGTGGGTTCGGGTCCAGGAAATACACAATGGTAAAAAATGTTGCTTTGTAATGCAGTGTAAATAGCTTTGGATAAAGACATCTGCCAAATGCATAAAAGAAAAGGGAAAGTGAAAATAAAAGTGTATCAATGTATCTGAATTCTTTGAAAGGTATATTTATTGTTTTAAAACAAACGTTTTTTTCTAAATTGTCTTGCTTGTTTTGTGACTTTCTGCAATTTTTAAAATAAATGACATTGATATCTTGTTGATAATGCAAAAACATTCAGACATGAAAAGTGGCTTTTAAGTCCAAATACTTGTTGGGCCCACTGCATAAACCCGAACGGGCATATTTAGTAGAGTTACATACACTTTTGTTTCTGCTAAAGCAATGTGTTCAACATTCACTCATTCATTCAAAAAAGACAACAGACATTGTTGATTCATAAAAATCCAAAGCTTGTACTGTACAGACAATAAATAGTCATTGCAAAGGTAAGACATGATTCGTATTTCTCAAACTAACATTTATACAGCTGATAAGAAACTCAAGTTTCAGTAGGAGCCCAGAAACGGTTTGGGGTGTCACTACAGCACCAACACTGTTGTGGGAAAAAGGTTCGAGTGGGTCACATGCTCGACCCATCCCTTCAATTGGCATCGAAAGCCGACCATGTAAAAATGTTTTAAGAAAAGTCTGTGTTTTCTAAACAGTCTTTCACCATCCCTCAAAATACCCCTGAAACGAATAGATGTTGAATATTCTACAAACTTGTAGTTTGACTGAGTGGAGTTTGGAGGGTTTTGGCTTCTTTAGGCTGAAGCTCCAGAGACATAGCCTCCAAGGTTCACTTGCGCCCAAATATCAGGCCCTGCATGGATCACCCATAGACCCGGGCACTGGTCGAAGCCTCCTGAGGTCTTTGACTTCACAGAGATACAGTTAGCATATTCTTCATAGAAGAAACCTTGCTATGGTCGGTGAAACCTGCAGCACAAAGCGAGAAGACACCTGTAAGTGCTTTGTGACAAAAAACACAGCCATCATCCATCACAGGCATATTAATAGAAGTACGTGTGTGAGCTCCAGCAGAGAATTCTGACGTACTGTACTGGGTCCTTGCTCAGCTTTCAGTGTTATTCTTATCCAGAAAAGTTCGGTCTAACATTAAACGTACATAAGCTAAATGTAAGCAAGCATTTGTTATGCATGTCTGCGAGCGCGCGCTAGTGTGTGCTGAATTTACACATCCTACAGTTGTATAATGGAAGGCGACATGGTTATGTTTAGAACAACCTCCTGTATTGATCTATTATGTCCTACACCTTAAACTGTTATGCAAGAGGACATGCAAATTGGAATGGCAAAAATCCACTGTACAGTACATTCAATCCTTTTTTATAAATAGTTACATGAACGCATGATAAAATACAGACACAAAATAAAAAAACGAAAAGAAAACTGACCTGGTCAGGTGCTTGCTTGATGCGTGAACTTCCATCTCGTTGCTTTTGAACTCGTTCAGCTCCTTGCGTATCGCAGCCTGCGAGGCATAAACAACAAAAATGAGTCCCAGATGAGCAGCCACTTGAAAAAAAAGACACGCCAGTGCAGCCAGTCACACAGAATCATATCAAATAAAGCAAGGTACAGTTTTCAGCTATTAAAAAAAATAATTTAAATCATAAATATTAGTGCTGCACAATTAATCGCATCGCAATCGCGATGTCAGCCTGTGCGATTATATGACAGCAAAATGTTGCAATTATATTAAATAAATAAATGTGTGGACTTGTTTACACAAACTTTCTGATAACAGTTTGATGATTTTTCTTGCTGTTTAAAAAAAGAAAGAAAAACGAACAAAAAAGGCAGTGCACGTGTGGCATGCACGTGTGTGGCGTGCGTCGTCACTTGTGTGTGCGCAGCGCGGAAATACCAGAGCGAAGATGAATGCAGAGGAGATTGACAGTGATCTGGTAGCTAAAAAAAAACTCTACGTCTGTTGTATGGCGGTATTTGGATTTTGAATTACTGACACTAAAGTTGCTATCACGTGGCAATACAAAAACATTTCTAGTTTTACAAATACACATTTTAGCATTATCAATAATCTGTGTGTGGATTTTCCTTAAAACCCATCAAGTTGACTCATGATACCATTTATTATAATCGCAACCGCACATCGCAATATTAGCAGCAATAACCGCAATGGGAAAAATTACCCAAATCGTGCAGCCCTAATAAATATTAAACCTATAAATGCTGTCATATTGTGCCACATTAGTGGTAACAATAAGCCGCATTATATCTGCTGGTATCTCCTTGATAAGGCACATAGGGAATTTGCAGAAATAAAAACCAACAACACAAGTTATTCTCATACTTCCTCTTAATTGCTTGCATTTTCTATGAAATTTTGTCAAACTTAAATTTCATTATCCAATAAAAATGCACTAGATCAGAAGGATGTGCGGCCTCTAGATGGCACTCTTTTATGAGTTTTGACTATACACACCTTATCTGCGGCAGATAATCTCGTCCAGGGCTTATCTGCTCTCCTATCATAGTCCTGCGCTTTGGCCACTTCCACATAGTCACTGAAACGGATCAGGATCTTTCTGTCCCGCAGCTCATCAACGGTGGGCCTCTGGTTGAGCTGAAAAGAGAAGAAAGAGGGCATGTCAGTTAAAGGGACGGCTTTTGTTTATAAAGGAAATATTTTTTTCAACGGAATAACAGGATAACATTTTTATTTAAAGTTGAATTTGAATTAGTACCAGTATCTACACTCATCATGTCTTCTTAGACAATAACTGTATGTGTACAAGTATATAGCGAGAATGTGTCTGTGCTTATTTTTGCATCAGAACTTCAGATGAGATCAGTGTTTAGGAACTGCAGGCCGTGTCCACAAACCTTTCTGTTCAGCCTTTGCTTGATTTCTCTCCTTTCTTCCTGCTCTGTCTGGTCATTTCTCTCTGCAAATACAAAATCAGAAACTCACTGAGAAAATGCACAAAAATGCACACCAGAGGCAAACAAAGAAATTATTGATGCGTTTTAAAAATGTATGTTTTCAGGCCAGCCAGTTACAGGAAAAGCAAGCTTATCAGATCTATAATAAAATGTCAACTGTCAAGACTTATTTAACATGTTCAACATTATTTAAGTCTTTTTAATATTCATTTGATTCATATTTAATTTAAAACATTATAATGATGGCTGTGCACTCTTGTTAACCCTTATTAAAAGGCTATGTCTATTTAACAACTGTGCTGCCAGCTGTCATAACTTGACCCCAGCCGGACAAACAGCCCCCTGAACCCTTCTGACCTTCCTTGGCAGCAACAAATAATACATCTGTTGAAGATTAAAGCATTTAATCAGCACAGCACAGGATAATGTTCCTCTTTTTTCTTTGTCCTCTGTGAAATGTGTGCGATTGGCATTATCTGATTTTTAGTTCAGGACGCACAGTATATCAGTTCTTTGCAATGAACCACTTTTTGAAGAAAAGTGTTACCTTGCTTCAGGACACTATGCATTTTGTTTGCCCTTGCTTTGCCTTAAATCTCAAATCATACATTTTCATGTCTTAAGCGTGTGCACGTGGCCCATAGGGAGGCATAGGAGATGCCAAAGTCAGCAGACAGCTGCTCAGAGTCAGGGAGCACAGGTGCCACAGCCCAAGATAGAGGCCTAACAGAGGGGCTCAGATATACCCGTCAAACAATACAAACAATACTCGTCACAAGTGCAGTAAGGACGCGCCCAACTGTGACTAATGAAAAGCCAACTGAGGGGCTGTTATGCTAAAAATACTCTAATATTAGAAATAAATAACTGTACATTTGTATCAATGTTTTACAGTTTTTGCAATTTACACACTTGATATAGTAAAGAAAAAAACCAACCTATGAAACGATATGTTTTTATTTAAAAGTCACTAATTATAAAAAAATTGAGTTGCTTGCTTATAAAAGTTACACAACTGAAAAGCAGTGACATGAAACGCTGATATTAAGGCCAGTTTAATCTGGATAATGATCATGTGTAGACTGCTGTAATCTATCTCAGCCTGTCTGGCCCTCAGACTCTGTAATCAGTAATGTTATTGTTTTAGTGTAATCTAGACAGACTGTGTTTATAATCTCTCTATTCTACACAATTAAAAAATTACATTTATGACTCTCTCTTTTAAATTCCGATTGGTTCTCTAAAATTTCTTCAGAAATACAGAAATTAAACATTTATATTGCAGAACATTATAAATTACAGTGCCCTATTTCAGAATTTGCATGTATAGTAAATATAACTGTAACACTTTACAATAAGGTTTGTGTTGTTAGAATTAGTTAATACATTAGCTAACATGACTCAAGAATGAACAACACCTCTTCAGCATCTTCCTCTTCAGAGTTCGTGTTCATTTCAACATTACTTTAAATCAAAAGTGGTAACTGTTGTTGATATGAGTTAATGCACAATAAACAAACATACACCATTGTACTGACATTAACAAACATTAACAAAAATTAGTAAATGCTAAAAAACTATATATTTCTCATTTTTAGTTTGTTAGCTAAAACATTTACTAATATTAAAAAAACCTATTGTAAAAAACCTTATTGTAAACTGTCACCAAAATAGTTGATACTGCTAGCAGTTTGTATGGGGGTAGCTGTCTGTTTTTGCCGTTTAAATTTTCATATAATTATTATCCATGCAAGTTTAAAGACCTCTTATGCAAATTCATATTTCACACCACATGACTTTTTAAATGAAAACGAAGTTGAAGAGTCTTATTTTACAAGCATGCACTTTTGAACTAACATAGGCAAATTGTAGTATAGCTTATTTCGTGTACAGTATGTGGATATCGATCTACTGTATCATCAGTGCAGATGTCCTACTCACGTTTAAGGATGTTTCGGCTCTCCAGCTCCTCGACTGCTGGTCTTTGGCTCAGTCTCCTGCGAAAAAACACCAAAATCACATTCTGGACCATTTTCAGTTTCCTAAGTGTGTGTGGGAGTCTGTGATCAGCAGCGCGCTCGCGTCAGAAGGAAGGTGCGTGGGGATCCCCGCGCTCCTCGCGTGCTACAGGCACATTCCGCGTCCCATCTCGCGTCTAAACATCGCCACGGACCGTTACATGTGAAGCACCTCCGCATCGGGGAAATGTGCCTGTTTGTTATTATTATCTGCGCTTGAAATTCCCTGATCTGACTGAATAAAGCAGACGGCACTTGATCATCTGAGCGCGATTATTACGCGAAAGCCTCATCGACGAGGAAAAGAGTAAAAAGCGTCCGTTTGTATTAAAGTTGAATATAAACGTGAAAAGGAGATGAGGATGTGATGCTGGTCCTGAGTTTGTCTGCTCTCTGAGTAGTGTGATACTGAGCCTTTACGCATCATTTATAAAGGGGGCGGCGCGAGAGATTCCCACGCACATTCATGGAGGATACTGCTGCAGTTAGGGAAAACAAAATCTCTACGCTCATCTATGATAGATGCTTTCAAACACAAGAGCTTACACGAAATGTACAGATAAAATATAAACCACGACAAGCTTCGTTTTAACAGACAAGGTGACATTTTTACCCAACCATGTGTTAAAAGAATCCAGCATTGTTTAGTGTACGAATCGTTTGCACGCTTTCAGAAAAAAAGGAACAAACAATGTCACTGGCGCGGTACCCTTTCATAAAGTATAGCCTATACCTTTATTTTTTTTTGTACCTAAGGTGCATTTTAATATCTCAAAGGTATATTGGTACCTCTGAGATACATACTGTATTGATACCTCATTGATACAATCTGTACCCACACTCTAAACAATTCAAAAAGCTGCATATAAACAAGTTCAACCCAGCATAAACCCCATCAATATATTTTCTTCACTTTTTCATTTAAAATTTCACATCACATCTCAAGTAGGATGCATTCGAACACAATTGTTGATGAACAGTATGACACCATGATTCATCAGCAAAAGACATCAAAAATGACTTCATAACAAGCTGCTTTTCAAAATTGCAGATCCACTTAGATATTTCAAACACGGTTGATATTTCAAGACCGCTGGGACCATTACCCCAAAAAATATGAGCCATCCGTGGCATAACTGTTATACCACACACTGCAGCTTTGACATGCTACCAGTAGGGAACAGTTTAACAGAAAATAAACGGGAGTAAATTCTTAGGTTTAGGCCAGATGGCATGGAGACGATTGCTCTCGATTTGTAAAGATTTAATCATAGTTGCTACACTCAGTGTATAGTGCAGAGTATAGTTTAGGGCTCAATACAATAAACCTAACTAATAAAAATACAAAGAGAGTGAATTTATTAAACATTTGTAACACATTTGGTTTATTTGTCTTCTTAACCTCTGTCATGAATAAACTGTCATTAAACTCCTGTCCTGCACTGAAGTTAAGTAGGAGCTGTCGCTGCATACAGTAGTGTCTTAATTTGTTCTAAAATACAAACATGCCCCTTATTCACCAAACTATTTGCCTGACATAATAAATGCTGCACTGTTACAGATACATTTAAATTTTTTCTATGTATCAAATGATGATCACATAAACAAATGCATGTTACTGATCAAGCCCACATTTTAAAAAGCCTATTTAGCTGTCTTGATCAGGATGTGGAGTGCCCAAGACCAACCCACATGCTAGAAAATACATCCTTTGCTAATTTTTGAGAATGTATCCGGCATTGCTTTGTATTACAGGATGCTAATACAATGCACACAGTGTGTGTAAGTAAACAAATCTACAGTATTAACTGCATGGGTTCATTCATTCTTACTGAATATCCCATAGTGTGTGAAACTTAAACATTAAAAACATTAAAACCCAGGATTTGTTCCTAAAATATTCAATATTTCTAAAATACATACATTCAATTTTAAAAGTACAGTACTGTAGATCCATTATAGAAGCAATACTGATAAAAGCATTTTTAAAACAATACACCATCTCAGAAGGTGCTTTGACGTGTGAAGTGCAGAAAATCATATTGCTGTCCTTATTTAACCACAGAAAAGCTTCTAAGCCTTGCCAACCAAAAACCCCCCAGAAGTCTTGATCTTTCCTGAAGATTATTAATTTCTTCCACTTATTATGAAACATGAGGACGGGACTTATCGAGCGACCCACAAATGTGTCAGAGTGATAAGCTGGTTATAAGAACAGACCCTAATGGGATTGTCAAGTGAGTGCTTGTGAGTCAGCCTGAATTTCATGGGCTGACATTGCCCACTGATGTGTGCTTTAATGCCCTACTCTTTTCTATTTGACCCAGCCGAGGAGTCCATGGTATGAAGGAAGTTTCAGACACTCACTGGATGCATGGGTGGCTATTGTGTCTTTGATTGACAGCCAAGCGTGTCCTGGACACCCAGAGGGACAAGGATGCCAAGGATTATTATAAAAGTTTACATCTATGACAAGGAATAGTTTGAACGTCTATGTAACTTCTTTTAAAGATGCCTCTTTGAGGACCTTTTTTATTTCAGCCTGTCCTACAAAGTAATAGCATAAGAAAGACTGAACGTATTATAATATGTTGTTTTTTATTCTTAAATATTATATTGAAACGTTATCAGCAACAACAGCATATTTAATTAAAGGCCACCTATTTAATTGCTAAATAACGACCTTATTTTGTGTATTTGGTATAACACAATGTGTTATTTGGTTTGCGGTTCAAAAAACACATTATTTTCCCCATACCGTACATTTATGTAGCTCCAGATTTCACTCTCTTCCTGAAAACTCAGCGATTTGAAAAGCGCCATGTCACTGATTGGGCAGCTAATCTGTACGTTGTGATTGGCGTGAATACGTACTGTATGACGTCAACCGGAAATGTTAGACCATGTAAGAAAGATTCGGTCACAATGCAATGCTAACAGGAGTAAATTAACAGGCTGAGTCCGAAGCGGGAGGAATACTGATAATGTCGCTCTTGTCTGCATCACCAATACCAGGAAGTAAGCAGTTGCCTAAAATCTGTCTGTTGTTGTAGTCCAGGAAAAGAGATATACGTTGGAGACGGTAACTTGCGTCATTGTTTACTTTGGGGTTTGTACCTTTTGCATGTGGTTCACATTTACTAATACACACTAACACACCATAGGAAATGTAAAATCGTGAATAAGACCATAGGTGCCCTTTAATCAATTTAATTAAGCACACACACACACACACACACACACACACACACACACACACACACACACACACACACACACACCCAGAGCAGTGGCCAGTATCACTGCAGCACCCCGGGAGCAACTGGGCAAAGACGCGCATCAAGGGCACATCAGTCACTACCTGCCTGGTTATTTTCAACCCAGTGTTGGGTCAAAAAGGGATGAACCCAATCCGTTGGGTTGTAATTTAATCTATGCTGAATTGGTTCAACCAAAAAATGCTGGGTTAATTCATTTAACTCGGTGGCTGGGTTTATCCATACATTTTTGACCCAACGTTAGGTTGAAAAAAGCCAGCAAGTGTACTGTTTTATGTCTTATTGAAACCTTTGTACTGCATTTCAGAGCATACTAAGATAAACTGTTTAAATATTCTGAAATGGACGGTAAATGCTGAAATACAACTTTATCATAATGACCAGCGCTACGTACAGTACGCAAAACTATAATATTCGAAAGTATATAACTATTCAAAATACTATATCTAAACGTACAACTTGAAAAAATATAAAAGTACATAAAGGCTCAGACATAAAAGCAGTTTTATTCTGGACTAACTGTTAATAATTCATCAAATGTCCAGATTGACCCCAGGTCTGCTCTTTAGAATGGAGCAACATGTAGCCTTAGCAAAGAGTTAGTGGTCTCAGTCGGTCCCTGTATCACCCACAGAGAGAACAACATGAGGTCTGATCTTCAAACACCTTCACACTACACTTACTCTTAAAAGTGATACGTGCGTGAGATGGCACCCGCTGCACTTCAAACAGTTGTGAGATGCAACAGTTCATTTCAGTAAATTCAGTAAATGTTGCTTTTATTTACACAAATACATTTCTAACAAAAAGTATAAGAGAAACTGAACTGAGTCAAACTACTAATTACCTCATACTGTTTATTTTTGACTTATTCAGCTCTTACCTTAAATACTATAGATTCTGTCCTCGTGTGGCCAGAACTGGAAATGAACACAAATTGATTTGCTGTAGGGTTAAAACAATGTCCGCCATAAGGAGCTGTCTATATATAGTCAACAGAGCAACTCAGCCCTTTCCAGTAATCAATTTCCAAAAGTGGGAGTTTTCATTTGTAGCAGTGTGGTGGGTCAATGCTAATATTACAATATATATTGTGCTGATGAAACATCACACATTTTAATGACAGCAGCTCTTGATTTCACTTAAGACAGTAAATGAGCCCTCCATGCATTGAAAGTCGTGAGGTAGAGATGCAGCTATAAATTGATGCTTCTAAAAATGAGGTGCTTGTTTTTAAGCGGTTTGGGTTCATTTAAGGTTACACAGCAGAAAATACTGAACAACATTACTGTGTATATTCTTCAGTTCATGCGTGTGGCTGTTGTGGATAAACCTCTCCTGTCTTTACTGTCTCGACTGATCTTGTTTGGCCAAGATCTGTCAAGAACTTGTTGTTTACAAGAACATGGTGGCGACTTGCAAAGGGGACAGTAATGAATGATCAAAATATATCTGTATGCTTTAATCGACTGTGTTTAATTAAAATAAACTGCAAGGACAGCACATTTGCTTGCATATTATCCATAAATAAGTAACAAATGGCAGAAATCTAACAAAGATGAGCAGGTTTACATTTGTGTTTGTTGAATCTGCTTAGTAACTTTAAATATTCCAGCGTCAAAATGGACAGAAACATTCCATTGAAAGATACATCGATATGTACAAAAGGCAACATATTTTAGGTTAAGCAGAAATTTAAACAAAGGTATGTATGGCGAGTGACCCTGGGTTGGAGCTTGGACAGACGGGAATATTATTATTGAAAAACATTTTAAATTTTAGCCTGTTCCTAACAGAAAGCTAAGCTCTGGAACTGACACAGTCGATCACTTTAAGTCTAAACTGAAGACTTTTCTCTTCAACAAACTATTCACATAATTTGTCTAGTAAATGTACTTATCTCGCAATAGTTTGACTGTACGGAACAAAGCATTCACATAACTTGTCTGGGTAATATACTGTTATGCCTGTTGACACTTGCATTGAACAGTTTTTTCCTCCTAGGCCTAAAAAGTCGGGAGGTTTTTCTCCTAGGGAGTCGCCCGACATTGGCTTAACTTAGCACCCTCTTCTATACGTTGATTAATCTACTGTCAATTTTTCTGTGTTTTTCCCTGCTTCTATTAATGTAAAGCTGCTTTAAAACAATTACCAATTGTGAAAAACGCTATATAAATAAAATTGAATTTATTAATTACTTCAGAAGACTTTGACAAGCCTTTGACATTGATGTGGTCTTTTGAACTGTTGTTGTATGGAATAAAACTGCATGCCGATTGTTAACACACATCATACTGTAAGTGCGGCAAAATAAAACAATCTACATTTTTGGTTAATAAAGGAGAAAAGACCTAGGAGAAATCTCATTTTTCCTTTACAGATCTGAAATACGTAACTCTGGTGAAATAGGATAAAGGCAATAGTATGAAGCTGCCTACTGTTTAATTTGTTGTGTATGGTATTGTGCCAGTGATGACTGAATTATCAAGTGTATTCAAATGTAAATATAGAGCTTCAGGCTGGCAGCTCTGTAGTGACAGCATGTAATTTCAGAATCTGGACTATTTCAGATTTGTAAAGACGATGTAACATCCAGGGATAGCGTCATGAGCACCCCTTGTGATATCTAGCTATGACATTCACATGGATTGTCGCCTGGTTGTAAAGTTAGGCTTAATTAAGAATACAGGCCAGTTGATCATTTTCAGTCACGTGACCCTGAATCCTGTACTTAAAAAGAATGTGGGGTGGAATACATTTTTTTAATGAAAATCGTTTATTAAGTGAATTTATGTAAAAAATTACATTTACATTGTTATATTGATTTACAGAGCCTGTGTACTGAAACACAACTAAAGGTCATGACTCCATCAGAAACCAGAGATGTCTCATGTGTGACAGATTCACAGCCACAATGTAAAAGTGATCAAAATGTAAATTTGCTATACATTATGTGTATCTTACTAGGTCCTCTTTCCGGCAACAATCCCAGAAGATTAACGGAACGAGTTTTTGTTCACACAGACACTTGTCTGGCAATTTTACGGGTATTTTCTGGGACCAGAGGTCTGTGTGAATGGGGTTTAAGATACGCGGGTAACCCTCTGTGTGAACAAGAAGCCGCAAGAATGCCGTAATGGCCGTGTCGAAGTGAGGACGCGCGCGTCATCATCACAACACAAGTTATGGTTCAGCTCCTTACAACGAGAGATAACATGAATATAAACATTCACCACGAGAAATATTGCAAACTAGATTGAAGCAGTTATCAGGAAATGATAAATGAGACGCAAAATCAATGATGCACGTGCCGTAGTGAGGACGCGCGTGTCATGGCATCATGAAGTTGGTTCAACTCTTTAAAATAAGGGATTTACAACATTCATTACGAGAAATGTCAGCAAACTGGACTGAAGCAGATATCAGGTAAGTTAGCTCGTCACTTACTGCGTTGAAACGGAGATCATTCAGCAGCATAATATCGCGTCACGTGCTCATTTGAGCTATAATAAATGAAAATACCCGCGCGTCATCCCAACAAGATATATCGTTCAGCTCCTCAAAATGCGGGTTTTAAATGCATATAAACAATCATGATGAGAAATGTCTGAAAACTGTATCAAAGTAGAGATCAGGGAGCTCGTCAAATATCCACTCTGAAGCTGAGATCATTCACCAGCATAGAACTGTGCGTTCACGCGCTCCTTTGTAGTCTTATCATAAACAAAAATGCACGCGAGTTGTTTCTGGAGAGAGAAATAATAAATAATATGCAAACTTCAGACGCTGCGTAGAAGAGAGGGCGGGACCAGGGGCGCCGCTAGCAATTTTGGGCCCTATGAAAAAATAGGGGGTCAGGCCCCCCCCATACCCATTTCGTACCAAACATACAATCCAACCTACTGTAGCTATTCAAAATCTTTGTCTGTAATTTAATAATACAGAACTATTTATTTTGATATTGTTTTGACCACAGTTATCAGTATTTATAGATACCTAAAATGTCTGCAGCTAAGATAATTTATTGTGCAATGCAAATTTAATTGAAAAATACAGTACATTAATCGAATATTCAGAGAAAATGCAACATTCTTAAAGATTAAAGATAAATGTGACCATGCCTGTGAAAACCCAGCTGAAGTATTTCTTTGTGATTTACTGTTTTCCACATAAAATCATCCTATATAATGTAAAGAACATTTGTGAAAATATAAACTTGATATCTTTAATATTGACTGAGTAATGTCATGTCAGCGATTGAAATCATAGTGAAATTAATGCTTGAAATTAAACTGTGATGCTTTTTATCTCACAATAAGATTTGAGGCTTTAGTCTGATTTTCAGAGACAGTCTCAGTGACATACTGTATACTTGAGCTGTTACACACACGAGACATTGTAACATTTAAAAATGGCGAACAACAACAATGCATCTTTTCTATGTACATTCTGCCTGAAATAAGACTGGGTCAACAATGCTTGACCAAAGCGGCGTGGTGAGCTTGAACCTGCTTACATCACGAGGCATTTTTTGGACCCAACATTCAATAAGAAAATTCAACTGCAGTAGCCACCGTTCAACCTGAAGATGGCAGCACTCAGACGTTTTTACACCAGTATTGAAACACTTTATATCCAAATGTCAAAAAACTTACTAAAATCAATGAACAGCACTAATAAAACCCCATTCTTACAGATCATTAACTAAAAAAAGTTGGTTTAGGGTTTATTACTCTTTGAGAAAACAGCTATACTGTTATTAAATGAGACTGTTTTTTAATCAACGGGGCTCTAAAATGAAATGAATGACAACTATAGCAGATTACGACATAGATTTCCATTGATTTATTAACCCTGTTGCAAGTTGAGAAGCTTTAATATACATAATTTGACTAGTTTAGCCTTAGTTGCATTTCAGTTTTATCACAACCAACTCGATTTAAGACTGCATAAAAATCCTTTCTTTGCATATTGCGTTACAAAACAAAACAGTGTGTAACCGATCACATTTCTAGTTTATGTTAATTAGTTTATACGGGCTACGTTAATTTAAACAGCTTATAAGGGCTGACTTCGCGTTAGAATCATAACACAAAACAGGGAACGTAAATCACCTTGTGTTTTTTTAAACTGGGGTGAACAGAGCGAAGACTTTACAGTGGAAAGAAAACTGCATTGTATTGCTCCACATTGTGTAAACTGCATTTATAGTAAGGAAGTGCACATGCAGATATCATAGGAAATAGCAGTAAATACACACACCTTGTTCTCTTCTGAAGTTCACGCGCACTGTGAGACCGTGGATTGAAGACGGCGCTAAAACGCAGAGTAAAGACGGGGCGGAGCTAAGAGGGCTCAGCTTAAGGGGGTTGCGTGTGCGGCACAGTCCTTGCCTGGGGCCCTCAAAAGTTCATGGGCCCTTAGAATCGTCCTAACTTTTCCCCCCTTTACGGCGCCCCTGGGCGGGACTTTCAATAGGTCGCGTGTCTTTCCGGGACCGTCACATGCCGGGTAAACTTGGCAGTGTGAATGAAAAAAAAAATCGAACTATTCCGGAAAAATCCAGTATGCATATCCCGTGTATTTTACGGAATTTCTGTGTGAAAAGGGCTTAAGTAGATCTTAAAAACGATCGTACGAATCATTTAAGACTTACAGGCCGTTTCCCAAAAGATTTGTAGCTTAAGTAGCACTTGAAAATCATCGTAGATCTACGAATGCTCTGGAGTTAATTCATAAGTGCGTCATAAGACAACAGAGTTACAAGATCACCCGCAGGACAACCAGCAAATTGCACTCCTGCAATGACGATAACGTAATGTTTTAAATGTATGTTTATTTATTGGGTTCTTCTTTGTTTATTTTGATTAAATTAATTTAATATAAATTCAAATAAGAAATCAAATTTAAATGACTGAACATAAATTAATAAAGAAGGAAAACCTATTTGGTACAATTTTGGTTAAAGTTGGTAGGCTACTAGCAAATCGATAAATGGTTCCTACAAATTGCTGCTATATTTCATCAACAATTAAAAAAAATGTTTTGAAGGGAAATGGCATCTGATCCATACAATTTAAGTTTTTAAGGCTTTTATAATCTTCACACATCACACACTGCTTTTCATCTATTCCACTAAATTCAGAAGGCAATTCTTGAAGAAACGCAACACCTATCTAACACTAATCTAAATCTATTATTATAAAGAAACATCTGAAGTACAAACACAAACATCTAATTTATTGCATATTTCTTTTCTTTAAGCTGAAGAGCGTGCAGAACTGTACACAGCGTATCTTTGAGTTGGTCTCTATGCAACAGACTGGCTGTGTGGGGCTTGCATTATAGTTAACATTGTCAAAATGTTTCTTGAGAAATTAATATTTAACAAATGTATATTTAGCTAAGAGATTAATATTACAGCTAAGAAAGAGGTTTCCTTATTGGGCTGCTTTTATAAAATAAAACCGACATCTACCCCTTTACTGACTAGCCTGTGTTGCCTAGCAACACCAGCAGCTATTGATTTCACTAAAGACAGTAATGAGCCCTCCATGCATTGAACTGCAGCGTGAGTCGTGAGGTAGAGATGCAGCTATAAATGGATGCTTCTAAAAATAGCAGCTGACTGGGTTTTCGCATTGGAGTCTTTTTTAGACTGGTGTTTTCTGGAAAGGCGATTACAAGAGGCTATTTTCTCCTGCATTGTAGACTACACATTATATGTGGTAGATGTCAAATTAGTAATTAGTTTCTGCATATTCAAGGGTATCTATTGCATTCTCAAAATACTGCATAATAAAATGATAACACTGCATTTTTAGCTTTAAGTGTGTATGTTTTGTTTAACTGTTTTAAATATATTGACTTCTATATAATTAAATAAACACATATTATGTAGGATTAAGTAAGTGATAATGTCCAGCTGAACATAAATTATCCTGTTTATTACACTTCTACTGTAATGATCAAGCAAGTAATACTATATATATAGGTAATAAAATGTTATTACATTTAATTTGTTTTGAAAACAAAGTGTTCAAATATACTGTTTAGCAATCTTTTTTCAAAAATATTTGACGTCAGAATGTCAATTTACCAATCACAATAAAGTGCTCCATTAAGCTGTGTAAAAAAAGGATACTAGGACTGTTAAACTTGTTTTGTGATTATGAGAAAATACATGCTTAATATTGAAATCTGCTCTTATATAAAACACAATATTACTCAAATGTAATATTCACAATTTATGCTTTTTGCATTGCATGTACAGTAGGTGTCAGATGTATGTGTGCTATCAGCAACTAAAGCTGGCACCTAAAAAATTTTAATATGTAACTGGATTTTTTAAGGAACATGTAGGCGGCGTGTTATTTAAGAAATGGGCCATTGGCAAAAAATGAACAGCATTGGATGCTAAAGAGCCAGCTGTCTTCATCTCGCTTTGTACTCCAGCCATGTCTCTCCATCACGCGCTCTTCTGCTCTCGTAAAGGCTGAGCATTTGCGGAGGACGGGTGTGGAGGCGAGACGAGGGGAAAGCATGGCCATGAATAATTCATCAATTCACTGGTCTATATTTAACTACAGCTACAGTCATTTGGGGAGGGCCAGGCATTAATGTTTGACAGTGGCTATTGATAGTAAGGTCATCCCAGAAGGGGTTTAAGGCTCTGCCGATGGGACAGGTTACAGGCGTAAGATCACTGCAGCAAGCCAGGGTCGATGTGAAGCAGTGAGTCACTACGTAAGGATTGGAAAGTGGCAGTATGGTGGGCTGTGGGGGGCCTGAATGCAAAATCTTCCCCCGCTGAAGGTAGCAACAGTGACGTAAGGGATCGATCAGGACTCCTGCTGCAGTTTTCAGAGCGACTGACAATGCAGCAGGCTAAATATAGAATCAGAGAGGAATCCCCGTCTCTCGTCCAACCCACTGCTCTGAAACTGGTGCAGTCTGGCACAATTAAAATGCTGATGTTCAGATAACAGTGTTATACAAGAACACATAAGACTAGAAGTTATACAATGCTGACAGATAGATGATGATATTGATCAGCTTAAAAGAGGCACCAAACACTACCTTAATTCTGAACCAGGCTACAACAAAATATGTTACATAACATCAAGAGTATAATAACGCTGTATACAACAAAATAATGTCATAAGTAACTATTACATGACACATTAAAAATCTAGAATTCACAATTTAATTGAATTGTCAAAATAAATGTAAAAACTTGAATCAGAAATATTTATGACATTAAATGTGGCCATGTTAGCTCTTTTGTACAAAACGTCAGTTCCCTTTCGATACGGTTCACTCGTCAGTAGCTACCGCTATGGGGGAACCTCCTGTTTTCTCCGCGATTGAAGCCTATTGATAAATAAATGAAATGAAATGATATTGGTTAATGTCTGTGAAAATTACAGATAAATGGCGGAGAGATCAGCGTAAGCTCCCCTTTATTCTCCTTCAGCACTATCCTTCTCTCTTCTCTGAAGAAGAACCTCTACTCCCCTTTGAAATAAGCCTCACAGCGGATTCAAGGCCCAGCGTCTTCCCCTGCCGCTTTCTGGCTGATATAAGAGCAAATTTCAGACTAAAAGAGCAGAAGCGCATTGAGATAATGTCGCTTTAGCATTGTGCCTGTAGAGTCATCCCCAGGGTGCTCTCTCTCCTCGCGGTCAACCCATCAATTTTGTCCAGGAGGACCAGCGCCCCCTGCTGAGCACTAGTGGCATGGTTTCTTTTGGAGTTGGTGACGTGGTGGAGGTGATGTCGTCCTCCGATGAGTTGGAGGATTGGGAGGCTTCAGACGAAGACGTCCACGCTGCTGAAGAACCCAGGGAGTCACGCCCCCTACCTGACTCGAAGCTCATCTGCATCTTGACCAAAGCAACAGCGGAGCTCGAACTTCAGTGGTTGCCGCCATCAGAGCTAGAGCACAGGTAGCTTGATGAATGGTTCCTGCAACCTGGCGCCGTCAAACAGCTCGCCAACTGCAGGCGCCGTTCTTCCCTTTGGTCCACCAGGAGCTCACAAAATCTTGGCGCGCCCCTCACTCCACCCTAGTGCAGAGCTCCCTCTCCCAGGTCCTTTCGATGGTAGACGGCGCGGATGAGCGCAGCTATTCCAAGCTGCCGCCGCTTGAGGAGTCTATAGCTGCCCACATCTGCCCATCCTTGGCCGGTGGTTGGAGAGCGAAGCTGAATCATCCGTCCAAGCCCTGCCATCTGACGTCATAACTAGCGTCAAAATCCAACGCCGCTGATGGCAACACCGCTTCTGCTCTCCATACTATGGCAGTGCTGCAGGTTTATCAAGCAAAGCTCCTCATTGACATGGATGAGGCAGGCCCAAACCTGGGATCTTTCAAAGACCTGCGCAGTGTTCAATCAGAGCGTTAAAAATGTATACAAACCGTTCTGCCACATATCTAAAGTCAGATCAGCTGTTCGTAAGCTTCGCGGATCACTCATTAGGTATGCCGGTCAATAAAGAGAGATCTAAATGGATCGTTACATACCGTTTACATCCCATATAAATATATACAGTATATATATCTCCCAAGGGTTTTTTCCCCTCCTAGGACTTTTTGTTTCTCCCAGGCGAAAAAAATTTTGGGAGGTTTTTCTCCTAGGGGGTTTTCAACCTCAGAGGGTCAGTCGACATTGGCTTAACTAAGCATCCTCTTGTATACGATACATTATTAATACGCTCACTTGTAAAGTTTATTCATAGCCGCTGTATTTTGCTAAAATGGTCCTAACATTTTGGTACAGATATACATATCTTTGAGGTACCAGTATGCACATTTTAGATACAAAGGTGTAGTTTTTGAAAAGTTACCACCCCAGTGACAGCTTCTGTACCTTGTTGTAGCCTACCTTTATTTCTGAGTGTACTTATTAATCATGTTTATCTCAAATGTCAAATTTGACCGTGCCTGTAAAAAACAACCTAAATATTATCATAATTTTTTTGGTGATTGACTGTTTTCTAAATAAAATCATTGTACACAATAGCATCTACATTAGACCTCTTTAATATTGACTGAGTATAGGGTCAAGCCAAAGATTGTACTGTGTGAATCCTAATTCCCAAATAAACCTACAACTACGCTATGCATTATTCACAGTAACTGTGCAGCTACTGTATATACCTGTAAAATTAAGCAATTTTGTCAAATACATTTTTTGTTTCTTATTTTTATAATTTAATACTTATTTTTTACATTGTATCCACAGTAAGAAATCTGATCCGCAAATGAAACTCGATTTAGTATTTGAAGCTATGAAAAACAACCTATGGTCATGTGAGGCTTTCCTTGACAAGTTGTCTCTAAAGAAGATTTCTGAAAAACTGGACCACAGATACTATGTGTATTGTACACCCTGCTGTCCCCCTGCTGTTGTTGCGACTGGGGGAGCTGCACCTGTGTTTACCCACCACGTCTGGATAGCTCCAGTTACACAGCCGACCTGCTGAATATTTTGCTTTGGGTTTCTGGTTCTCACAGTCTGACTCACATGCATGGACATATTTTCACTTGACATAAGTTTCTGTTTCTTCGTGTTACACATAAAAGTAATAAAAAACTATGATTAACTCACTGTTAGAAAAAATAGTCACAATATGTCCCCCAGCTGTCACTGGGGCAGCCCCATTGAAAAGGGTCCTAATATGTACCATTAGGTACGGAAATGTGTATATTTGAAAAAAATCAGGTCGGGGCGGACCACAGATGTAAACAAGCCACGCCCCTTCCTAGTTTCCACCTCGAGGAGGTCCCAAAGTCAACCCAATGACCAGGCAAACACAAGCGTAAGTAAAATTTAAAAGTCACTCTCTTTAATTTATTTAAAAGAGATAGGAAAAAGGGGCAAGGGTGAATTAAAATAAGGGTCTCTCCTTCTACTCCCCAGGTGAGCCGGGAAGAAGGGGGGGGGACAGCAGGGCGAGGCTCCTATGCCTTGGCTCCTTGATCCCGTGGTGCCCTCCTTTTCCTCCTGGAGGCAGATTAAAACAGGGTAAGTGGTGGTTCGATGCTGATTATACCCAAGTGTTTTTCCGGTGACAGGCTGATCTTAACCCTTTGCGTTCCACCAGGGTATATCGGGTATGGTACTCAGATTCTCTCTCTCCCTTTCCCTGCAGGCTCGTAGCTAGTCAGCTCGTGACGACGTACAGGTAAATACTTCACAGGTATGGTGTTCAAGTTCTCTCTCCTTCTGCAGGCTCTTAGCTGTAACACAGAGGATTTCGTAGCAGACACTGGGGCTTTCACTCTCACCTAGTCAGCTCGTGACAACGTGCAGGTAAGTGCTTCACAGGTATGGCGTTCAGGTTCTCTCTCCTTCTGCAGGCTTTTAGCTATAACACAGCAGATTGCATCACAGACACTGGGGCTTTAACGCTCACCTAGTCGACTTAT
Organism: Paramisgurnus dabryanus; assembly: GCF_030506205.2. Classification (NCBI taxonomy): domain Eukaryota; kingdom Metazoa; phylum Chordata; class Actinopteri; order Cypriniformes; family Cobitidae; genus Paramisgurnus; species Paramisgurnus dabryanus. Next base: position 37,520,263 of record NC_133350.1, on the reverse strand, counting down.
GACGACGTGCAGGTAAGTACTTCACAGGTATGGTATTCAGATTCTCTCTCTCTCTCTCTCTCTCTCTCTCTCTCTGGAATGGGCGTTGGAAGTGTAAGCCAGTAAGATAAGACGTCGCTGATGCGGCCCCGTGCTTCTCCCAGGATCGTCACTACCGGCTCCGTGGCAGGGCCGTCAACCTAAATACTGAAAGCTCACAACACAGGTTGGACACGTTGGCTCCACAATACACACTGTATCAGACACTGAGTACTCACTATGGTTTACATTGGCCTCCTTTGTCTCCTTCTCCTATAGACCAATGGGATCCTCTTCACCCGTATCCAAATACACCACTCTAATCTTCGTCAGCGGCCCATACGGTGAGTGGTTCCTCTTCAATACTCCAAACGCAACAGTAATGCAAATAAATCCATGAGTATTCAAACACTTCATAGACAACACATACTCAGCCTCTGGCTCTGTTTTACTCTTCTGCTTTGTTCCCAGTAAACAACCTCCTTACTGTTTCCAGCGTGACTGTGCCCAGGTCCTTTCTCTTCAACACCGAAACGGTTTGTCCACACAGCACAACTTCCACAGCTCCAATAATGAGCGTTCTCGCTGACAAGTAACTTCCCACACACGACCACGCCGTCCTTTCGCCCGGACCAGCCCCGCACTCTTTCCGCCCGCTTTCTAGCGGTCGCCGGATCAGCGGAGCCTGCAGACTCTTCGGAGGCTGGTCTTCGTGGTGCTGCCCAAGGCGGAAGTTCACCTGCCCGAAATCGACTCCCTTCTGCTTCATCAGCCCGTCTTTTGAGTCTGTCATAATCATAAGACCCGCCCAGTAAGTGATCGCTGCCTCATCTCCCACACCTGTAGCAAATCAAGCCTGATTCGCTGCCATGGAAACCCAGGAAGTAAACGGGGGTTTGAAAAATCTGGTCCGGGCGGAACCTCTCCTCTCCATTTTTGGTTCCGCCCTAAGTCACCCTGTGACATATATATATATACATACAAGAAATTGACCTCTGAAGACTAATATGAACTCTTTAGGTGCAAAGCTGTACTTTTTGAAAGGGTACAGCCCCAGGGACAGCTTACCATTTTGACAATTAAAAAATAAATCTGACATTGCATATATTGTAAATATTTGCAAAATACTAATCTAGGATATTAAATGGTTGGGATTGCTAACATAACCTTTAAAATACCTAAAGTATAAAATTTGCAGTGTAACTAATCCTTCACTGTTCAGGCAAACAGAGATTAAGGTTAACACAAATCATGTGTCTCTTATAAAATCTAATAGCTATGACGTCCTTGTGTTCCCAAGCATTGGCCATTGCAAGAACCTGTGTACAACAACACAACTAAAGATCACAGTCTCATCACCATCAGAATCAAGCCATGTCTGATGTGTGACAGATTGAAAAAGTGATACAAATGTCAAATGCTTTACGGTGCTTTTACAGGATAAGCATCATGTTTCAAAGTCTCACTTAGGTGAAGTGTGTATATAACATATAAGTTATAACATACAAGAGTTCTGTCTTCAAAAATTATGTAACAAGAATCTTGGGCTGCATGATATTTAAGAAAAATGCGCTAACTTCCTAAACAATGCAATTTGAGCTACAATTATTGCTTTAAGTTTTTTTTAAATCAATTTAAGTTATAATAAAATATATTTAACCACTGAAAACAAAATAACCAATATACATTTTACACATTTTCTAGGAAAAGAAAGCATCACTCTCGCCATGCAGTCTTCCCACATAGAAGGTGACCTTCTCGCGACTTTTCGCAACGTTCCCTAAAAGTTCTCTAAAGGGGATACAATTCTGAACCTTTAGAGAACATTAGGTACATTCCTAAAACGTCCTTTGTTGGTTATAAAAGTCTTGCAGCATACGACTTTGGGGGGATGTCTGAGATATTAACAGAACATTCCCACATGGTACTATTTCGGTAAGAACAAAAAACGTTACGGATATGACTGTAGGAAGACGTTCCATATTGGTTATTTTGTGGTCACATAAGAACGTTACAGAGAGGACACCTGAGACATTAACAGCACATTCCCACATGGTACTATTTTGATCATATCATAACGTTCCTGATTGACTGTAGCGGGACATTCCTTATTGGTTATCCTGTGGCCACATAAGAACGTTACAGAAAGGACATTTGGAACAGTAACAGAACATTCCCACATGGCCCTCTGTTGGTCATAAAATAATGTTCCTGATATCACTAGGAGGACAAAATGTGACCAGTCATGGAAAGAAGGGACACAAGTCTGGGGCATTTTGAGTTATTCACAGATTCTGAAAGTGCAGTTTCTAAGCTTTCCAACGATGTATAACACATGGAAATCTGAAGAAGTCTGACCATTTGAATATAACACATTCAAGAAAGAGAATGCCGAGAAATTTGAGAAAGAAGAGTTAGCACTTTTCCCTGCCTAAAGAGACAATAGGGCTCATTTACATCTCATTTAGCTAAGCCATACCCCCTGTAAAGCCGTTTGGAGATACAGATGTTCTAGCATCATATTTAGTATTTTATGACAGGAGTCCGGATGACAACATGCAAAAATAAACATGACTTTTTACCTTTGTGTTGATCACAAGTCGAATCCAGTCTGTTTCAGATGTGTGAATCATCCAATGACCATTTTGTCCACAAATGCGTATAATCCATGAAATATAGATATATAGTCTATTGTTTACATCAGATTTCGCATCGCAACATGTAAGGGTATATGTGACCCGTCACGGAAACCAGTGACACAAGTCGGCAGCAAGTGTCACTGAGATAATGAGAAACAAAGTTTTTTTTTTCAAAATTTGTGATTTTCGTTTTATTGCAGAATCTGTTAGTTGAGATCACGAAGACCCTCTCAATGTTTGCTATTCTTTTCTGTGATGTTTTTATTTGTATGCTGGCTATAAGTGCTAGCATTATATTCATAGTTACCATTTAAAGTATAACGATAAACATGAAGGCTTACAGTGAGTGAAACAATATGCATAAAGAGGATGTTAAAGAAATCTGTAAGATGTTCGATCTTTACAAAATAAATGAATGCTCAGCCCACCAAGAAGCCAACGAAGATTAAGGAATTTAATAATTATAGTCATAAATTAGTGTTTGGCATATTTTTTTATTTTACTTTTTTTACAATTAAAATTGTGTTTTGTTGGCAGAAGTCATGTACCACACTTTGTTAAACCTGAAGAAGTGTATTTTCCTGCAATCTGGGTGAAGAATGATGTTTAAGTTTAAGACACTTTATTTAAAAACTTAACAGTCATGTTCATTATATTTGTGCGGTTTGATTTAAATTGCAGTATTGAATGTATTGAATTTGTTAAGTTTTGTATGGGTTCATTTCTTGTATGGGTTAATTTGCCTAATATCAGTATTAGATACAAAAGCACAAGTGTTTTGGCTTTAAAGTGACAGCATGTTTTAAAAATGTTTCAGGTACTGGAGCTTGCATTGTTTGAAGTAGTAAAGAATAATGGCAAATAATGAAGCAGGCAATAAAAAATACTTGACAAAGAAGTTTTGGAGCTTAACATTGTTGTAGTTTGTATTTGTTTTTTTCTTTAAATTGGTAATTTGAAAATCTTTCTGGAAGTCTGAAATCTTCAAACATATTTTTTCAAATCTCGATTTGAATGTTAAAAATCTTAGTTCTTGGACTTGTGTTGTTTTGTACTATGGGGTGATTTCCCGGACATGGATTATTTTAAACTAGGACTAGGCCTTTGTTTAAAATTAGGGAATATAACTAGTTTTAACAAACACGCCTTACTAAAAACATTACTTGTGTGCATTTTGAGGCAAAAACCAACAACTGTATTTTAAGATATGTCAGTGCAAATTGTTTTCAGACTAAAAATGTTTGTCTAGGACTAGTGTAATCCCTGTCCGGGAAACCGCCCCTATGTGTTTTTGCTCTTACTTATGCATTTTATGTAAATGTATTTTTTAACTGTATTTGTATTTGTATGCTCTTATTCTGCAGGCTCCAGACCTGGAGATTGAAGTTACTAAAGGTTGATGTTTATCAAGCTTTTGACATTATTGCATGGTGTTATTATTTACATCAATTTATCTAATACACATTTGCACATCTGCAAACATAAATTTTATATTTTGTGGGTTATTTTTTATTTTATTTATCCAATTGTTGTGGTTTCTGTTATTACATTTTATGCACTCCAACTGTAAATGTTTTGTTTTAATTGCATCTTTATTGTGGGTTTTCCACAACACGTTCGTCTGGGAACGTTCTCGTAACTTCATGGGCAACTTCCTTAACACCAGCAGGTTCATTCTGAGAAAGTTATGGGAACGTAAAATTTCTACCTAAAATTTGGTTCTCTTAACATTCCCGAGCCATCCTGAATGTTCCGTGGAGGTCTGACAAATAACATCCTCCAACCCTTTAAAGAACTCCACAAGACATCCGTCTCATAACGTTCTGGGAATGTTACTAGACAACGTCCTTAACACCAGCAGGGTCGTTCTGAGAACGTTATGGAAATGAGAAATTTCTTCCTAAAATATAGTTCTCTTAACATTCCCGGAACATCCTGAATGTTCCGTTGAGGTCTGCCAAATAGCATCCTCCAACCCTTTAAAGAACTCCACAACACGTCGGTCTGGGAACGTTCTCGTAACTTTACTGGGCAACATCCTTAACACCAGCGGTGTTAACATTCTGAGAAAGTTATGGGAACATATAGTATCCATAAGAGCTCATAAAACTGTTGCCAATTCCCCTTACTCAGAACATCTAGCAACAATCTAGTAAGCATCTAACATAAACCCTACCAAGGTGGGTGGCACCACTTTTGAATGCTAAAATCTAGTTAGAAATGCAACTTCTAACTAATTTGTAATGATCCCTAACCCCCCCCCCCCCCCAAAAAAAAAAAAACAATCCTCTGATGCTGTAATACTGTATGATGATCTGTGTATAGTGAGGCAGTTAAGGGATTTTCGACACACAACGAAGAAAAATGTGAAATCATTATACCCCGAGCCTTAATGATTAAAAAGTCTGTTCTGGGATCATTTTCCCGTCTTTTCATCTTAGCAAAGATCATTCCCAACAATATGTTTACAATCGATCTCCTAGCACTCTGTTAATGAGCTGTTATGGAATATTCTCAGTGGTACCCAAACTCCTGATAGAGTTTTATAAACTCATTTTAGAGCATGTCTGAGAAGACTGTCAGCGCCTTGCAGAATCCACACAGAAAATCTCCCCATAGTTACACCTGTGAAAACATGACCCCTCAACCAAATCTTTGTTTGTAAAAGAAACATTTTAGTACTAAACGTTCAAATTTCAGGTCAACAATGGACTAAAGATACATCAGGGCATAAAATTACTAGGTGAAAAGTACTACAATTTTACATCAATTGGGGGTGGACTTATTTAACTTGTGCTACTGTAGTAAGCAACAACCCAGAACATCTACACAAGAACCTAGAAACCATATACAGTAGAAGTGTTTAGTAACCACCTAATAAACAGTGCTGAAGAAATCACTTTGTGCATTATATCATGCTTGACGGCCATTAACATATATGAATAATTGGGAGGACATGTAGCTAGAGATGGACCAATATAGGTTTATTAACCAGTACTTAGCTTTAGCTTTTATATATATATATATATATATATATATATATATATATATATATATATATATATATAAAATATATGTAGTCAAATGTTTTAAAATATTTTTCTGTGTTCCTATATGGATGGTGCTAAAGTTTCACCCCCCCCCGTGTAATTCTTACAAAATCATAGTTCAAGTCATCATCAAATTAATGTTTGCACTCCAGAGTATCCATAAGAGCTCATAAAACTGTTGCCAATTTCCCTTACTCAGAACATCATAGAACATCTAGCAACAATCTAGCAAGCATCTACCATAAACCCTACCAAGGTGGGTGGGACCACTTTTGTATGCTAAAATCTAGTTAGAAATGCAACTTGAAAGAAACACTTTTTTTAAATAACAAAATAAATGAACATTTAATCTTATCTTAAGATATCTAATCTTATCTATCAAACCTGATTGACACCCAAGTGTGAAATACTGTGGGTGTATGCAAAAAAATAATAGCTTCTTTCCAAAACCCTCTAGCACACGCTAAGAGAGACACAGCGAGTGAGAGTGTATGTTAAAGGAGGGTGAGAACACCTGCTCTCATCTCAGCTAAGAAGCTACCAGATCTGTCACAGGCACCAGACCCAATACAACTAATATAAACATCTTGGAAAGAAAATAGGAAAGTTTAAATGGATTAAGGTTTTTAAAGATTAAGCCCAGACAGAAGCACATGTGGGCCAATTCAGGCAAAGATGCGGCACTGCTGGCCTTCTTATGGCCCGAATAAAAGGGATGTGAACCTAAAGTGGCTCACATGTAAAATAGCAAAAATGGGCCAAACATATCAAATTACATTAAGGCCTTTTAAGGCAAAGATGAAGTGCCCACGGCAACATGCCATCTGAATATGAACCAAGGGTGGCCCATCCAACAAATAGTGAATATGGCCCAAATATCAAACAACAAATATGGGCCACATTTGGCAAAAATGCTGCACAACAGACACGGTTTAATCTTGGAATAAACCAAATGTGGCCCAGTTCTTTACAAACGTGTCTGGGCCAGTTTTGGCAAAGATATGGGACAGTAAGCACCGGCTCATGTGGGTGTGTGTCTAAAGTGGCCCACATATGATGTAGAAAATGTTGCCCAGTTCTTTAAAAACAAATCCGAGCCAGTTTTGGCAAATATATGGCACAGTAAGCACCGGCTCATATGGGTGTGAGTCTGAAGTGGCCCATATATGATGTTGCAAATGTGGCCCAGCTGTATAAAGATGCATCAGGGGCAGTTTTGGAAAAGATATGGCACAGTAAGCACCGGCTCATGTTTGTGTGAGTCTGAAGTGATCCATATACCCAGCTAACATTGAAGAGTTCTAAGAACGTTCCCTGAAAGTTCCCAACGTTCCCAAAAACTTTCTGACAACATAGAAAGTGTCCAGTTTTCTTGACATTCTAAGAAAATTTTTGTTGTCTGAACGTTAGAGGAATGTTACATTTGACCATTTTCCAACGTTATGACAATGTCCTGTTTTAATGTTCACACAATGTTTAAAACAACAACCGTTTTTTTTATATTGACTTGTTTGCTTGTTATGTAAATGATAGAGAATCATTGAATTTTATTATTTTAAAACTGTTATAAAACATTATTTCTGAATGTTCAGTAATAGTCAGGTCCGAATCTTCAAGATTGTGTAACCCTGTAGGCATTTTTGAGGAAAATTTGTCATATCACATTTTTAGAAAGTTCAATGTCTCCTGAATAAGGATCCACCGTATAACATTGAAATAAGGGTCCAATTATCTTGTAATTGTTATCAAAACAATAGGTGCATTATTCACAGCCAAAACACTACAGGTGGATAGGGTAAAATTTTTAAGTTATAGATATCACCATAAAACTTTTCCAGTTTTTCACTATCATAGATGCTAATTTTTATTTTGTATTTTTATATTACAAATTTTCTGAAATTTCATATGCAAATGAGGCATTATCTATTTAAATATGTGCTAATTGCCTTCACCCAGGAGCTACGGTGTGTGTGCGCGAGCGAGCAAACGAGAGAGAAAGGCAGCGAGGCAGCGTAGCGCTAATTTATATGCTTTTAATACTGTTATCCTTTTCTAGTTTGTTTCACTAAACTGCATCTCCGCCATTTTAAGAAATACTCGACTCAATGATTTTTTTTAACTCCACAAAAAGAATAGAGTAATGGTAACAGCCCTAAATTCAATGTAGAGGTATAGTCCTACAAGCATTTAAAAGTGTTATAAAAATAATTAACTATGTTTTTTAGCAGGTAGATCTTGTTGGCTCTATCATTTTAAAAGTAGATCGCCAAAAAAAAAAAAAAAATAATAATAATAATAATAAAAGTAAATGGCCAATCAAAAAAGTCTGGACACCCCTGGTGTAGAATATCACATTATGTGTATGGATACTTTTAAACAATCATTAACATTGGGTTCTGTGGGTTGTGTTTTATGCGCTTATCTTAAATTCAATCTGAGCACATGCGGTGCACATATGCTATGTGTTGTTCATTAATAGGTGCACATATTATTGAAGCTATTTTGGGTTTAAACACATTTTATTGCAAACAGAGTATATTAAGAATGGCTATTGTATAGCATGTGGCATACAGTACTCACTACTTCCTGGTTTTGTGACTCCGGGAGGGTGGGACAATTGTCTTGCATATTTATTCATTCGGGTCAGACCATTTTGTTATGTAGGGGAAAAGGAATATTGCCTTTTGTCTGGGTTTATGGACAATGCTTGTTTGATGCTGTTTAAAGCAGTACATTTTACTCCCAATATTGGGTAGTGAGAGATTGCACTTTATTTTGCTGTATATTGTACATTTTATGTTTATGTATATGTAAAATGTTACAACAGTGATCCCTGAATTTGGTAGGGCTCCTCAATTAGAGATTGGCCTAGGACCTAGATTATTTAAGGCAGTCTGGGCAGTACACCTAGTGATTGCCAAATGAGGCTTCCTGAACCACTGAGGCTCTCCAGCCCATTGGTTTTGCCAAAAGGTTCACTTACCCGAAGCCTCATGAAACAGTGTGCTCTCTAGTGACACCTGCTGTGCAAAGCAATGTTTCGCACACAAATCTATTCATCCTGAGCAACCAAATTGTCATGGTGTGGGCTTTTTCTATTGCCTGTGTATTATATAAAGTATTTTACTTTGCTTGCGTTAACCTATGTACACAAAACTCACACATACACAACTTTGTGTTCAACTATTCAGTAGTTATTTGGGTTAGTAACAGTGAATGACCCAAATAAGTGTAAAGAAATTATTGTGAGTGCAGTGCTGACTGGGAATGCAATAGTGCAGTGCTTATGGGACTGGAAGTGTGGAACAGCAAACTGCAACACGGAAAAGTGTTTACTGGTTTTTATTTGTAACAAAAGTTTTTTAACAGTATTTGAATTGAGGCGGTCTCTCTTTTTAGGAAGCACCTCTCCAGCGTTTAGTAAACACCCTTTCACAGGGCACCGATGATGCTGGACAACATAGAAAGGTCTGTGCCAGCTTATATAAATTGGAATATTGGAGCTTCTGTTTGTTCCAATATCCCAATGGATCCTCAGTCCTTCTAGGCTATTCCTAATACAGTCTAGTCTTATAATAATAATAATAATAATAATAACAGCAATAATATATATACACTACTACTAATATAGGCTATAAATTATAATTGTCACAATCTCTGTCTATCGACCGTTCTGTCTTTTTTTTCTTCTCTGTGTTTGTGTTGTTTTTGTGTTTTGACAGTTCCTCACATCTGTCACCAGGGTGATCTCATCATCACTAATTTCCTACACCTGCGTCCCTCACCTGTTCCTCATTTTCTCCCTAATTCATTTGGTATATAGTCTCCCTTTGTTCTTTTGCTCCTCGCGAGTTCGTCAAAGTTGTGTGCCTCTGTCATGTCCTGTCGTATTCGCCGTTTTGGATTATTTTGTATTTTTGACCTTTTTGTCCATTATTATTTCCCCTGCCTGTTCTGTCTGCTGTCTCTGCTCTACATCTCTCATTAGGATTACAGAACCTCCGCTCCCCTCCGCTCTGGTTTCCTGATTATCCTCTCTCTGCCCTGCTGGTGTCCAGCTACTCCTCATCCAGGATGTGACCGCTGTCCAGCAGCACTGAGGGATATCACGACCGCTGCCCTGCTGTATCTGTCGGCCTTCATTGCCGATTGGTCATCTCATCTCTCCCCGAATCGAATCAGTGGTTTTCTACATCAAGCTTGGCGGTTGTGATCTCCAGTGTGTGCTTGTGACTTTTCTCATCCTGACCGGCACGGCGGTTGTTGATCTCCAGTGTTATATACAGTTATGCTCCCTGGCTCAGCCCAGTGGTTTTCTCTGTCCATTATTTAAGCCTTTATTAAAGTTTGTTTCATCTGCATTTGGATCCTTGCCTCAGTGTATTTTGCTAGATACAAACCGTGACAGACGAACTCGCTATTGATGGATCCAGCGGATGTAGACAATGTATGCTCTGCTCTGGCACAACAAGGGGCCTGGTTGGGACAACAGGAAGCTCAGCTCTCTATCACTTAACGGGAAGTGGAACGCCTCGCCGCTCAGGTCTCCGATCTCAACACCCAGCTCGAACACATGCGGCTGGAGGCTTCTGACCCTCGTCGCTCGTCTGACCCTGAGGCTGAGCCCCATGTCACCAACCCACCCACCTATGACGGAGATGCAAACGCCTGCCGGTCATTTTTGTCTCAGTGTTCACTGATTTTTTCTCTTCAACCCCACAGATACGCCGCAGAGGAAACACGAGTGGCGTATTTAATCACCATGCTGACCGGTAGGGCGAGGGAGTGGGCTACGGCAGTCTGGGATGCTCAATCTCCTTTCTGCCTATCCTTTGATGATTTTCATATGAAGATGTTTAAGCTCTTCAATCGCTCAGCGCAGGGGTCACACCTGGTCCGTCTGGTTCAGGGGAGTCACCCCGTCACGGATTACTCATCGTGCTCAGTTTTTAGAGGGATTAAGAGACGAGATTCAAGACGATATTGCCACTCACGACCTTCCACGCTCTCTCGATTCTCTGATCGAGCTCTCTCTGAGTGTTGAGAACCGTCTACTGCACCGTCGTCATCGCTGCTCATTACGTCACCGTGCTCTCTTGGACAAGGCGGTTGAGTTTTCTCTCATCCTCCATCTGTCCTCTCCCCTGCGCTGAGTGAACCCATGCAGCTAGGAAGGATGAAACTGATGTCTAAGGAGAGGGAGCGGAGGTTGCTCAACGGACTTTGCCTGTATTGGGGCAAAACTGGACATCAGGCACGGAACTGTTCAGTAAAAGACAATGCCCATCAGTGAGTCCAGGAGTCCTGGTGGGCACAGCCGTTCATGAAATCTCCTCTGTTTTTAGCACCCAACTACCTGTCTTATTGACTTTTGAGGGTATGGAACACCCCTCTCGAGCTCTTCTCGATTCCGTAGCTGAGGGGAATTTTTTGGACTCTGATTTAGCCCAGGAGTGGGGAATTCCTGCCATTCCTCTCGAGGTACCTTTAACCGTCTGGACTCTGAAGGAAAAGCAGACAGCGCAGGTTACCCATTGCACTCCACCTATAAGTCTTCACATATCTGGCAATCATCGTGAGGAGATTGTGCTGTACCTCCTGCATGCTTCCCTTTCTCCCATCATTTTGGGACATGCATGGTTGGCACAGCACAATCCTCACGTTGATTGGAAGTGTAATGTTATTTTAGCTTGGTCTCAGTCTTGTCATGTGGATCTGCTTCTTCTGGTTCTGTTCTTTCTATTTTTCAGGTTCCGGCGGTGGATCTGACCGGGGTCCCGGCGGAGTATGCTGATCTATCTCTGGTTTTCAGTAAAGCCCGGACCACCTCCCTACCTCCCCATCGGTCCTATGACTGTGCTATTGAGCTTCTCCCAGACACTTCTCCACCTAAAGGTAGGCTTTATTCTCTATCTGGTCCCGAAAGGGAGGCTATGGACCGTCATATTAATGATTGCCTTCGTGCTCGTCTCATTCGTCCCTCTACCTATCCTGCTGGAGCTGGGTTCTTTTTTGTTAAAAAGAAGGATGGCTCCTTACGTCCATGCATTGATTACAGATGCTTAAATTACATTACTGTTAAAAATAGATTCCTCCTACCTTTACACTCTGGGGTCGACTGTGGCGCGTGCGCCGCAAACTCTTTATTTTTCAATCACTTCGCAAAGAGACTTAAATTACTCTGCTAATTTTTTGACATACAGAAATTATTTATACATCATTTAAAACGTTAAATTGTCTAGTTTTTTTCTGTCCACTCCCAATAAAAAGAGAATGTTGTGCTTTTTCGCAAAATTAAGAAAATAAACATGATGCGCGTTTTGTTCTCTCTCCCTCAGTGAATTCCTTTCTCAAACGCGTCAGAAAAATAAACTGTAACTTAACGAATATTTGTCATAGAAACAAAAGATAAATGTCTACATAATGCTTGGAATGTCTCCTTTTAAATGATGTAAGTGAGATTGAAAACAGATATTGTCATTCGGTGTAAACTGTATGAGAAGGAGGAGAAGTACCGTATTTCTCCAGTTACCTCATTATCTGTAATGAGATGAGATCGCCACATCCCCGCGACATTGCAGTGAACAAGCAGAAACATCCATATGCATGACTCGTGCCTCCTGCAGTCAATGGATATGCAATCCACAATCCAGTCTCTCCATTCCTTGTTGTTCCATCCGATTGCACCAAACATGACATCTAAATCCTTATTTACTTGCGTATGTGTGTCAGTATCTCCAGACGCGAGTGTTTTCTTTGTCTTTCGTCAAACAGTTGACGCGACGGGAACGCACATACACAAACACGCGAGTCAGGAAACTAGACGCGCTTTTTGCTATTCTTATAAAATACAGGATTGCAAACAGTACAATCCTTATTTAGTTGCGTCTAAGCGCATCTCCGCACAGCAAGTTTATTAAACACAGGATCACTCGCATGTGCACACATTCACTGCTTTCATGATCAACACGTGAGGTAATGGCGGCGGCTGTAAACAAACATTGATAAGTTTATCACGCTTGTCCCTTGTTGTGTTTCTACTATAATGATTACAAAAACACAAATTAGAGTCCAGACAACGATAGGCAGTTGTTCTTTTGAGCTTTTAACTGCACAAAAGTAAACCTCTCGCTGGCCAACCAAACACAAACCCTGTGTTGACTTTACGATGGCCAAACAGTACCTTTACTATGATTAGGCTACTATGGTTTTTAAAAGGTAACTTATACTTGTGAAATTAATAGAAAATATTTCAATAGAAATATATATATATATATATATATATATATATAAGATTACAGTTTGGCGCCATCTTCTGACAAACACTGGACATTGACAACAACAATGGAAAATTTCGACATTAATTTTAACATGTACGGTAAAAACAAAACCTTTGAACAGTGGATAGATGACGATTCAGATGGCTCCCCAATTAAGAAGAAAAAAAGGAAATTTAACTATGAAGAACAAACAACGACAAGACACAGAGAGCTTACTGAGACTGAACTTGACAAAATAGAGCATGACAGCTACGAAGCAAACACACAAAAAATACAGAATGGGCAATAAAACTTCTCAAAGACTGGCTAAAAGGAAAAAAAATGGAGACAGAATCAGACAAGTATGAAGCACAGGATCTTAATAAGGTGTTAAGATCATTTTATGCATCTGTGCAAAGTGTATGGCCAGCAATATGGCCATCAGGAATGGCATTGCCAGATATTTTAAAAAGTTTGATATCCTGAAAAGTCCAACCTTCAACTTCAGCAATGCAGTTTTTAAATCTACAATTAAAGCCATACGTAAAGCTGGCAAAGACATTAGTCACCATCATCCACCGATCTCACCAGCAGACATGCATCTAATAAGAAACTCCGATGTGCTGTCGCCAGACACAGCAACTGGTCTAGTTCGGAAAGTGTGGTTTGATGTACAACTACATCTAGCAAGACGAGGAAGAGACGGGAACCGAGATTTAAGAAGGGATTCTTTTACCATGAAATGTGAAGACAATGGCACCGAATACATTACTCTGTCCCACAATGCAGAGACTAAAAACCACAAAGACCCGAAAGATCCATGTAAAGAAAATTACAGAGGCTGCATCTTCGCTGAACCAAACAAGGATAAAAATGTTAATTAAACAAAATATGCCAATAAAATGTTTCACATTCATGTCCAGTTTTTCCTTATGTGGCAAGTAGCCGTGTAATAAGCGGGATAATGTAGAGGCAGCCGGTACTTATCGCGAAATAAGCCCCTTCAGTGTGATACAAGACCCTCCCAGTGATCACACTGTCGGGGCTTATTTCGCGATAACTACCGGCTGCCTCTACATTATCCCTTACATAATGTGTGTGTGTGTGTGTGTGTGTATTTACATTATATTGAAAAGTAAACCTTATCATGGTTTTACTACAGAGAAAGTTACATTCCTGTTGAACATCCCCACAAGGCTCATTATGTGGCTCATTATTCAACTCTTTTGTCTCTCAGCTGTCAATCACTGATTATTCAGGATCTTTCCTGCCTCCACGCATACAGCCTTTCCCAAGCAAAAGTGTCTTAGAAATTGTAAATCAATATCTTGCTTTATGTGAATGAGTAGGCAGAATGATTTTCACATCATTTTGAAGAAAAAACTGTAGACTACTAGATCCTGTTTTGAAAAGTCTTGGGGAAAACATGTTTAGAATTAGTTTTGTGGACTTATATCAGTGACAGAAATTAAGCTTTTTCAAAAACCACGTATAAACATTTTTCTCTCAAAAATACAAACATGTACATACATGTTGATTATATGATATTGTAGCCCAGTTTGTGATGAACACAGTGCTATGAGACTTTTGCCATTTATATGTTTTTAAGCAACTGGAAAAAGCACAAATGTCAGTGCATGTCAAAACTTCCCCAGGGCCCTAAAAACCCCTTAGACCCCAGAGGGTTAATGTCTACTGCCTTTGAACTTCTGCAGAGAGCGCGTTTCTTTACCAAATTAGACCTGCGCAATGCTTATCACTTGGTGCGCATCAAAGAGGGCGATGAGTGGAAGACGGCATTTAATACCCCTTCCGGACATATTTCGTTTTAACGTTCGGGCTCACGAACGCTCCGTCCGTCTTCCAGGCTCTGGTTAATGACGTGCTGAGAGACATGATTAATAAGTTTGTCTTTGTGTACCTGGATGACATTCTCATCTTTTAAACTTCTATGCAGGCACACACTCAGCATGTTCGCAGAGTTTTACGACATTTGCTTAAGAATCAGCTATTTGTGGAGGTGGAGAAGTGCAAGTTTCATAGGAGGTCAGTTGCGTTCCTGGGTTTTGTCATTGCCGTAGTGGAGATTTGTCCTGATCCTGCTAAGATCAAAGCGGTCGCTGAATAGCCAACCCTTGTATTTCGTAAGGAGGTGCAAAGATTTCTGGGTTTTGCTAATTTCTATCGCCGATTCATCAGAAATTTTGATCAGATTGCTAAACCTCTTACAGCACTCACTTCCACTAGGGAGAGTTTTTGCTGGAACAGAGAGGCTCAGGAAGCCTTTGATATGTTAAAGTCCTGGTTTATCTCTGCTCCTGTGCTTTCTATTCCAAATCCTACGGCCCAGTTTATTGTTGCAGATGTCGGGGTAGGCGCCGTTTTGTCCCAGCGGTCCTCCAAGGACGGGAAGGTTCATCCTTGTGCCTTTTTCTCCCACCGGTTAAGCCCAGCCAAACACAATAACGACGTAGGTAATCGGGAGTTGCTGGCCGTCAGACTGGCTTTGGGCGAATGGCATCACTGGTTGGAGGGTGCCTCGGAACCTTTCCTGGTCTGGACGGATCACAAAAACCTTGAATATATCTGTTCAGCCAGGAGATTGACCTTTTCCCTCTCGTACCGGCCGGTTTCTAAAAACACGAAGCCCGATGCCCTCTCTCGATTGTTCGATAGCCCTAGTGTTAAGAGGACCGAAACTATCCTCCCCGAGGGGCGGGTGCCCTCCACTGGGGAATCGAGCACGTGTTCCACTTACATGGTCTGCCTACTGACGTGGTATCTGATAGGGGTCCCCAATTTATTTCCTGTTTTTGGCAAGAGTTCTGTAGACAGATCGGCGCCCCTGCCAGCTTATCTTCAGGTTATCACCCTCAGACCAACGGGCAATGTGAACAGGCTAATCAGGATCTCGGTCGAGCACTCCGCTGTCTGACATCTCAATTTCTGAGCTCCTGGTGCCAACAGTTCCCCTGGGTTGAATATGCACATAACTCTCTCCCTGTTTCTACCACCAACATGTCCCTTTTCGAGGCTTTAATGGGTTTTCAGCCACCTCTGTTCTCATCAGAGAAGAATCCAATGCAGCTGTTCCGTCTGCTCTAGACTTTGTTCAACGCTGTAAGCACACTTGGAACAGAGCTAGAACAGCTTTAATTCAGGCAGCCAGACGAATCAAAGCCGCGGCCAATGGACACTGCCGACCTGCGCCTCATTATATTTGTGGGCAGAAAGTATGGCTTTCTTCCAATGATCTGCCTCTCCGAGAGCATTCTCGCAAATTGACTCCTCGGTTCCTTGGTCCATACAGTATCATTGAGTTCATCAGTCCGGTGGCGGTTAAGCTCAGATTGCCTTCTGCTCTCGGTCGGATTCACCCTGTTTTTCTTGTGTCCAAGGTCAAGCCTGTGTTCTTTTCCCGTATTAATCCTGTCCCCTCTCCCCCTGCTCCCCCACCCCTCTTCTAGTGGACAGCTCTCCTGCCTATTCAGCCGACGGGGCAGAGGTTTTCAGTATTTAGTTGATTGGGAGGGTTACGGTCCGGAGGAGAGGTGTTGGGTTCCGGCCCGGGACATCCTGGATCCAGGGTTGATCGCAGATCTCCACCAGCGACTAGGTAAGCCCCCTCTGGTACTGTCTGGTGGTGGTCGTTGGGGGGGGTACTGTCACGATCTCGGTCTATCGACCGCTCTGTCTTTTTTCCTTCTCTGTGTTTGTGTTGATTTTGTGTTTTGACAGTTCCTCACGTGCGCGTCTGTCACCAGGGCGATCTCATCTTCACTGATTTCCTACACCTGTGTCACTCACCTGTTCCTCATTTTCTCCCTAATTCATTTGGTATTTAGTCTCCCTTTGTTCTTTTGCTCCTCGCAAGTTCGTCATAGTTGTGTGCCTCTGTCATGTCCTGTCGTGTTCGCCGTTTTTGGATTAATTCGTATTTTTGACCTTTTTGTCCATTATTATTTCCCCTGCCTGTTCTGTCTGCTGTCTCTGCTCTACATCTCTCATTAGGTTTACAGCACCTCCGCTCCCCTCCACTCCGGTTTCCTGTTTATCCTTTCTCTGCCCTGGCAGTGTCCAGCTACTCCTCATCCTGGATGTGACCACTGTCCAGCAGCACTGAAGGATATCGCAACCGCTGCCTTGCTGTATCTGTCGGCCTTCATTGCCGATTGCTGTCCAGAGATCTGGTTATGCCCGCTGTACAGCAGCACTGTGACGGATCGTGATCGCTGCCCAGCTATCTGTCGACCTTAATTGCCAATTGGTCATCTCATCTCTCCCCGATTCGTATCGGTGGTTTTCTACGTCCAGCTTGGCGGTTGTGATCTCCAGTGTGTGCTAGTGACTTTTCTCCTCCTGACCAGCTTGGTGATTGTGATCTCCAGTGTGTGCTTGTGACTTTTCTCGTCCTGACCAGCACGGAGGTTGTTGATCTCCAGTGTTATCTACAGTTGTGCTCCATGGCTCAGCCCAGTGATTTTCTCTGTCCATTATTTAAGCCTTTATTAAAGGGAAACTTTACCCATTTGCATTAAGCTTTGTATAGTTAGAACCCCAGTCATGTTTTTGAATGGTCATGCATCATTTCCTCAGATGCTGCTAAGACAGGGGAAATACAAATTTCAGTGTAACACTTCCTTCTTTCAATGATGTAAAAATCGTCATTTTGCATCATTGAAAGCAGGAAGTCCAATATCTTTGTTGAGGGGGTGAGACTACAAACACCCCCTTTCTCTGTCAAATAGGCACCAAATTCTAAATGTATGTTACATTTTAACTACAAATATGATGCACTTTCAATAAAGATTAATGTTTCTATGGGTGAAATGCTCCTTTAAAGTTTGTTTCATCTGCATTTGGATCCTTTCCTCAGTGTATTTTACTAGATACAAACCGGGACAATAATATATATAATAATATAATTATGTATTATAGGTATTAGAACTAGATATATGCTAATTTGTGACCCGTCACGGAAACCAGTGACACAAGTCGGCAGCACAAGTTTCAAAAAAATTAGAAACTAAGGTTTTTTTTTTCAAAATTTGTGATTTTCGTTTTATTGCAGAATCTGTTAGTTGAGATCACAAAGAAGCCTCTCCATGTTTGAGATAGCAGTTTATGTATATTTAAAAGCGTAAATTTTCCGGTTTAAATCGGCTTGTTTTTCCGGAGATTCTGAATAAGGATAGTTCACCCAAAACTTAAAACAATGTAATTAATGACTCACCCTTACGTCATTCTAAACTCGGAAGACCACCGTTCATCTTCGTAACACAGTTTAAGATGTTTTAACTTTAGATTTAGTCCGAGAGCTTTCTGTCTCCTCCATTGAAAATCTATGTACGGTTTCCATGTCCAGAAAGGTAATAAAAACATCATCAAAGTAGTCCATGTGACATCAGTGGGTCAGTAAGAATGTGTTGAAGCATCGAAAATACAGTTTGGTCCAAAAATAGCAAGAATTACTACTTTATTCAGCATTGTCTTCTCTTCAAGCTTGAGCGGGAAGTCACGTGACTGTAGTGACGTGGCTGCCCTGTTCCTCAGACATGTTTGCTTAGTTTCATTTTTTTTCAAACTTATAGCGTGTCTCCCCAGACTGTAAACGAAGCTCGTGCGCGTCACTGACTTTATGGGGGCCGCAGTCGGATGACATCAAAGTACCGCGAGATCTCTTTAAGAAATCTTACAAAGTACTTTAATTTCGACTCGCTCTCGCGGTACTTTGACGTCTTGCAGCGCAGCATGAAGTCAAACTCATATAAGTTACACAGAGATCGTTGAATTCTTTATATAATTGGCTACATGTTTTGTCTATCTATATTTTCCATGAAGTCATTGGCTGATGGAGGAATGAGCGAGCGATTGGTAACATTTCTTAAGGACTTCACTTTTTCGACTGTGCTGTTTTTGGATTATCTATTAGACTACCTCCCTATTTTAAATACAAACTTTTGAAGGCGGGTTCATGTGTTTAACGGATTGTAAATACCAGAGTGTAATCTGATATACCCTTACATGTTACGATGTAAATAGTCCTCAGATTGTATATTATATTGCATTGCCAGAAGTAATAAACAGAAATCTGATAAATAATAGACTATATATCTATATTTCACGGATTATACGCATTTGTGGACAAAAATCATTGGATGATTTACACATCTGAAACAGACTGGATTCGACTTGTGATCCTCACAAAGGTAAAAGTCCTGTTTATTTTTGCATGTTGTCATTTGGACTTCTGTAATAAAATACTACATATGATGCTAGAACATCTGTATCTCAAAATGACTATACAGGGGGTATGGCTTAGCTAAATGAGATGTAAATTAGCCCTATTGTCTCTCCAGCCAGGGAAAAGGGGAAGTGTTAAATTTTGTGTTACATTCAAATGGCCACAACTTCTCCAAATCGTATCAGATTTCCATGTGTTACACATCGTTGAAAAGCTTAGAAACTGCACTTTCAGAATCTGTTAATAACTCCAAATGCCCCAGATCCGACTTGTGTCTCTACTTTCCGTGACTGGTCACATTTACTGTAATGATCTACTGAACTAGGCTATGTATAATTTACTCTAATAATCTACTAAACTAAGTGTAATATAATATATAATACAGGCTATGATATATAATGATAACTATTCTACAAACTCACTATTAACTTGCTACTACCTACAACCAACACCTCAACACCAGTGCAAACGTATTGCAAAACCCACAAGAGATGCGAGTTTCAAACCATTTTTATCCAGAAGCGATCCTCGAAATAAAGCAATGACATATTCAACAGAAAACGAGGCCTCGTTTGTCATCGTCACGTGATTTTCACAGAAATTATACAAGCCTCGAATCGGGGCTTCATCTGGAAAGCCCCTTTTTGCTCGACACAAGCTCCGGAGCCTCGCTTCAGATGTCACATCACTAAGTACACCTGTAAATGGAGGGTTGTGTGTTATACTTATATAAAAGCTAACATGTGTGTTTTGGTGCATAAAGCATTTTTCTTTGTTGAGGTACCAACAAAGTTGCCACTGATTTGAGTGCCCTTGCTATGAAAATGTTTTTTAAGTTGATCATTTTCTTTTTTTGCACTTTTTTGTATATGTCACTCACGCTACGCTGCGTCATAGCTTTTGGGAATGAAGTTTGTGTGATCTGAGCCTTCCTACCACCTCTCCTTGGCCTCAATCGGGGCACACTACGACATAAACAAATCAACTATGCTTGGTGGGGGACAATCTACCTAAACGAGATGAACCAACTTCCACAGCCTGTGAAGAAGGAGTCTGGAAACGTGTAGTCAAGCACTCTTTACATCGCTTCAACTTAGTGGATCCCGATCATAGTCAGGAGTGGCTAGGCTGTACCGAAAAAAGGGAGGAGGAATTGTTGGTATTACAAAAACATCTTCAGCTCTTGGCAGATGGGCTCTGTCTTTCAACTTCCGAACCCATCTTGCCCATGAAACACAAGTTGCCTTTGGTCTGGATACAGATGATGCCTACATCCACAATGAAACCACAAAGGGCAGAATGAAACGGGACTCAATAGATGAAGATGCTTTGCTTGCAGTATTCCAAAGATTTGGTCCCTTTTTGATAACCTGCCCCAGACACTGCAAAACATTGCAAACAAAGACTTTGCTACCAAGGATATTGAAGATGAGCTGTTGCCATCTGAGGGAAGAAGAGTCACTTTTGCTTCCCTGTTTGAAGTTCAACAGTCAGACCCAATCACTGGGAAGGCAAAACTGTCAAGGCAGACAGAAACATTCTACAGTGCCTCATTGCTGTATATGATGCAGGACGCCCAGTCAACCTCAAAGTATTATTATGTATGAACTATTCATTGTACCTCTGTCCTTGGCAGAAGTTAATGGACAGCTTTGTTTAGGTTCAAAAGCGATACTTGCAAAGGTCTTGAATGCTGACATTTCATGTCCCAACCACCTTGGTGCCACAGACCTACAAGACAAATTAATGCTTATCATTGATGGCCAAGCTTAGGTCATTGCTATTGTGAAGCCACAAGAAGCAAAGACTTTTGGAGACCTGGCAGACATCTTTTGTAGAAACTGTTCTCTTAACTCTTTCACTGCCATTGACGAGATATCTCGTCAATGGCAGAGACTTTTGGAGACCTGGCAGACATCTTTTGTAGAAACTGTCCTCTTAACTCTTTCACTGCCAGATATCTCGTCAATGGCGGTGAAAGAGTTAAGAGAACAGTTTCTACAAAAGATGTCTGCCAGGCAGTGTTAATTTTGTTGACGAAGACGATGACGAAAAATATTCGTCAACGAACCTTTTTCACGGACGAAAACTAAATAAAAACTAAATAAAATCATATATGATGACGAAGACTGTAACGAAATATAACTGACACTTAAGTCAACGAATAAAAATAAGACGAAAATGTTAGGGAGGGACGAATGGAGAAGAGATCCAATCAGAGCTACTCATTTTGTGGGACAGTTGGGAAGAAATCCAATCAGAGCGAATCTTTGAGGGTAGGTTGATCTACACAGGCAGCAGTCGGACTCGGCAGAGTCATTTTGAAAACCCGCGGCAAAGTTTGTTTTCACAACAGGTTGTTTACATTATATTTAGTTGTACAGTCTTAGTTCCCAGCTTTGGCTGATTTCAGTTGACTTCGCTCGTTAGCAACACGCTAACGTTTTGCGGTGCACCCGGTCCGAAGACATGTCTCATTAACAACAACAATGTCAGAGCTAGCGTCTAATCTGGTCACACTACAAATATGACAAGACGACAGCCTGTAAAGACGACTCATCCAGAAATACATGCGAAGGTAAGCATACACGCTAAGGTTATTTTATCAGATAAACCACAGTGTTTTCGCTAAACTTGGTATAACATAGAAACGAAAGGAATACACATCTGAACTGTATTGATTGTATTGGGTTGTCTGAATTAATACTGAGTATAAATTTTCAGTGTCCTCAAATTGAATGAATTGTGTAACGTTACTATTATAGTAGATGTTGTGGTTTTACATGACTGGACAAAGTGCGTGCGTAAGTGCGTGTGTGTGTCTCTGTCTGTGTGTCTGCCCGCGTGTGTATCTGTGTGTGCATGTCATTTAGGGAGAAGGCAGTGTTTCCGTTATATACATTCAACCGTGGCGGCCCGCCACTGCTAAAACATCCCCGCCACGCCTGCGGTTGTGGATAGAAGGGATACAGCAAACGAAATCTCGTTGGATGAGCACTGTTTTATCCTAATCCTTTAACCAAACCCAACTCTAAACACAAAATTTCACACGATTGTAGGATGTATTTGTATCTAATTTAGCCAGAACCGCTGTTTTCATCCTAATAATCCTACCTCCAAATCTAATCCTTAACTTTTCGGCATTTGCTGTATCCCTTCTAGACAAAACCCACAGCGGCAGCTCGCAAAAAAGCTACCGAAATGTCCGCTCTGCGAGACTGGCTGTCTAGAAATAAATTCCTTTCCGGATTTGCGTTGTTCGCTCATTTATAAATAAATCTCCTAAAATATCATAATTTCCTCCATGGGTTTAGTTTCGTGCACAAATAGATTTAAATCAACAGAGGATTATTAAGCTACGTTTCTGTTTGAGAAATAATAATTAAATAAATAAGCCTATACGAAATATGTTGCACTTAAATAATTATTAAATTGACAAAACGAATAAAAAAATATTTGAGTTTCTGTTCTTTTTTTGTGACGCGCTCTAAAACCAAACCAGCAGAAAGCACGTCATGTTTTTAATGATTATAAATAAGCACAAGGTTTTCTCCTTATTGTGAGTTTACACAAATAAAAATACATCATTTGAAGTTTCGAATGTTGTTTTACTTTTATCTTTATGGCTATAAATTTAGGGTAATTTAAGCTGCAAGGTCATCACGCATATGATGTTCACCGGCGCATATCTACACCAACACAGCGCAGGGCTGCGAGAAAAGACATTATTAAACTTTTGATTTAACATATTACGAGTTTTTTGGACATTCATTTGGAATCACTGTACTCATATTATCAACTTATCTGGCCATTAGTTATTCAGTATAGGCTATAAGCGCAGCGCGCTGCTGATCGCTCAGCTGTCAGTCAATCGTCTGTGCTTTAGATCGACACTCACAAAGTTTCACATTAAATGATAAGATATTTGTCCAAAAACAAAAGGCTAAATACTGAATACTACTTATATGCGACTGCAAGACATTAATAGTCGAATCTGTTTGTAAGGAAACTTACATTATTCCCGTGGAAGAGAAGAACGTTGGTAATAGAAACTTGAGGCAGACGGTGAGACTGTTTTATCTGTTTTCAGACGAAACAGCAGGGTCGGGGTACCCGCGGGTAAACCGCATAATATTTGATCTAACGGGTGTAATAGGCTATTCGTGTGTCATTTGTGTTGTAGATGCAGGTCGGGACTCAATAGACAAGAGTAAAATGCGGGTCTAACATCCAAGACCAAAATTCGACTCGTTTTTAAATGTCCCGTGCTTATTTGTGTTTAAGATCTGTCTGAAGACCGGTAAAGGTTTATATTTAACTGCGCGATTTGCGGTGTGACCGGCTCGGGGTCACAGTCTTTATGTCAAATGGTACGGGTGTGAAATAAAATTGCTGCTGATGTCGGATAACTGGTCGGTTGTTCTGTCAATCACAGCGGTGCGGATTATCAAACAGGACTGCATGACTTTGTAACAGCTCTGTACGCTAAACACGAGGACGAACTTGCAATGCACACTACATTAAAACTACAATAAAATATACGAACTACGTACGTAGCTGTGTAACGTTTTTTTAAGAAAATACAGTTTAGATCAAACATAGAAAAGCAATATGCTATAAATATAAGGAAAAGTAAATGACAGCGTGAAAATTATAAAAAAATACATGTTAGTTTACTGTAGCCTATTTTCTACATAAATTTTTTTTTTACATTTATAATCATCATGGGCGCCCCCTGCCGCCACAGCTGAAAAAAATCCTAGAGGAAACACTGGAAGGCATATCTTTTTCAGGGACCATGTATATTTTTAGGTAGAGCGGGCCTTATGCTTATTTTATGTGATATTTTTTTTGGTGAAAAAGCCACGGTCAGTTTTTTTGACATTAAGAATAAAATAAAATACGTGTTTTCTATAACAACCATTAAATCTGTGTCTGTATTGCATATTCAAACCTTAATACCATTCCATAACAGACTAAAAAACTTAAGACTAGACTA
Source organism: Paramisgurnus dabryanus (assembly GCF_030506205.2). Lineage (NCBI taxonomy): Eukaryota > Metazoa > Chordata > Actinopteri > Cypriniformes > Cobitidae > Paramisgurnus > Paramisgurnus dabryanus. The sequence goes on along the minus strand of NC_133350.1, from coordinate 37,496,054 downwards.
AGACTAAAACTCTTATGATATTTCGTCGACTAAAACTAGACTAAAACTAAAAGATTTCAGATGACTAAAATAAGACTAAAACTAAATGGTGTGTTATTCAAAAGACTAAGACTAAGACTAAATCAGAATTTGCTGCTAAAATTAACACTGCTGCCAGGTCTCCAAAAGTCTTTGCTGTGTTTGCACGTCGACGCGGAGGACGACGCAAAAGTATAAATGAAAACCGACGCGGAACCTACGCCGTAGGACCTACGCACGACTATAACGAGCCCTTTAATCACCTGTGCCTGCACCACTGGGTGCAAGATAGCCCGGTGCAGCTGCAAGCCTAATTTATGCCCTGCATCTTGCACATACAGAAAATCCAATGCCAAAGTATCGTCAATTAAGAGAAAACGCTTCCCCGCCAATGACGAGATTTTCCGTCTTTCCGCAATACCGCTATTATCCACCAGGTGGCGCCCTTCCGCAACTTTTTAAACCCGGAAGTATTGCCCTATGGCAAGCGGCTGCATGTCCGTGTCTGTTTTAAAGATCGCTCTGAATGGGATCTCTATGAAAAGTCCGTCGCAAAAATGGAATTATCTCTGCTTTTTGCTCAAAATGTGGTGTTTTTGCAGAAACCTACCCATATTAAAAAGCTGATTACAAAAGAACCCCTGAAGGTAGGATGAAACGTTTTTTTTTTTTTTTTGAAAGCAGAGGGTCTCTTCTTTCATTTGGTATATTGTATGTTTATATATTTAAAGAAGAAAATTTTCTGGAAGGCATTAAACTTTGGTGAAAATCATGAAAAGCGCTGGCGCTGGCTGGCAACTTTTTTAAAAAACGCTGGCGGTAAAAGAGTGAAGTGGAGCACAGTTTCAGTGAATTGATTTTCTGTTTGATCACTACTACACACACTCAATCAAGAGTGGAACACGTAAAAGGCATAAGAATAATATGGAGAAAAATCTCTCTATTTGTAATAAATGTATTAATACATGACCTATGACTTACTTTTAGTGTTTATTTTTTGGTTTTTACACCACCCAGTGACTGGTGCCACCAAATTGAAGCCCAGCACCACCAGCTGTACCACTTGGTGGTGCCAGTGCCACCTCTCTCAAATGTTAGTCTGGAACCCAGCCACTAGTTCTGCCAGCCCTGAAACCAAAGGATGGAAGACAGAGGGGATTTCCCTTAATCCTCAACTCATGTCACTACCTCCAGTTCCAGATGCCTTTAAGGAGTAAAGGGCGATTTATAGTCGTGCATAGGTTCTATGCCGTAGCTATGGCGTAGGCTATCCGTAGCCTGTGCGTAGCTCTGAGTAGCCTGACACGCACCTCGCAAAAATTGTAACAGCGCGTCAGATCTACACGGACCGCAAGCGCTGTGATTGGTCCACCAGAACCCCTCCCGTCAGGTAAAAAAACCTGTGTCATAGGTATTTCCGTTTGTGACGTTAAAAACAAAGATGAGCCAAGTTGAGGAGTGATTTAACTCAAACTGAAATAAAAGTCACTGTTTATTTACTTCCATCATTGCTGTTCTTCTCAAATCATACACGACAAGTTGCTGTTTCTTCTTCGTTTGTGGGTTAACTTGCCAAGCTTCTTCTTCTCTGACGGTTGCGCTGCTATTGTGGTTACACACGTGGATACTGCCTACCAGCGTGTGTTTGCACGTCGACGCGGAGGACGACGCAAAAGTATAAATGAAAACCGACGCAGAACCTACGCACGACTATAACGAGCCCTTTAATCACCTGTGCCTGCACCACTGGGTGCAAGATAGCCTGGTGCAGCTGCAAGCCTAATTTATGCCCTGCATCTTGCACATACAGAAAATCCAATGATACTTGTATGAACAAATAACCTATGGAATATCTGTAATCACAGCATTGTTGCTTAAGTTTGTTGAAATTTCAGAGTAACAGCCGCCATTTAAACATTAAAAACGGTCCCTTTCATGTTAATGTTGTGTTTTCATTGTTTACATGTTTAAATATTCTGAGAATGCACAGTTTAGTTCTAAAGTTTAATGTTTAAACTGCAATAAATGCATTACAATGATTTTGTGGCCGCTCTTTTGTTTTTATCGTTTATGCCAAAATAGTAATGTTTACAACTTTTTATACGGCAGAAATGGATTCTGCACCTAAAAATCATGTAGAAACAATACTTGAAGTACTTTTCCTTAAAAATGCCTACTGCATCTTATCCAGGGCTATTTATCTATTTTGAAATTTGACTATTGGTAAAGTCTCACAAATTAAACATTGAAGTACATGTTGCATAAAAATAAACACTGAAGTTTATAATTACTATGTTGTTGTTTTTTTAAAGTGGGTCATAATATATCATATATTTTAGTTTGTCAGTGCATTTTGTGGTGTTAGGAATTGTTTGCGCATTTCTGCAGTAACTCAAAACATGCGTACACCACCTCCTGAGCTGGCGTAGGATTTGAGCGTGCCGTACGGCAACGTCCATATTGATAAATCTCAAAGTCACCGTGGTTTTGGGTGTACGCCAGGTGTACGCTGGAAATTTGGTGTACGTACTTTTGATAAATGAGGGCCATTGTGCGCAGGTACTTCTGACAGAAACCCGCCAGTCCCAAGCATAGCAACCGGCTATTCCTCCATAAAGCGATGCTTGAATGATGGGTTTATTATTATTCTTAATGAAAAACACAACAACAAAACGATCTCGCTTATATTTAACATCATATATGTATATTATAACAAAAACGAGTAAGCACGCGGCTTCTGCCATGATCGTCTGGTCAATCAGCTCGCCGCAGTCTGACAGGAATAAATGAAATCTGACACCCGCTGCTCTGTGATGACACGCGTTCAGCTCCACTGAATTTAGGCAGTTCTTAGTGTCTGCTCTCTCTAACGAAACTAAATTATTTAATTACAAGAAAATATCAAAACGACAATGAAAGACGGTGTCGCGGTGGGCAAGTGATCCAACAGGTAAGAGGCTGAAGTACCGGTAATCACCATTTCACCGACTATCGCAACAAGCCTACCATTTTCCCATTGTTAAATTAGCAAAAGTGGATTTGGACACGCCCATTTAGCGCCGTTTGCTTTAGTCAATGCGCTTATATCATTAACCCCCAGGGGTCCAACGTGTTTTCTCCTTATTATTGCAGAATCAACTTAAAATACTCCATCATTAATAATCATACACTTATGTGTTTGACATCATTTGAAACTGTGAAGGGTCCTCTTTAATATGTGTACATTCACAATAACAAGAGAACTTTGTGTTTTTGTCAAATAATTTCAAAAAAATAATAAAGTCTCTGTCAGCTGTCTCTCAAATCACGTTACCAACATATCCAAAGAAAGCCTGAAATGTCTACTTTTAAACAAGCTATTTATAATCAAAAACAAATATTGACTGTTTATATAATCTGCATTGAAGTAAAGAGAGTACTGTTTGTCCTGGCTGACTTCATTATCTTTAATTCGGTCACGCCCACAGGCGGTACACGCTGTTGACATGGTAATGAGGAGCAGCTCAACACAATAACAAACAGACGAAGTAAAGTTTGATCAGATATAAAGACTTTACCACATGTTTGGATTATAAACTTTATACACACACGTGAGAATATCTTCATTTATGTCTGGACATTGAGGAAGAGAAGCGTTTATTACCTAAGAAGAACAACAATGGAGGACGCACTGGAGGAGGATATATTCCTAAAGAAACTTTAAGTCATTTGTCTTCATTTATATTTGCTATCATGTTGTAATATGCTTATGGCTTGTGCAGTTCAGCCTATATAAGCAACCTCAGCAGACTGCACGCTTCGGATTGAAAAACTTTCGCATTGTTTACAAACGAGTAAGCGTGATCACGTAATGGCAGATTTCATTGTTACATGCTGTACAGTGTTAGACACCGTTATTCATTTTCGTATCCTTCATGGCAACTTTGAGTAATGCTACACTGCGGGATCTGCTGTAATATGATATTGTTTACTTGCAACGCATTCCATACATTAAGCTTTACACGCGACACCGTTTTATTATGAGCGCCGCGTTGTTTCCACAGAGACGCGAGCTCGCGCACATGGATGCCATATGCGATGTGTTTTTAAAGTTCATACTCGCTTACAGAAATGCGTTTAAAACAGAAGCTAGACAATAAGGGGATGGGCTTCAAAACTATGAAGTGGAAAAACATATTCACACTTTTTGGACATAAAGTTATATGGTAACATGAGCCACATGAAGTTTACAGCTCTGTTGTTTATCAGTTTCTTATACAAGTTAAGTTTTTGAATAGGGTTTGTTTTCAAATAAACTGAAAATGTCCTACTGACCTTCAATTCTATTTTGATTATATTGTTAAGTTCTTAATAAACCTCAAACAAACATGTATACATTTGTCCTCACATTCTTTACAGTAGTTCCCTCTCACATTACTGCCTCATTGCAGCTCATTATGCAAGCCTTTGTTTGCTAGCTGTCAATCAATCCTTCTCGCATACGGCCCCTCTAAACAAAAAGTGTCTTACAATTTCTAAATCAATATATTGTTTTATGTGAATGAGTAGGCAGGATGATTTTCACATCATTTTAAAGAAAAAACTCTAGACTACTAGATTAGTATTATTATTATAATAATGTTCGCAGAGAATGGTTTACCAAACTAAGTTGCTGGGTTGATCTTTTTCTCTTTAAAACCCACTGATCAGATGTCCTGTTTTATTTGGTATAGTACGGTTTCCCAGGACATCTGGCAACCCTTAAGTAACATCTGGCAACCCTATAAGCAACCTAAAGTGTTTTTAAAGTTTAGCAAAACAAAATTAACAAAAAAGATTAAGAGGTTTATCTGGGTCTCACTTTGTACATTTGTGACAGCCTAAATATCCAGTCTACAACACTGACCATTTGATTTCCCTTCAATAAATTTAATTTAACAAATACATCAAAAGATCATATTTATATAAAAGTTTAATACAAAGAAAAATATTTTAACTCATACTGGTTGACAAGCAATTTAGTGTCTATACAGAGAAGATGTATGAATAAACATAATGAACAAAATACAATTATTAACTGATTTAATTATTTATATAAAAAACTAACTATTTTATTGTGCTGAGCTATAAAAACTAATTAAATATAACAAAAGAAAATAGCTTTGTGGTTGAAGTCAAAGCCGGTATGCCTACATAAATTAATCTGCCTCTTGGTGAAATAAAATTTCTGAGCCACTTTTTGTTCAACAGGTCTGACAGCACCTTCCTCATCACATGATTATTCTCTTACAAAACCGTCAATTTTGTTATAAGTCGAAACCAGTTGAGAACCACTCAAACTGTAACTTCAATATACTGTATGTCTCAACTGCCTTTCACAGCAGTAATATGAAAGGAAACAGAAGGGAAGAGACTTACTTGGCAAGTTTTATTTCGATCTGTTGGCGGATCTCCTGACGCTCCTGGTCACTGCGCACAGGGAAGATGTTTCTGTCCTCCAGTTCTTGTTTACTGGGCCTATTACGCAGCTTCACTGCCAGAAGCTCTTTTCTCATACGGCGTGGAAGTGTACCTGTACAGACATTTACATGATCATTGATGCTGGTGGAGAAATTTAATCTGCATAAACAAACATCTTTGTGTGTTTTTAAGTTCTCGCATGGGTTGAATTTTATTTAAACTGAAACTATTTAACAATTTTGATTTACGTTAGGGTTTTGAAATGTTTTATCATGACAATGTGTTTTGTTTAGAGATTTGTTTCATTTCATAGACTGATCCAAACTTTCTCCTACAATACATTCCAGTTACACTTTTTAAAACCATGACAAATACGTAGTCTTAGGCCCAGATTTACTTTAAAGGGGCGGTGAATTTGTCGATTTTATTGTTTTATACTGTTGCCTGATGTCTACTTCTGATGTCCGCGTGGTTTTTACATTCAAAAACATCAAAAACAATAAGTAATAGGCTATTTTGTAACATAGATTAGTGGCTGTCTGGAGAAATGGTTCGTTTGAAGGGGCGGGCCGCATTGAAGACCTGGACGTAAACACCCACTGCTATGATTGGACGGCTTCGTTCCCCGTCATTACATGTGGGGAAATGTTTTAAAAACATTAATGTGATAAAAATAGCAGCCGAACACAAATATGTTTGAGCCACAAAAGATTCTGGGTGCTAAATATGATACGCATAAATGACAATACGTATATTAAAGTAGAAACAAAACTCGACGTGACTAAATTACCGTATACAACACAGTAAGCGCGCATCAGAATCTAAACTGCGGCTAATAAATCCTTATCAATAACTTTGTATAATTCGATTGTGCTTGTGAGGTTGCTTTTACATTCACGTAATGTTAAATACCACAGTTATATGATAAAAAATAAGCTTTGTTGAGTGTTTGACCTTTCAAACGTAACTCGTCTAAATTACCGTATACAACACAGTAAACGGGCATCAGAATCTAAACTGCGGCTGATAAATCCTTCTTTATAAATAACACTGTATATTTCTACCGTTAAATTACAGTCGTGTTGTTAAGTGGTGTATCTTTATTAATCGTTTAATGTTTTTAGTACATTAAAACAGTCAAACATACGTGTTTAGACACGGATGTTACAACAGACATATCAAGCGATCTCTTCTAACAAAGCAATAGTGAAACGCAGTAACTTAAATAAAGTAAAATGTCTTACTGTGTATAATGTTGTGTCATTGTTGTCAGATCCAATATAAGTGGTGCTTTTAATCACAGTCTCTCTGCAAATCCAGCATCGACTTCTTTGCAAATAAATCCGTGTAACCAAAGTTAACAAACACTCCCCACACGAGCTGGAACTTCTTAAAAAGCAAACTTTTTCCAGGCATTTAATGTTATGTTCCAAGCCTCCGAATTAAAGTATTTAGCTTCTGTGTTGTTCCCACGCGGTTCTTCCACAACCGAAAATGCGTTTCCAGTCTATCATAACAGATCACCGCGTCAAAATAAAAGTCTCTCAGAAAAAAATGTATTTAAAAGTCATTTTGGTTACATTTGTCAATCTTTAAAGACATATTTACTTGTTGAGACACACGTGTGTCACGCGAAGCTGTGGGCGGGACTTCAAAAGTGGTCCTTGTATTTGGCTATGGGGCGGTGCTTCAATTCTACTTTGACGTCATAGATTTCCGAATTCCACACTGGCTTGTTTTACTGGCTTGGTGCCAAAAACAGTTATATTTCAGTAGCACGGACGTTTTCAGTTCTGAAACTTGCAGGATGTTCATTTAAGTATGATGACCTCTTATATAACAAATTATCAAGTTAAAATTGAGTATTTGATTCACCGCTCCTTTAAGCTTGCGCCAGCGCAAACGGCTCTTTTGCCATTAAAAAACTTCTGTCAAGATTTACTAAAGACGCGCAGTGAAAAATTTGCACTGAACAGGCATGGACTTTTGTGCTTTGTAAGACTGACCTTATTGCATAAGCATTTGTAGTTCCCTTTAAGACACAAAATTTATGGCAGGAGAGTATTTTAATGAAAACATAGTAAAATATTTCTAATCACCTATAAACAATACTAAAACATATTAACAAGTAAAATAAAATAAAATCAACAAGTAAAACAAAAAAGTTTTGAGTAGACTATATCAAAAAGTTATGGAAGCCCGTTTCCGCCATATTGTAAAAAAATAATAAAATACAATTTTGACTTACAAAGTCAGAATTCTGAGATACAAAGTCACAATTCTGAGATACAAAGTCAGAATTCTGAGATATAAAGTCAGAATTCTGACTTTATATCTTATCTATATCTGTGTGTTTTAAGTCATTGCTAAGGTATTATAGGTGGTTGCTAGGCTGTTTCTGTTGCATTCTTTGTGTGTTTTAAGTCAGCCATTCCCAAACTGTGGTCCGCGGACCACTAGTGGTCTGTGAGGGTACTGCAGGTGGTCCGTGAAAAGGCAAAATAAGAATATGTATATTTTAATATACAAACTCGTTCATATTTTGGGCGAACGTGTACTGCTGCCAAATAAACGTTACTGTGAACTCATTCATTCTGGTGCCTGTGAACGGCACGCTCTCTCAGTTTAACGTCGTTCAATAGGGTGCCAGATTTGTATATTCTTCCAGGCGAAAACCCGACTAAAACACACTGTAAACAGGCCTTAATGTGTAGCGGAAAAAACACCCAATCTGGCAACACCGCCACCACTCGGTGTTCACCAGTCACGCTGCATGCGTCATCACAACAACACAGACGCTGGTGGAATTCCTGCCGCGCAACTCAAATAGTTTAACATTAAATAACATCATATTTGTCCTAAATCGTTAACGATTAACATAGGCTGCTAACGCATATTCCGCATCTTGAAATAGACTTTGACTAAGCTCACGCTATTTAACGTGCACGTGTGGTGTGCAATACCTGCGAGTTGTCAAACACGCAATGCCTCGCAGCGCTTCTCGCCCGGGGTGCGACCCCCACCCAGCTAGCCTTTCAAGGTATGTGTAAGCAAATACAAAAATTAAAAGACAGTCAATGCTAATGTAAACCCTGGTTGGATAAGGATTTAAAGTTGGACATGAAGATGAAATCTGACGCATTTAGCTTCAGTGTTAAAACTGATCAAATAATTGCTGTCTGTGGTGGTTCTATATGGGCTATAATGGCAATCATTTAAAAATAATAATATGGGAAAAAATAACTATAAATTTGTTCATTTTTGGAACTGTGACCTAGTTTAACATTTTCAAATTTGTGAACTGTGAACTAAACTAGTTCATGTAGAAAGTGAACTTTCCCAACACTGAGAATATGTATATAAATAATACTGATATAAGGTTAACCCTCTGGGGTCTAAGGGGTTTTTAGGGCCCTTGGGAAGTTTTGACATGCACTGACATTTGTGCTTTTTTCAGTTGCTTAAAAACATATTAATGGCAAAAGTCTCATAACACTGTGTTCATCACAAACTGGGCTACAATATCATATAATCAACATGTATGTACATGTTTGTATTTTTGAGAGAAAAATGTTTATGCGTGGTTTTTGAAAAAGCAAAATTTTTAAGTCACTGATATAACTCCACAAAACTCATTCTAAACATGTTTTCCCAAGACTTTCCAAACTGGATCTAGTAGTCTAGAGTTTTTTCTTCAAAATGATGTGAAAATCATATGGCCTACTCAATCACATAAAGCAAGATATTGATTTACAATTTCTAAGACACTTTTGCTTGGGATAGGCTGTATGCATGGAGGCGGGAAAGCTCCTGAATAATCAGTGATTGACAGCTGAGAGACAAAAGAGTTGAATAATGAGGCACTAATGAGCCTTGTGTGGATGTTCAACAGGAATAACTTTCTCTGTAGTAAAACCATGATAAGGTTTACTTTTCAATATAATGTAAATACACACACACACACATTATATATATTTATATATATTTCTATTGAAATATTTTCTATTAATTTCACAAGTATAAGTTACCTTTTAAAAACCATAGAAGCTTAATCATGGTAAAGATACTGTTTGGCCATCTTAACATGAACACACTTCAACCCAGGGTTAGTGTTTGGTTGGCCAGCGAGAGGTTTACTTTTGTGCAGTAAAAAGCTCAAAACAACAACTGCCTATCGTTGTCTGGACTCTTATTTGTGTATTTGTAATCATTATAGTAGAAACACAACAAGGGACACGTGTGGTAAACGTATCAATGTTTGTTTACAACCGCCGCCATTACCTCACGTGTTGATCATGAAAGCAGTGAATGTGTGCACACGCGAGTGATCCTGTGTTTAATAAACTTGCTGTGCGGAGATATGCGCTTAGACGCAACTAAATAAGGATTGTACTGTTTGGAATCGCGCATTATATAAGAATACCAAAAAGCGCGTCGAGTTTCCTGACTCGCGTGTTTGTGTATGTGTGTTCCAATCGCGTGAACTGTTTGACGGAAGAACAAAGAAAACACTCGCGTCTGGAGATACTGACACACATACGCAAGGAAATAAGGATTTATGTCATGTTTGGTGCAATCGGATGGAACAACAAGGAATGGAGAGACTGGATTGTGGATTGCATATCCATTGACTGCAGGAGGCACGAGTCATGCATATGGATGTTTCTGCTCATTCACTTCAATGGCGCGGGGGTGTGGCGATCCGATCTCATTACAGATAATGAGGTAACTGGCGAAATACGGTACTTCTCCTCCTTCTCATACAGTTTACACCGAATGACAATATCTGTTTTCAATTTCACTTATATCATTTAAAAGGAGACATTCCAAGCATTATGTAGACATTTATCTTTTGTTTCTACACCAAGTATTCGTTAAGTTACAGTTTATTTTTCTGACGCGTTTCTGAAAGGACTTCACTGAGGGAGAGAGAACAGAACGTGCATCATGTTTATTTTCTTAATTTTGCGAAAAGCACAACATTCTGTTTTTATTGGGAGTGGACAGAAAAAAACTAGACACTTTAATGTTTGAAATGATGTATAAATCATATCTGTATGTCAAAAATCAGCAGAGTAATTTAAGTCTCTTTGCGGAGTGATTGAAAAATAAAGAGTTTGCGGCGCCCGCGCCACCGTCGACCCCAGAGTGTTAAGAAACCTGTTGTACTGATGTGATGACCAGTTATAGTTTTAGTGCTAGTAAGCCTATTTTGATGTGCAGATTAATTCAGGACTTTGTGTAGACATATTTTATAATAAGTATTATGAGGTGGTCCGCGAAAATTCTTGATTACAAATAGTGGTCCACACACACAAAAAGTTTGAAAACCCCTGTTTTAAGTCATTGCTAGGGTATTATGGGTGGTTGCTAGGTTGTTTCAGTTGCATTCTGTGTGTGTTTTAAGTCATTGCTAGGATATTATGGGTGGTTGCTAGGCTTTTACTAATGTTTTTAAGTGGTTGCTAGGGTTTAGCTATGGTTTTCTTTGTGATTGCTAGACAATTACTAGGATATTATGGATGATTGCGAGGCTGTTGCTCTGGCATTCTATGCGGTTGCTAAGCTGTTGCTCTAGTGTTCTTTGGGGTTGCTAGACAGTTGCTATGTTATTATGGGTGGTTGCTAGGCTGTTGTTGTGGCGTTCTGTGGGGTTGTTAGGAAGTTGCTAGGGTATTATGGGTGGTTGCTAGGCTGTTGCTCTGGTGTTCCGTGGGGTTGCAAGTCAATTGCTGTGATATTATGGGTGGTTGCTTGGCTGTTGTTGTGGCATTTTGGTTGGTTGATATGCTATTGCTCTGGCTTTCTTGTTGATTGCTAGACTATTGCTATGTTGTTCTGAGTGATTGCTAGGCAGTTGCTAGGGTTTTATTAGTTGTTGCTAGGCTGTTGCTGTGGCATTTGGTGTGGTTGCTAGGCTATTGCTAAAATATTATAGTGGATTGCTATGAAGTTGCTAGGATATTATGGGTGGTTGCTAGGCTGTTTCAGTTGCATTCTTTGTGTGTTTTAAGTCATTGCTAGGGTATTATGGGTGCTGCTACGCTTTTGCTAAGGTTTTTAAGTGGTTGCTAGGGCTTAGCTATGGTTTTCTATGTGATTGCTAGACAATTGCTAGGATATTATGGGTGATTGCGAGACTGTTGCTCTGGCGTTTTATGTGGTTGCTAGGCTGTTGCTCTAGTGATATTTGGGGTTGCTATGCTATTTCTCTGATTTCCTGGCTAATTGCTACACTGGCAATTGCTGTGATATTATGGGTGGTTGCTTGGCTGTTGTTGTGGCATTTTGGTTGGTTGATTGCTCTGGCATTCTTGGTGATTGCTAGACTATTGCTATGTTGTTCTGAGTGAGTGAGGCTGTTGCTGTGGCATCTGGTGTGGTTGCTAGGCTAATGCTAAAATATTATGGTGGATTGCTATGAAGTTGCTAGGATATTGTGGGTGGTTGCTAGGCTGTTGCATTCTATGTGGTTGCTAGGTTGTTGTTAGGCTATGGTATTTTAATTGGTTGCAAGAATATTATTATGGGTTTCTTGGTGATTGCGATGGTGTTGCTATAGCTTTCTGGGTGATTGGTAGTCCTTTTCTAGGGTATTTTAGGTGGTTTATAAAATTGCTAGGCTGTTCAGGGTGGTTGACAGAGAACTGCTATGCATTTAATAGGGTGTCTTTGAGTGAATGATAGGCAGTTACTACAGTGTTATGGGTGGACCCATTTGGACATCTTCTCTAATTATTTTTATTCTAATTATTAATTATATATATGATTTCCAGATGATTTCATCACACCAGTCTGTCCATTTAAGGGCTTATTGCAACCATAAACACCTACGTTTATCTTCAAATGGTGTCTTTGATGACAAAATTTTTTATAAATGAAGGAAATCTTTTTTTGACATTCCTATTTTGACACTCAACAGCACAACAAGACATTTTCTAGTGAGTTATCTTGCTTGTTTCACTTGGGTATATTTAATTTTTACTGTTTTTCTGGCACGACATTGCGCGCACAGCTTGCAGTGACGTAACTGTGACATCTACTTGCAAATGGTCTATAAAAAATACAGCATGTGCTGGAAATTTTAGATCACTCTAATTTAAATACCTTATCGATTATATAGCAATGCTCTGTCAATCCCCAAGCTACCCAGCAACTAGTAACACTAACAGCCATCCATAATACTGTAGCAACTACCTATCATTTACTCACAGACACCCTATTAAACGCATAGCAGTTCTCTGTCAACCCCCCCTGAACAGACTAGCAATTTTATAAACCACGTAAATACCCTGGTAAATAATCACCCATTATGCCACAGCAACACCATCGCAATCACCCAGAAAACCATAACAATACCCTAGCAACCAATTAAAATACCCTAGCCCAGCAACAGCCTAGCACTGACATAGAATGCAACAGCCTAGCAACCACCATTTTTATCCCATTAACTTCATAGCAATCCACCATAATATCTTAACAACAGCCTAGCAACAACCAGTATAACCCTAGCAACTGCCTAGAATTCACTCAAAACACCCTAGCAACAGCATAGCAACCACCCATTATACCATAGCAAACGTCTAGCAATCATCTAGAAAACAAGAACAATAGCATAGCAACCAACCAGAATGCCATAACAACAGCCTAGCAACCACCCGTAGTACCCTAGCAACTGCCAAGCAACCTATCAGAATGCCAGAGCAGCATCATAGCAACCACCCATTATACCTTAGCAACAGTCTAGCAGTCACCCAGAAAACCAGAGCAATAGCATAGCAACCACCCACAATACCCTAGCAACAGTCTAGTAATTACATTGACTTCAGATGGAGAAGCATTTACTACACAGAGCCGTAGTTCACTGAGAAGCTAGGCAAAATCGCATAGATTATCGGAGCCGATTTTCCTCAATTATGAACTCGATTTTGCCTAGCTTCTCAGTGAAATACGGCTCTGTGTACTAAATGCCGCTCCATCTGAAAGCAGGTGATGGCGATTTAATACTAATGGTAAATGGTAAATGGACTGCATTTATATTGCATTTATATTTCAACAGACCTATGGCCATCCAAAGCGCTTTACAAGTTGCCTCACATTCACCCATTCACTCACACATCCTCTAATCAAGGAACCGGCTTTACTGATGAAACACATATGAGAATCGCAGGTGATTTTTTGCACAGCCCTACTAGCAACCACCCATAATACCCTAGCAACGACTTAAAACACACACAGAATGCAACTGAAACAGCCTAGCAATCACCCATAATGCCCTAGCAACAACTTACAACAAACACAGAATGCAACAGAAATAGCCTAGCAACCACCCATAATATCCTAGCAATGACTTAACACACAGATATAGATGAGATATAAAGTCAGAATTCTGAGATGCAAATTTGCATCTCAGAATTCTGACTTTATATCTCATCTATATCTGTGTGTTAAGTCATTGCTACCACCCATAATATCCTAGCAACTTCATAGCAATCCACTATAATATTTTAGCAATAGCCTAGCAACCACACCAAATGCCACAGCAACAGCCTAGCAACAACTAATAAAACCCTAGCAACTGCCTAGCAATCACTCAGAACAACATAGCAATAGTCTAGCAATCACCAAGAAAGCCAGAGCAATAGCATATCAACCAACCAAAATGCCACAACAACAGCCAAGCAACCACCCATAATATCACAGCAATTGACTTGCAACCCCACGGAACACCAGAGCAACAGCCTAGCAACCACCCATAATACCCTAGCAACTTCCTAACAACCCCACAGAACGCCACAACAACAGCCTAGCAACCACCCATAATAACATAGCAACTGTCTAGCAACCCCAAAGAACACTAGAGCAACAGCTTAGCAACCGCATAGAATGCCAGAGCAACAGCCTCGCAATCATCCATAATATCCTAGTAATTGTCTAGCAATCACATAGAAAACCATAGCTAAACCCTAGCAACCACTTAAAAACATTAGTAAAAGCCTAGCAACCACCCATAATATCCTAGCAATGACTTAAAACACACACAGAATGCAACAGAAACAACCTAGCAACCACCTATAATACCTTAGCAATGACTTAAAACACACAGATATAGATAAGATATAAAGTCAGAATTCTGACTTTGTATCTCAGAATTCTGACTTTATATCTCAGAATTCTGACTTTATATCTCAGAATTCTGACTTTATATCTCAGAATTGTGACTTTATATCTCAGAATTCTGACTTTGCATCTCAGAATTCTGACTTTGTAAGTCAGAATTGTATTTTATTATTTTTTTACAACATGGCGGAAACGGGCTTCCATAAAAAGTAGCCCTCCAGAATGTTTTATACATTGTGGTACTCCTTGCTTACAAAAAGGTTGGAGACCCCTGGTTTAAATGCATTGTCATTTATTTCCCTTGTTATCAGAAATAAACTATTGTAAAAGGACTCTGTTGTTATCAATTCTATGTGGAAGTCTACAGGAAGTTATGTTTAGTCCACAAAAGCCGTTTATGTTTTTTCTGCTGAAGCCATCTATAAAGTCTTAAATGTTCAGGATTCAGACACACCTAATTAGTTTAAGTCTAAACTAAAGATTTACCTCTTTATAACCAAGCCTTCAGTTATTTCAGCTTCTAAACATACTTAAGCTGCAATAGTTAGCTTGACAGGAACTGAGCACACACACATCCATTATACTGTATGACTGTGTGTCTTTAAACGGATCGCCTTATGCCCATCCTCGAGCTGCCAAATATTGATGAATATCTCCATGTTATTTCATGTCCTCATTCTAAACTACATTTAAAAACTGACATGCTTTTGTTTTTTTTTTGTTTTCTGTGTTTCTACTTCATGTAATGCTGCTGTCGCACAATTAACCATTGTTAAAAGCACTATATAAATAAAATTGAATTGACCTGAATCACACAACATATTTCACTTAGGTTTGTCCTGGTCAATTTACAGGTATTTGGGGCATTTCTTAAGTAAGGGATAATGTAGAGGCAGCCGGTAGTTATCGGGAAATAAGCCCCGACAGTGTGATCAGGACCCGACGCGAAGCGGAGGGTCTTGTATCACACTGAAGGGGCTTATTTCCCGATAACTACCGGCTGCCTCTACATTATCCCGCTTATTACACGGCTACTTGCCACATAAGAAAAAAACTGGACATGAATATGAATTTGAAACATTTTATTGCCATATTTGTTTTAAATTAAAAATTTCATCCTTCCGCGAAACTTTGCACAGGTGCATAAAATGATCGTAATACCTTATTAAGATCCTCTGCTTCATACTTGTCTGTCTCCATTTTTTCTTTTTAGCCAGTCTTTGAGAAGTTTTAATGCCCATTCTGTATTTTTTTGTGTGTTGGCTTCGTAGCTGTCATGCTCTATTTTGTCAAGTTCAGTCTCAGTAAGCGCTCTGTGTCTTGTCGTGGTTGTCCAGTGTTTGTCACAAGATGGCGCCAAACAGTAATCTTTATTGATCTTTATTGGTGCGGAGCGATTTTACTCGTACAAGTAGTACCGGCTATGCGTTATTACTTTGGAGCGGTTATTATTTGAAAAGAACGAACCTGCAAATGTCTCAACTGACCAATCAGAATCAAGCATTCCAGAGAGCCGTGTAATAATGCTAAATAAAAGTTAAATCCTAAACTTATTTGTGTTGCTCTTGAGATCGCTTTGGTCATAACAAAAATTAGATTTTTGCCCCTGTGTTATTTAACGTGCACCTTGCTAGGTAATTTTTCCCAGAGAAATGTTTAATCCCAAAAGCGCTTTATTGAAATCAAACTCTCACGCAAATTTGCCCCGTTTAGTTAATCTGGCTGACTGGCTCTTAATCCTTTATATTTTTGTGAATCTAAATCTCTAAGATTTTTAAGTGCTTGCAATACTACATTCAAGTTGGATTAAAGCATGTACCAAACGTGTTAATGTATGCAATATCATAACATACTGTACATGGTTATCTGAAATAATACATTCCCATTTCAAAGCACTATGCTGACATTATGTTAACTTAATTACTGTAACTTAAAGCTAATGATAATGGTTAACATCTGATATAATGTCATAATCTGAACAAGATGCATTATCTGGTGGAACACACCAGAGATGACAGATTCGTTCCAGCTCTCCTGATCACTGTAATACTCGTCCAAACGCATGTTTTCCTTGTTTTCTTCAACCTCTGTCTTATTTTGCCCCTCTCCACTCTGATCATTCTCAGTGCTGGCGGTACGGGAAAGCCGTCCGTCCAAACGCCGCTTGGGTGAACTGCGGATCTCCTTAGCATGGAAACTTCATGATCGAAAAGCATGTAAGAAGAAATGTGTAGGGAAATGGATGATAAAGCAACTGATGTCTATGGTTGTATTGATTTTTAATGCAGGCCTACACAAATAACACCTCTCATGTTAGTCAAATATTATCTAATATGAGGTTAAATTATTTTTGATAATACAGAACCATCAAGTTTGAGTCTCTTACCTGTCCTGACGGTGTTTTGTGGCCAGTGCACGGTGGAGTTCCTCTATGATGCAACTAGGGTGCAGCTGTGGGTGCATGACACCCAAGTGGGGGGAGCCATTGGGGGTGGACATCCTGCCCCTTAGGGCATCTTTAGGGAGGGTGAAGTTTCTGGGCAGTGTAGCTGGAGCAGGCCTGATTTGATTTAAGTGAGTGCCTAAAGACAAGAAGAAACTTCTTCAGATATAAAATTTCAGATGGGGTCTTGACTTTTTAAGCTGTGCAATCTGTTTAGTCCCAACTAACAATTAAAAATTTGATGAAGCATTCAATATATAAGAAAATATAAGAAACGTGCTAAACCTGCTACTATGGAGTTGTTAGGGTGCTACAGATGGTTGATTAAAAAATTAAAATAGAATATAAAAACAAACCCTTAACCCTAAGAATTAAACTTTGATGTACCAATTTAGTTTTTGCTACAGAGGGATGATGTTGAACAGGGTTATGCAACTACTTTTATTTTATTAAACTATTGCATAAATGTTGTGCAATAGTGTAAGTAATGCTTGCCTAAATAAACATCAGTAAACATATTCATTTCACACCAAACATTACAAATTTTTATTTACGTTTTACTTTTATTACTAGCACAAAACAGACAAATCGCCAAATACTGGCCAAATATTATATATAAAATGTACACTTTGATACTGACTGTCCAGACTGCCCAGTCTAGTAAGCATCTTCACAGGAGGTTTGCCTGGAGGTGTGTGCTTTTCTCTGAGTGCTGTCTCGTCCTTTCTCTTTTCATGGCACTCAATGAGTTCAGGAAACCCAGCACTTGCCCCTCTGCTCACGGTATCTGCCACAGAGACTTTCTCCTCATCCTCACTTTGGCTCAGTTCCCCTGCTGTTTCTGTCCCCTCTGTTGTGTCATGTACTGAAAAGATAACAGGTCAGGAAAGTTGAATCTGTGTTCTCTGTCTCCACCTAGTGGCAATTCCAAATTCAGGTGCTTGTCATATAATTAGAATATCATGAAAAAGTTGATTTATTTCACTAATTCCATTCAAAAAGTGAAACTTGTATATTATTTTTATTCATTACACACAGACACAAAAGGTCATTGCAAAAGAGGCTAGCTGTTCACAGAGCTCTGTGTCCAAGCACATTAATAAAGAGTCAAAGGGAAGGAAAAGATGTGGCTGAAAAAAGTGTGCAAGCAATAGGAATAACCACACCATGGAGAGGATGGTGAAACAAAACCTATTCAAAAATGTGGGAGAGATTCACAGAGTGTACTGCAGCTGGAGTCAGTGCTTCAAGAACTACTACGCACAGACGTATGCAAGACCTGAGTTTCAGCTGTCAATTCTTGTGTCAAGCCACTCTTCAGACAGCGTCAGGAAGCGTTTTGCTTCTGGACTGCTGCTGAGTGGTCCAAAGTTATGTTCTCTGATGAACGTAAATTTTGCATTTCCTTTGGAAATCAGGGTCCCAGAGTCTGAAGGAAGAGAGGAGTGGAATACCATCCACGTTGCTTGAGGTCCAGTGTAAAGTTTTCTTAGTCAGTGATGGTTTGGGGTGCCATGTCATCTGCTGGTGTTGGTCCACTGTGTTTTCTAAGGTCCAGGGTCAACGCAGTCGTATACCAGGAAGTTTTAGAGAGTTTTAGAGCACTTCATGCTTCCTGCTGCTGACCAACTTTCTGGAGATGCAGATTTTCTTTTCAAACAGGACTTTGCACCTACACACAGTGCCAAAGCTACCAGCACCTGGTTTAAAGACCATGGTATCCCTGTTCTTAATTGGCAAGCAAACTCACCTGACCTTAACCTCATATAAAATCTATGGGGTATTGTGAAGGGAAAGATGCGATATTCCAGACCCAACAATGCAAAAGAGCTGAAGGCCACTAACAGGATCTCATAACACCTGAGCAGTGCCACAGACTGATCGACTCCATGCCATGCCGCATTGCTGCAGTAATTCAGGCAAAATGAGCCCCAACTAAGTATTGTGTGCTGTACATGCTCATTCTTTTCGGTTGGCCAAGACTTCTAAAAACCCTTTCTTTGTATTGGTCTTCAGCAGGGGCGGAGTGCCTCCAAAAAATCTACCAGGATATTTTGTATACCAGGTCTCATAGCCTATTTGTAGTAAAACAAGGGTAATACAAATTGTAATGAATCTGCCCCAAAAAAAAAAAAAAAATTTCATACAGTAATAATAATAAAATCATTAAATCATGCCTAATTTTCCTAAATGAGTAACTATACAAAATGATACCTGTTTGAAAGACGGAGATGCGCACCTCAATCAGCTATTACATAACAGAGCGAGGCCAGAGATGAATGTGGTCATAAACGGGAGTAATATGGAATAATGTGTGCATCTTTGAATAACTGTAAGAATATTTCCTTTAAATATAATTTTTCTCATATAAAGTTTTGAGAAATAATAATGTTTTTCCACTGTTATTGCTTATTTATTTTAACGTGTTTGGCGCATTTACCTCAGAGTTTATTTCAGTGATATTGCTGTTTTTCCGCTAATAATAATACAATTTACATGCCAATCCTGCTTCCTTGTCTTTTTATTAATTTCATTATGCTGTTATGTTAAGTTATATGTGGTGGATATTTATTGTCATATTGCTTTCATTGCCGTTATATACTCTTGTCTAAAATTCAAATCATATACGGAATAATGTGTGCATCTTTGAATAACTGTAAGAATACAGTTCCTTTGAAAATAATTTTTGTCAAAGTATTGAGAAATAATAATTTTGTGAGGATATTTATATATTGCAGTTGAATACTCTCGTCTATAATATTGGAAATAAATCACATAGGAAATATATAATGTGATACTGCAAAGTTACCCTTCTAATTTTTATTTGTGATATTGCCATATGGAGATAAAACTTTGCAAATGTGCTGATTTGATCCATTCAGCTCGAACTGATTTTGCCAAGTGGTTGATGTCCTTAGGGCATCATATTATGTTGACCCAAGGACAAGATTTTTCTAAATAAAACCTAAACCCACCTCAAACCTCAACCCTAACCATAACCAAACCCTAAAATCAGAGGGACATGACAAGTGAAAAACAATGGTCTAGAAACAGCTTATCCTGGTTGTTAGCTTAAACTTAAAACAAACTGTAAACTTATTTCTGAAATCTGAATGGTTGATTGAAATGTTGTCCCAGGGTCATGTGTTTTTTTTTATGCTTATGTAGTTTTTTATGCTTCAAGCATCTTTTGAGAAAAAAATCTCTTCAATTTTGTTCACATTTATTTGCTAAATGGTAAGGTGAGGGTCTTTACCCTTTATCCAAGCTCAAATGATTTAGTAAGCCAAGTTTTAGTCATTTTTAGTTCGAGAAAAAATGACACATGCTGTTCAATAAGACTGTTCAATGTTATTTTAATGTGTAATATAATAGCATATCTTGACCCATAGACAGGATAATGAACAAGTGGCCATCATTAGCACAGCATAACTTCTTGAATGGTTTAAAGTAATCTACTTACAAAAAGAAATCATCATTAAGGTGACCACCACACTTAATTTAGAGGTCCTCACCTGTAG
Organism: Paramisgurnus dabryanus; assembly: GCF_030506205.2. Taxonomy (NCBI): domain Eukaryota; kingdom Metazoa; phylum Chordata; class Actinopteri; order Cypriniformes; family Cobitidae; genus Paramisgurnus; species Paramisgurnus dabryanus. The sequence goes on along the minus strand of NC_133350.1, from coordinate 37,475,513 downwards.
ATGTATTTTCATCATCAGAGCCAAGATCCTCTATGGTGCAGGCCAGCGGGGCCAATGGCATGACCTCTCTTCTTTCTTCTTCATCTGAGTACTCATGTGTGGGGGTTTCTGGCTTGTCTGTATTCCCACCACAGATGAGACCAGACTCTGTAAGCATGGGATATAACAGAACAATCTTAAATGCTCTCATCACTTCTTCTACCGTCTCTGCTGGTCAAATATATACAGTATACAGTACACTATCACTTGTACACTGCTGTAACAGTAATAAGACAGGGAGTGGTTGGCACTGTTAGGGCAGTAAAAAGATGGATGTGGCAGTTTTTCTCACCCCTGCAAGCTTCTGCCAGGCCCTTCCTGACTCCATCATCATGGCTCCGCCTGGCGACAACTTTTCTCTCCACTGCTGCAGATACCATACGACATAAGAGTTACATATAAACTTCCCTGAAGACAATCCCACATTTCTCTTGAAGCAATACATTCTAACATTAATATGAACTATTTATTTATGAGGTGTTATACGCACAACACACAGAGGAGATAATAGCATTACTTGCATACACCTTTGATATTTTTTGATATTACACCATTTTAATATTTGATATCTTTTTGATCATTTTAAAAGTTTGATGCATAATATGTGCATAATAATATGCATAATATGTGATATGCAATCTTTTGTTTACAAGCTTAAACGTTTTACGGTTAGTACTGCTAACATCTACCAGCTTATTTTATACTGCTTTGAATGTAATAAAGCAATAAACCCCGAGAAGCAGTGGGTTACCAGTGCATTTTATAACAGCTAAGGGGCGTTGTTAGGCACGACGCGAAGCGGAGTGCCTAAAACCCCCTTAGCTGTTATAAAATGCACTGGTAACCCAACGCTTCAAGGGGTTTATTGCGTTTATAAAACGGTTACTTCATATGCATAACGTTAGCGGGATTTTATAAAATAAAACACAAATAGGTTGTAATTATATTAGTACAAATATTACTCTTCCGCCAAACAAAGTAGTTCCTCAGAATCAAGTGTGACTGAAACAGAGCGCAGTTCCCAACCAACAGAGATGCAGCAAAGACACAATGAAAATATGATTTAAGACTGTGGTGTTTATTTTATAAATCACCATTTATCTAATTTATACATTAACATTTATATTGTGCAACTGTTGAAGTGATCAAATATGCTTGGAAGCATGCTGAACTCTTTCCCCGTCAGCGTTTTTTTTTAAGTTGCCACCCAGTTTTAGTTTAATGCCTTGCAGAAAAATTATCTTCTTTAAATAAACATAAAATATCAAATGAACAGACCATCCGCTTTCAAACAAAAAAAACAAACAAAAAAAAAACGTTTCATTCATCCTACCTTCATTTGTTCTCTTATCACCTCTCAAATTTTTAGCTAAAAGCAGAGATAATTCCATATTTGTGAAGAATTTATGTAAGAGATCAGATTGAGCCATCAAAACTTACACGCTGTGTTTTCAGTGTTGATTGAATGCGTCAGTGTTTAAGTTGGGTAAGATCGCCACCCAGTGGATAATAGCGGACGTATGAACTTGACTTATAAAATCCTCAGACAACAATTTCTCTTTATCGACGAGATGACTCAACAATATTTATTGACATTTATCTCGCCATTAATTGTGCAATTGTAGACAAATTAAAAATATGATTATAGACTGTGGTGTTTATTTTCATAAATCAATACGCAGCAACAGTGGCGCAGTGATACTTATGTAATGTGGTCTGAACCATAGATATGTATATAAAGGCTAGATGGCTCAAGGCGGAGTCAGCTGTGTCGTCACTTTGCGGCCATCTTAGGTCAGTGCTGCCATAGTGCTGCTCCCTGCTGCTGTGGACGGAAGGTGAGTGACATACGCCAACTAAAATGCTCGTAACTTGCTGAATTCTTGACGGATTTACAAACGGTTTGGTTTTTTACAAACGTTATTAACGTGGCTATAATTATGGATGCTTTAACATGTTTCATGAATTTTTTATTTATTTTTAGTATACGTATTCAGTGTCATAGGTACATCTTTGACGTTTATAACAAACCAATCCGTTTGAAAATCGGTAAAAAATTAAGCAAGTTATGGTCATTTAAAAGTACCTGCATCATTAAAACTCAATGCTACGAGTGAGCGAGCGCCCTGTCCTAAGATGGCCGCCAAAATGCGGACGTTCAACTCAATTGGCCATCAGCGCGGACGAGCCATCTAGCCTTTATATACATATCTATGGTCTGAACCGTGAGGTTACCGGTGTATGTTATCACGGCTTAGAACGCGTTTCAACCAATCAGAATGAAGAACCAGAACTGCCCGTTTTATAATGTTTGTTTTTGCCATGGGTGCAGCCAATAAACTTGTATTTTGTAATACCATATATATTTTATATTTCATACACCTTTTATTATCTTTGGCCATACTTCTCTTCCCTACATTTACTGCAAAACTAACTGACACAATGCAATATTGAAAATAGCGTTATAGTAATACATTTAAATTGAACTGAATGATCTTAATAGAGTGTCCTATTGCTTTTTTAAATGGTTACTACACTGTACACAATGCAAGTAAACCTAATATAGAATATTTTAATTTATTCACTTATATAGCACCTATAGCTATTCATAGGCAACTGGCAAGAATACAAAACTCCAAAATATTTAGTTTGTGTGTGTGTGTGTGTGTGTGTGTGTGTGTGTGTGTGTGTGTGTGTGTGTGTGTGTGTGTGTGTGCCTGGTATGTGGGCTTTACCTTACCTGTAGATCCTTGTCTTATTTTCTCAATTTTCTTTTTTCTCCATTTCCATGGCTTGAAGATGCGGCCAAAGCTGGCCAATTTACTGTTACGGCGGATGGGGGGAGTGCGGACCCCAGACACTAGACAGCCAGAATAAAGAGATCTCTGGTGATCCATCACATCTACATCATAAAGACAAGCAGAAATACTATCAAAAATGCTGCTATTAACCTGGTTAACCTTTTAGACCTGTAATATCTGCTACAATTATCTGTCTCAGGTGATATGATCCCAAGTAGACAGTTGTTAAATCAGCAATTTACCGTTTACAGCAGGGCTATTCAAATCTTACCCTGGAGGGCCGGAGCACTGCAGAGTTTAGCTCCAACCCTAATCGAACACACCTGAGCAAGGTAATCAATGTCTTCATGATCACTAGAAAATCACAGGTGGGTAAGTTTGATTAGGGTTGGAGCTAAACTATGCAGTGCTCCGGCCCTCCAGGGTAAGATTTGAATAGCCCTGGTTTACAGTATCCATAGCAACAAAGGAATATTTAAGGTTAAATACAATTATCTCTATTAACAACAGCACCTGAAAAAAAAACAGCACCTGTAAAATGCTGTTAAAAATACCTCAAAAACATTTCCAAAGTTTGTGAAGCAAAATTTTTTAATACTTTATACTCTACGAGTTCACCTCCTTGACAAGAAGGTGGGACTGCTGATATCCGTGTTTGGCGTGCTGTCCCGGGGTGAGAGTTCAGAGCTGGGGAAAATACCCCCGAGGTCGGAACGCTCGTCCCTTGACCGAGGAAGGAGCCCCGGGCCTGGGGCGTGCCCTGACCTGGGTTATCCCCCTGGTGCTGAGCTAAATGTACGTAGTGAGGCGAAGGGGTGGAGGTGGGTTGGAATAATTCCGGAGAATGAGGGTAAGGAGTCTTGATTATTTATAGAGCTGGTGCTGAGTTGTTATGGTGATTAGTAATCAAGAGCAAGCCGTGTTCATTTCTAGATCGGCTCCTCCCAAACCTTGTTTATAAAGCATCATTTTACCAGTTTGCCTCACTGACAAGAAGGTGGGACTGCTGATATGCGTGTTTGGCGAGCGAGAGTTCCGAGCCGGGGAAATACCCCCGAGTTCGGAACGCTCGTCTCTTGAACGGGAAAGGAGCCCCAGGCCTGGGGCGTTATCCCCAAAGAAAGCAGGTGGTGCAGGACAGCCGCCGAAACAACAATCCCAAAAAGGCTGGCTTGAGAAGGCGAGGTGCTGCCCATGTCTGCAGCCATTTTTAGAAAAGGTAGCTCCAAAATATGCACTGGAGTGCAGTGCTGTGAAAAGATAGGTTGGAAGGGACAGTAAAAGTGGGGGCAGAGGTCTGGACCCAAAGGCTGTAGTTTGAAGAATCTAGGGGCTCTGAGGGAGCAAGGCTGCTGCTGCACCTATATATAAAGAGGAGAAATTGTGCTCTGATGGAGAGCAGGGTGACGCTAAGGAGTGTGCAACGTGTAAAAAATAGCATAGGGCTTTAATTAGCTCTAAACCATGAAATTAGTGCTGTAAGGAGCAAGGTAGGTCTCCAGGGGAGTGAAGGAAGCCCTATGACGGGGCTGTGCTCTAGGGGAGCCGAAAGTGAGGTAGTTGGAAAAGAAAAGCTCCTGCGGGAGCAGTTCTGCTGAGGCAGTGATATAGCATGAACTCTGCTACGCAGAGCATGCGAAGGAAGCACTGACCCCTGCGGGGGTGGTCGCTGCTGCGATACAGGCTTTGAGGTTGGATGAAGTCTGCTGCGGCAAAGCAAGAGGAAATGGCACGAGCATGTGAAAGAAGCACGGGCCCCTGTGGGGGCGGTCGCTGCAGCGATACTGGCTTCGGAAAGTTGTCTACTATGGCAGAGCAAGAAGGAAAGGCACAGGCCCCTGCGGTGGTGGTCGCTCCGGCGATACCGACCTGAGTTGGAAAGGGAAGATTTAAATGGCAGAGTGTGTGAAAGAAGCACGGGTTCCTGCGGGTGCGGTCGTTGCGGCCATACTGGCTTTGTAATTGGGAAGGAGTCTGCCACGGCAGGCTTCGAGGAGATTTGTGGGGATGTCTACTTTGAAGAGTTGCTGGTACTGGCCTTTGCGAAGGCGGGGATGTGGATCGAGGGTGATGGTGTGGTTTATGTGGTAACCTGGCGCCTGTTCCCTGGGCGGTGAGTGAGGAATGCAAATTAAGTCTTGGTGATTTTGGCTATACCTTGACATTTTTAGGTACAGGACTGAAATTTGTCCTTATTTTATTCTGTTGTATTCTTTATGTAAACAGCCTTTAAACAACATACATTGATTTGACACGCAAAAACATTTGTTTTGATTTCAGATAAATAATTTTGCGCGATCCCGTGTGATAGGCTGTGTCTACACTGAAATTCTGTTCCCTAAATTCCCACAAATGCAACGCGAAAACCAGAAGGCATCAATGATCCCTAGGTTCCCTTACCGGAAGTCAGGTGACCTTTTCAAAGTAGCAAGTTGTACTGTGTTTTCATTAAATGTGACAATAATTACATCAAGAACAACCACCTCAACCGTTTGATATGTTGAGCTTTCAGCCCTGAGGTGGTTTGAAAATTGTATAACTTTCAACCGGTGCTTCACATAAACTCTGGACACTGATGAAAGGTAGGTGGACACGAATACACATCTTTATCTTGTACTGACGAAATTTCATCAATAGTGGAAAATTGGTAGTCACTTTTCCTGTAATAGACCACAGCGAACATCCTGTCAGAACGTTCACTGCAGGCATCGTCCTAAAAACCATGGGTCTGAATATGACAAACTAATTCCAACTAAATGGCCCATTCCAACTAAAAGAATAAATGTTCACGATTTCATTTGAAAGAACTAACGAAAATCTACCTTCTGATAAAGTCTATGCAAATATCTGATAAACTTAAAAAGTAACAAGCGAAAACTGGCGAATAAGCAACAGGCCGGTTCAGGGCTGTGTAAAATCTGTCTGTCAATGACAGTACCTGCACGCACCACAGATCCCCCTCCCCCTCGCGCGCGTTACAATATCACGTGCATCCGCCTTATGTTCATAGGTCTTTTGGTTTGAATGCAGCGTGATGGTGGAGAGAACATTCACTAACAAACTTCCGATTCCTCGGTTAACAACTAGATCTAGGAAAACAACAAATGAAAACAAGGAAACAAAGATAGAAAGTAGGGGTGGGCTGTATGAGCAAAAATTCATATCAAGGTATTTTCCACTCTTCAGCCGGTATAGCGGTATTACAGTATGTTGCCATATATTGGATTTCACATGTTTTTTGTAAGAGAAATATTTATTGATTGGTTACCTGTATGTGTACATGCCCTGTTTTTTGCTTTGTTTTCTTTTTCTTTGTCTTTTTTTGCTTTAGTATTGTATTATATGATATATGGTTGATTATTAAGCGTTATTTTTCACTCTTGTATTTTTCGCTTTTGGCTTATTTAGTTTCCTTTATGGTATTATTATTGTATCTTGATATATATCTTTTGTCTTTAAAAATGTGGTTTCTTGAAGTTTATTACAATTTTTTTTTTCTCGTAGTACATTATATCATGTTTTGGATGGATAGGATGTTCTATTGGACATGCTTACGTAATACATTCATGACTATAGCCAATGGTTGATTGCCAGTAATGATCATGGGTGTATCCTTATCCACATATGGAGTGATTGGTGGAGGAACCAATAAGAGGCAGTAGCGCCTAATGACGTGTTTTGAAGTTGTGACACTGATTATGGGCTAAGCCCGAAACGTTTGTCCTTTTGTTTGTTATGTCCTGTTAACACTTTTCGGAATTTTAATACAGTTTTTGTATCTGATTAAGTCCCTGAGTGCGGTCTCTTTTCTACCACTACACCTTTTATCTTGGAGTTACGCACCGGGCATACAATTTAGACATTGGCGCAGACGCCACTTTTCTCACGCCATATGAGATAAAACATTTTGGAGTCACACTGTAGTAAACCTTATTTAAATTAGTGGCAAAATTTGTATTTTTAACCTTATGTTACTAATAAATGAGGGATATGACATAGACATGATTTTTTTATCTTTTCCCATTTTTTCCTTTAAAAGTGCCATTGTGTGGATGGGTGGACTCATCTTCTTATGCATATTGTCACTAATATGGGAAGTAAGAAAGTATGGAAATTAGTATGGTCATTTGCTGGTAGGCTATGTGCCTTTTTACAGTGTTTTACGCTACATCCAACAACTTTAAAGCTGTGTGCTATGTATATCTTTTGTCTGTTTGATTTATAAATATACAAAGAACAAGATTTTCTTTTGGGAATCTGATGGGAAATGCCATCTCATTTTAAATTATTATTAATCCCTGAACGCATTAATAAATGCAGTTTATTAATACAAGTTAGTTATATTAACAAATGTATTTATTGCATTTAATTTAATTAACCAGCAGATTCACAGTGCCAAAAACACTCCACTCATACGTTTTTATGCGTAAATATGCACTATGTATTGTTTAATAGCCTCTCTACTTAATAAATCTGCATTAAGACAACGAAATTAACCATTAAAAGGCTGTTTTTAATGTGTTTGGTACGTTATCCGCTGAAGGACTCTGAAAGCGCTATTCATTTAACCGTAACTCCTCAACCATTTGGGCTATCCCAGAGGAAAGGAAAATCAAACATGAGATCTCCTTCTCAACTCACATCTTTCTCCTAGACAGAAATGAGATCAAGTGAATGTCAAACTGAGACATAAGCCTAAGTCTCCTGCTTCTCACATGTTTCTCCTGAGACAAAAAATTACATTCTTTCATGTTTGTCTCCTCTTAAGCTTCGTAAGAGATCTCGGTAACATCACTAACTGTGCTCAGATTATTTTTGTTAAATAGAGGCACTCACATTCTCACATTTGTCTCCTCTAAAGCTTCATGAGAGATCTCAGCTACATCACTGACTGTGCTCAAATTATTCTCCTTAGATAGAGGCACTGATATTCTCACATTTATCTCCTTTAAAGCTTCATAAGAGAACTCAGCTACATCACTCACTGTGCTCAGATTATTCTCCTTAGATAGAGGCACTCACATTCTCACATTTATCTCCTCTACAGCTTCATAAGATATCTTTGTAACATCTTGCACCGTGCTCAGCCCTTACGAAACAATAATACATGGGAATATATTGAAAAATATACAACCCCAAATCAGAAAAAGTTGGGACATTGTAGAAATTGTGAGTAAAAATAGGAATGGGATAATTTACAAATCTCTTAAACTTATATTTTATCCACAATAGAATATAAATAACATATCAAATGTAGAAAGTGAGGCATTTTGAAATGTCATGACAAATATTGGCTCATTTTGGATTTCATGAGAGCTACACATTCCAAAAAAAGTTGGGACAGGTATCAATAAGAGGCCAGAAAATTTAAATGTAAATATAAAGGAACAGCTGGAGGAGGACCAATGTTTAGGAATGGATATGTTGTCCCATTCTTGTCTAAAACAGACTTCTAGTTGCTCAACTGTCTTAGGTCTTCTTTGTCGCATCTTCCTCTTTATAATGTGCTGAATGTTTTCTCTGGGTGACAGATCTGGACTGCAGGCTGGCCATTTCAGTACTCAGATCCTTCTTCTATGCATTCTTGATGTTGTAATTGATGCAGTATGTGGTCTGGCATTGTCATGTTCAATTCAATTCAATTTTATTTATATAGCGCTTTTCACAATTGTTAATTGTTGCAAAGCAGCTTTACATGAGTAGATGTAGAGGAGAACATTGAAAATCAATACATAGTATAAGAAGTAGAATATAGCGGCTAAGGATAAAAAACCGTGTAAGCGAGCATATTAATAATGTCACGTATACAGTAAAGTGCTAAGTTAAGCCAAAGTTGGCTGACTCTCCCTGGGACTAAAAAACCCCCTAGGAGAAAACCCAATGGGAAAAAATCCTAGAAGGACAAAAAACCCTAGGGAGAAATTAATATTTATATTTATATGTTGGAAAATGCAAGGTCTTCCCTGAAAGAGACAACGTCTGAATGAGGGCATATGTTGCTCTAAAACTTGGATAAACCTTTCAGCATTGATGGTGCCTTTCCAGATGTGTTAGCTGCCCATGCCACACGCACTCATGCAACCCCAAACCATCAGAGATGCAGGTTTCTGAAATGAGCGCTATTAACAACTTGGGTTGTCATTGTCCTCTTTAGTCTGGATGAAATGGCGTCCCAGTTTTCCAAAAAAAAGAACTTCAAATTTTGATTTGTCTGACCACTGAACAGTTTTTCACTTTGCCAAAGTCCATTTTAAATTATCCTTGGTCCAGAGAAAATGCCTGCGCTTCTGGGTCATGTTTAGATATGGCTTATTTTTTGACCTATAGAGTTTTAGCTGGCAACAGCGAATGGCACGGTGAATTGTGTTCACCGACAATGTTTTCTGGAAGTATTCCAGAGCCCATGTTATGATTTCCATTACAGTAGCATTCCTGTATGTGATGCAGTGCCGTTCAAGGGCCCGAAGATCATGGGCATCCAGCCTTGACCCTTATGCCCAGAGATTGATTAAGATTCTATTGAGTTTTGGATAATATTATGCACTGCAGATGATGATAACTTCAAACTCTTTGCAATTTGTCTCTGAGAAACTCAGAAAACTATTTTTCGCCACAGCATTGGGGGAATTGGTGATTCTCTGCCCATCTTGACTTCTGACAGACACTCCCACTCTGAGAGGCTCTTTTTATACCCAATCATGTTGCCCATTGACCTAATCAGTTGCAAATTAGTCCTTAAGCTTTTCCTTATATGTACATTTAAATTTTCTGGCATCTTAGTGCTACCTGTCCCAACTTTTTTTGGAATGTGTAGCTCTCATGAAATCCAAAATGAGCCAATATTTGGCATAACATTTCAAAATATCTCACTTTCAACATTTGATATGTTATTTATATTCTATTGTAAATAAAATATAAGTTTATGAGATTAGTTAATTATTCCATTCCTTTTTTACTCACAATTTCTACAGTGTCCCAACTTTTTCTGATTTGGGGTTGTATAATGTGACATATTACATAATACATTTCCAAATCATATTTTAGTTGTTTATGGAAAACCAATGAGTTTAAAAGACAAGTTTATTTATTCTATACTTAGGATATGTAGAACACATCCCCAATTATGCATCAGTGTCTTTTGGGAATCTTATCCAAGTTGTAGGCTAGTCAAAACTGGTCAGTTGTATCTGGCATTTACAATCCGCGATTGAAACTGTGACCACAAACATTACTAACTTGTGAATAAAAGGCAATAAATCAACTATGCCTTCACGAAAAAAACATCTTTTTATTTAGGCCTAAATGTTTTAATGTGTTGACACAAACAACTTTATTTTAATGTTTCATTGATACAATAAATTCGTAGTGATGTCATTTCTTGATGATGTCAGGAACCAGTGAATCGGCTTTTTGAACCGGTTCAAAGAGCAGAACTGTCCGAAAAGAGCCGGTTCGCGGAAATGAATCAGACTTTGCATCACTTAGGCTGGGTTCACACCAAAAGATAATCGGGCTGATTTTGGGCCGATTTCCCTCCTTCCGACAATCCATGTCCCGAGTATCGCAATGGTTTTACAGATTATCTTATCAGATTTTCCCTTGGTGTGAGGTATGTTAAGAGTGTCCGAACCTGCTCGGAAGAACGTCGGAGCCATGCCGATTGCGAATCAACATGTTGAATATTTACGATCAGAAATCCTGATGTGTGTGGGGAATCCCGAGGACAAACGCGAGCACGCTCTTGAGATTTTCACGTGAAACGAAACCATATCCAATCAGAAAGTGAGATGATGAAAGACAGAAGCAGCGTCTGAGCAATAAAACTTTCTGCAAGACACTAAAGAGCTCTCCCATCTTCATTTTAATACAGTCTCATCTATGTCTTGCCTTCTCCAAATTTACTTTAGTCTCATTTATATCTATTTGTATGTTCCCTGGGCAATTTTATGAGGAAAATGTGAAGTCAAATCTGAAACCTAAAGTGGACACAGATGAGAATCACAAACATAAATGCTGAGCTTAGTAGGAGCAATCTCTGAGTGAAAACACTTTCTCTAATGAGTCTTGAAAGAGATTACAGCAAGACAATAAAGAGAGTTTTAGGAGAAACATCTGAGACACTGCTGATACTAGAACAAGAGCTACATAAAAATCTCAATTAAGTCTCAGATATTTCTCATGTCTCCGTTGTGTCTACTCTTATTTCTCCTAAATGGATTTTAGGAGAAACATCTCAGACAGTGCTGATACTACAAGAAGAGCTAAATAAAAATCTCTAAGTCTCAGATATTTCTCATGTCTCAGTTGTGTCTACTCTTATTTATCCTAGGAGAAACATCTGAGACACTGCTGATACTACAAGAAGAGCTAAATAAGAATCTCAATTAAGTCTCAGATATTTCTCATGTCTCAGTTGTGTCTACTCTTATTTCTCCTAATGGATTTTAGGAGAAACATCTGAGACACTGCTGATACTACATCAAGAGCTAAATAAGAATCTCAATTAAGTCTCAGATATTTCTCATGTCTCAGTTGTGTCTACTCTTATTTCTCCTAATGGATTTTAGGAGCAACATCTGAGACACTGCTGATACTAAAAGAAGAGCTAAATAAGAATCTCTATTAAGTCTCAGTAAAAGTGCTATTGTCAGATTCCTTGAGGCATGCAGAGTCAAACGATACCAAAAGGTTTTCGGTCGGCCATTTTGGGGGTTGGCCATTTTGAATTTTAACTTTTTTTGTCGGAAAGTTATGAAATTTGGCACAACACCAAATTTGGAGTGCCTTTGTCAAACCCGATAGCGCCACCAACAGTCCAAATTTTCACTTGCATTTTTGGTTATAACTGCTGACCCATACGTCATAGAAACGCAACCATATGACGTCATTTCCGTTATTGTGTTATTTAGATATTTTGAAATATTTGAAACATAGCATTTTACGTAGAGCGCGAACAAACGGATTTGAGGCTATATCTTTGCCAAAGTAGTTTTGATGGCAGTCATGACATGAGGGTGCGTGCACAGTTTCGTCACAGTGCCACATAGTGTTCACGAGATTTGAAAAATTTGTATTTTTGCTTATATCTAACGCTAACTTGCTATTAAAATTATGGATTTGAGGCTATATCTTCGCAAAAGTTTTGCACATTTATGTGTGCATTGCCAGTGGTTAGTGTTGAGGTGTCCATGAGTGAGACATCTAACCGCAACTGTTATATGTCATAAAAGTCATGAACTGAGCGTGCATGGAACGGTTTGTCACAGGGCCACCTAGTGGTCATGAGATTTGAAAAGTGACTGTTTTTGCTTATATACTGCAAAATTGAGTCCAAATCATGAAATTGCTATTGTTAGATTCCTTGAGGCATGCCGAGTCAAACGATACCAAAACGTTTTCGGATGGCCATTTTCAATTACAAAGCATCCCAACTTTTTCAAACTCCTCCTACAGCGTTCATTTGATTGGCTTGGATTTGGTACACACAATCTAGACTCTAGACAAAAAGTCATAAAAAGATTTTGATAGACCAATCAGTTATTGTATGGCGCATCAACAAATAATGGCGAGCACGCCGAAATGGATTTGAGGCTATATCTTTGCAAAAGTTTAGCATATTAATGTGCGTATGTCCAGTGGTTCAGTGGTTAGTGTAGGTTGTCTACAAATCAGAAGGTTGGTGTTTCAAACCCCAGCTCCCCCTGACCAAGTGTTGAGGTATCTTTGAGCGAGACATCTACACCCCAACTGCTCCCGATGAGCTGGGTGGCTCTCGCATGGCTGACAGTGTATGAATAGGTGAATGTTTCACAACTTGTAAATGTCATGAACTGAGGGTAGTAGTTATAGTGGACCGGCATTCGTCAAACTTTTATGACCCCCTCCCCCACCCGGTGACAGTTGCTGTCTGACAGGTCGTTTTTATGACCCTTTGACAGGGGGGCGGGACCATCAATCAAAATCTGTACAAGTTGTCAACTTTAGACAGAAAGTATTTAATGGTTTTATGACGGGTCATTTAGTGGTTTGTTTATTCCTGAGTGTGTTTTATGTCAAGCGTATGCTGTCATTAAACATGACGGCTCGTGTGTGACATTTGCTGTCTATCACCCCTCCCTTTTCGACCCGTGCGCTTCTCAATACGGCCTGCATTTCTTTCACAGGGGTGCGTGTTGTAAAGCGATTAAAGATTTCTAAAACTCAATGTTGGTAAAACAATCCCCCATTACGGTGTCAAAAAAGTAAATGTTTATTTTAGATTTTAGACAAATCATGAACAATGCGACGATTAAAACATTTGTTTGTAACATCACAAGTTATTTAATGAAATATACCGTATACGTGTATAGTTTAAGCAATGATCTGAGCCATAACCTTCGGAGCCGGCAATACTATAATCTTTAGACGAAAGTCTAAACTAAATAAATTTTTAAACGGTTCAGGAATTCCGTGAATCTTTTCATAACCTGCACTATAGTTTCACGCGTATTAAAGATCCGGCGGTGCCTGACAAAGCGCCGGGTGAGCGTTCATATCTGCCATTTTAAAATAATGTTAATAAATGTAATTCTGTCCACTATGGCAAAATAGGATTTTATTTTAGATTTAGGGGAATCTTTAACCAAGTCTCTGATTAAGACATGTGTATACGTGCACAGATGGTGACAGAGAAACTTATATATGACGTTAATAAACTTTTAAATGTTTTTAAGACTTATTCACCCCATTTTGGGGTTTTATTTTTAATTAAAGGCTTCTTAAAACATGTGTGAATATGTGTATATTATACAAAGAGTCTTATATTGTCTGCTCTGACAAAAATAAATTATTATTTTAGGTTTAGGGGAATTGACTGCGTGTGTCTTATAAATACAACTTGATAATACGTTTGTTTTGTAAAGAGACTTCTTTAAAGGCACGCAAGAATAAAATATTTTAGTTGTAACTGGTTAAACTTAAAGCCGATATTTTCTATCGAACTAGTCTATTTTCTGTTCAGACACAAAGTTTTCTGATGCTGATATTATGTCAGTGTGTGTTTGTGTGGGGGTCGTGTGATGTAATCTTTGAAAGTTTATGACCGAACCTTTATTGGGGAGCGACAAGAGATCTCCCGGAATCAGTTTGGATGGAGCAGAGCTGTTATACTCAAGTCTATTGGTATGTATGTGTTTCGCTGTGTTCGTTCCAGTATTTTGTCTGATTTATTTAAAAACTAAAAATTCGATCTCTGGTATTGCAGCGAAATTGTCTAAACTGGTGTTTAACTATTCCTGGTAAATCGCGGAGAAGAGTGGCCTGAACAAAAAAGTCAGACCGAGACTAGAACATCCCGCAGCGTAACACGGAAATCTTGGAACAAAAGAGACGCAGAGTGGATCGTGTTGTCCGGTGTGTTTTTATTTAATCCTGTTACAATAGATTTAAACAAACTGGTTTGGTTTAATATTTTCTAATAACATGTGTTATCTGTTTTTAAAGGTTTGGATATCAGCGGCAAAGCGAACGTTGTGTGTACTATTGCAAGATCTATAGCGGATCTTCACGGTACGTTTATATTGTATAAGAAAAAAGTTTTAATTGTTTTATTTAGATATTTGTCCTAATAACTTGTTTTTATCTGTTTTCAGGTTAGGATACAGACCACAACGCTTTGGACGTATCTTTAAAAAAGAGAAAAATCGGAGACTTTTTGGATTTGTCTGGGACATTTTAAACATTTTGTGGCAAATTGGATTTAAAACGTTTCGGATACTGGATACATGTGTTGGATTTGTCCACAGTGCTTGTTTAAGACGTCTTCACCTCATTTTAGGGTTTATTTTTAATTAAAGGCTTCTTAAAACATGTTTGAAAATGTGTATATTATACAAAGAGTCTTACATTGTCTGCTCTGACAAAAAAATAAATTATTATTTTAGATTTTAGGACAAATGTCTGCGTGTATCTTATAAATACAACTTGATAATACGTTTGTTTTGTCAAGAGACTTTTTTAAAGTCACGCAAGAATAAAATATTTTAGTTGTAACTGGTTATACTTAAATCTGTTATTATCTATTTAACTATAAGCTATATTTTTCTGATAAGCCTTAAACAGAAGCTGCTCTGTGAGCGTCTGGGTGTTTGAGATAATTCACATTAGGGGGCTGCTTGTAAACTAGTGTCTTTTAAAACCGCCGTGGTAATATGTAATATGGTAACTCTGTCAAAAAGTAAAAGGTTTATTTTAGATCACACCCTATTTTATGGCAAACAATGCAGACGCATTAAATTTTATTTAATGAAATATTCAGCATGGGTATAGCAATGAACTGTGCCAAAACCACCGGGGGCCACCAATAACACAGTCTTTAGGTTAAGGCTTTTTATTTTTAACTAAATAAAATCTTAATCTTTTCATGCACAATATTCTGTTCACACCATTAGATTGCGGTCCTGCGCTTACAATAGAGAACATAAGCGGATGCGTGTTCATATCCATACGTTAAGAAATCGACCATATGTCAATTCATCTTCTGGGGTTTGTTTTAAAAAAAAAAAATGACACATTAAAATCAACTGTGAATATGTGTTTATTACACAATAAAATGTAATTCTGTCCGCACCGGTATAATAGGGGTTTTATTTTAGATTTGGGACTTTCTTTAACCAAGTCTCTGATTAAAACATGTGAATGCGTGTACCAAAGTTGTCAGAAAACGTATGCTGATGCGCTCTTATATATGGTGTTAAGAGCCTTTTAAACGTTTTAAGACATTTCACACCCTCTTCTGGGTTGAATTCATTAATGTCATCTTACATCCACATGTGTACATGTGTATTTATAAATGTAACACGGTAGGCATTGTCAAAATAAAAGGTTTCTTGAACATGTTATTCCAGCGCGTGTTTCTTGTCTTGCGAGTGTTCATCATATTTATTGATGTGGAAAAAAGTTTGTTGTTTTGGACGATCAGTTTCAGTCTCTCTCTCTATCACCATCCGTTAGCAACCAGCAGACTTTAAAGCCTATTTATTTTAAACTAAATAAAAGCTGATTCGCTTCACGAGATCTGTGAAGCATTTCAAGCAGGGGGTTCTGTTCAAGCCATTAAAGATCGGGGCTCCAGCGTTTACAATAGAACATACGAGGATGCGTGCACATATCGGCCATTAAGAAACTTTTAAACGATTAAAAAATTCATATCTTCGGGGTTTTGTTTTAAATTAAAAACATCTTAAAACCAACTGGGAATATGTGTTTATTACACAATAAAATGTAATTCTGGCCGCTCTGACAAAATAGGGTTTAATTTTAGATTTAGGGAATTCTTTAATCAAGGCTCTGATTAAAACACATGAATGCGCGAACCACCGTTGCCAGAGAACGTACGCTGAGGCGCACTTATGGCGTTAAGAACCTTTTTAATGTTTAAGACATTTTGACCCCATTTCCTGGTTTTGTGTCCGCTGTGGATCCCAACCTCTATGTGTTTATTATACAACAAATGCAATTCTGTCAACATTTCTAGTTTTAGAACGCCTCTGATTTAAACATGCGGGTTTTAAAATGAAACGGCCATGTGACTATTATGACAAAAGCTATTCGATCTTAATTTTGTTGTTTTAACATCCAAAAGTTTTTATACACATTCCATAATTAAACATCTGGGTGTGTATGAGTAAGTTTATATCTAATGTCACATGAGCGGTACCAAGTCTCGCTTGTGTCTGTGTGTGTGTGCATACAGTATGTTTATGTGTGGGCGTGTTTATGAGCCCGTGTCTTTGCAAGGTGTGTGTGCGTGTGTGTGTGTGTGTGTGTGTGTGTGTGTGTGTGTGTGTGTGTGTGTGTGTGTGTGTGTTTGCATGGGGGTCTACGATGGATCTGTTTGTTACTAAAGTTTTGATATTAAGTCTGTGTCCTCATTGACAATAAGTAAGGGTTTTTAGATGTAGGATTCATTACACAGATACTGATTAAATCATGTCATCCATTATTTGCGATTTAAAGAAACTTAAAAGGTTTAAGACATTTATCTCACATTGTGGTGTTGTTTTTTAATTAATGTAACCTTAAAACCATCTGTTATCCATTTAGGGAACAATAAAATGTTTGCAAATATTATTTATCAAAGTTGACGATGTTATAAGCCAGGATGTCACTAACGTGACAACAAACATTTCTTTAAAGACAAAACATTTAACAAAATTGCCATGGCTTACAGAGACACACTAGACTTTTTTTGTGTGTGTGTGTGTGTGTGTGTGTGTGTGTGTGTGTGTGTGTGTGTGTGGTTTTGTTAAACATGATTGTGTGCTACCATTAAACTATCTATATCAATAACACCAGATAGGATGTACCTCTACATAACAGTGAAATGTACATATATTAATTAGGTAAACCTTAACACTTATTTAAAAAATAAAAATATACTATTCTAACATCCTAACATGATATTAGGTTATAGTAGGTTTTAAGGTCAATCGGCGTCTTTAGCTTTACGACTTACAGCACAAAACCCCCAATGACAGGAGCGATGACAGGATTTTTATGAAGTGGAGCAGACCCTTGGTTTGCCTGAGGGGTTAGGTTCAACTTAGGTTAACATCTATCAGTGCATAATAAGCAAACACAAAATTATATTTTACCTATGGTTTGTTACTGAGGTTGCTAGGTTCGCGTATTTTTCTGAAACATACTTTTCTTTTCAAACTTAGTTAGGATACACACTTTTGTCGCCTCAAACACCTGATCAAAGTTTTTCTTCGCTAGCGTCAACTAATGTCTGAGATTTTGTAAATTCATCAGATGGTCTTACGTGTGTATTTCTTAAACAAACATGTTGCTTTTCAATCTTAGGCAGAGTTCATACGTTTGTTTTCTCATAAGTTGTTCACAGTTTTTCTTCGCTAGTGTCAACTAATGTCTGAGATTTTTTGTAAATTCATCAGATGTTTCTTACTTGTGTATTTTCTTAAACAAACTTTTCTTTTCAATCTTAGACAGTCTTCATACGTATGTCTTTCGATAAGTTGTTCATAGTTTTTCTTCGCTAGTGTCAACTCATGTCTGAGATTTGTAAATTCATCAGATGTTCTTACACGTGTATTTTCTGAAACAAATTTATGATTTTCAAACTTAGGTAGTCATCATACTTTTGTCTCTACATACATTTGTTCAAAGTTTCTTGTAGCTAGTGTCAACTGATGTCTGAGATTTTGTAAATTCAACAGATGATACTTACACATGTATTTCTTAAACAAACATATGCTTTTCAAACTTAGCTAGGCTACACACTTTTGTCTATTCATACAATCGTTCAAAAAAATTTCTTCGCTAGTGTCAACTAATGACAGAGATTTTGTAAACTCATCAGATTTCTTAGTTGTATATGCACAGACAATATTATACTTATAACAGTCGTCTTGTTTTCTTTTGTACGTGACAACATATATCTGTGATTGTTTTATGAACACAGATGGTTTCATTTCTGTAGTTTATGTAACACCTTGTCAAGCTCTTAAAGGTAGTACTAACTGTTTAAAACAACAATGCAAAGTGTTTTAGATTTACTTGATAAATCTTTTACATCAAAACAAACTAGGATAGCAATATGTTTGAATCTGTAACAGGTGATACCACCAATAGCGTGTTGTACATAACAAAGTCTGCAAAATAATAAAGATTGATTAGGTTTTTTATTTAGTAAACCTTTTAACACAAAGTGTAGAGTCTTTTGTATGTAACAACAAAGATGCGATGAAACAACGCAAAACAAGAGAGGCTGCGTTTGTTAAACCACATATAAATTAAGATGCATACATCTACAAATGGGGCAATGTTTGAAATAGTTTGGCCGTATAGCCTCTAAATTCGGGACCAATAGATTAAAAACATTGCCCATTTGTAGATGTATGCATCTTAATTTATATGTGGTTTAACAAACGCAGCCTCTCTTGTTTTGCGTTGTTTCATCGCATCTTTGTTGTTACATACAAAAGACTCTACACTTTGTGTTAAAAGGTTTACTAAATAAAAAACCTAATCAATCTTTATTATTTTGCAGACTTTGTTATGTACAACACGCTATTGGTGGTATCACCTGTTACAGATTCAAACATATTGCTATCCTAGTTTGTTTTGATGTAAAAGATTTATCAAGTAAATCTAAAACACTTTGCATTGTTGTTTTAAACAGTTAGTACTACCTTTAAGAGCTTGACAAGGTGTTACATAAACTACAGAAATGAAACCATCTGTGTTCATAAAACAATCACAGATATATGTTGTCACGTACAAAAGAAAACAAGACGACTGCTATAAGTATAATATTGTCTGTGCATATACAACTAAGAAATCTGATGAGTTTACAAAATCTCTGTCATTAGTTGACACTAGCGAAGAAATTTTTTTGAACGATTGTATGAATAGACAAAAGTGTGTAGCCTAGCTAAGTTTGAAAAGCATATGTTTGTTTAAGAAATACATGTGTAAGTATCATCTGTTGAATTTACAAAATCTCAGACATCAGTTGACACTAGCTACAAGAAACTTTGAACAAATGTATGTAGAGACAAAAGTATGATGACTACCTAAGTTTGAAAATCATACATTTGTTTCAGAAAATACACGTGTAAGAACATCTGATGAATTTACAAATCTCAGACATGAGTTGACACTAGCGAAGAAAAACTATGAACAACTTATCGAAAGACATACGTATGAAGACTGTCTAAGATTGAAAAGAAAAGTTTGTTTAAGAAAATACACAAGTAAGAAACATCTGATGAATTTACAAAAAATCTCAGACATTAGTTGACACTAGCGAAGAAAAACTGTGAACAACTTATGAGAAAACAAACGTATGAACTCTGCCTAAGATTGAAAAGCAACATGTTTGTTTAAGAAATACACACGTAAGACCATCTGATGAATTTACAAAATCTCAGACATTAGTTGACGCTAGCGAAGAAAAACTTTGATCAGGTGTTTGAGGCGACAAAAGTGTGTATCCTAACTAAGTTTGAAAAGAAAAGTATGTTTCAGAAAAATACGCGAACCTAGCAACCTCAGTAACAAACCATAGGTAAAATATAATTTTGTGTTTGCTTATTATGCACTGATAGATGTTAACCTAAGTTGAACCTAACCCCTCAGGCAAACCAAGGGTCTGCTCCACTTCATAAAAATCCTGTCATCGCTCCTGTCATTGGGGGTTTTGTGCTGTAAGTCGTAAAGCTAAAGACGCCGATTGACCTTAAAACCTACTATAACCTAATATCATGTTAGGATGTTAGAATAGTATATTTTTATTTTTTAAATAAGTGTTAAGGTTTACCTAATTAATATATGTACATTTCACTGTTATGTAGAGGTACATCCTATCTGGTGTTATTGATATAGATAGTTTAATGGTAGCACACAATCATGTTTAACAAAACCACACACACACACACACACACACACACACACACACAAAAAAAAAGTCTAGTGTGTCTCTGTAAGCCATGGCAATTTTGTTAAATGTTTTGTCTTTAAAGAAATGTTTGTTGTCACGTTAGTGACATCCTGGCTTATAACATCGTCAACTTTGATAAATAATATTTGCAAACATTTTATTGTTCCCTAAATGGATAACAGATGGTTTTAAGGTTACATTAATTAAAAAACAACACCACAATGTGAGATAAATGTCTTAAACCTTTTAAGTTTCTTTAAATCGCAAATAATGGATGACATGATTTAATCAGTATCTGTGTAATGAATCCTACATCTAAAAACCCTTACTTATTGTCAATGAGGACACAGACTTAATATCAAAACTTTAGTAACAAACAGATACATCATAGACCCCCATGCAAACACACACACACACACACACACACACACACACACACACACGCACACACACCTTGCAAAGACACGGGCTCATAAACACGCCCACACATAAACATACTGTATGCACACACACACAGACACAAGCGAGACTTGGTACCGCTCATGTGACATTAGATATAAACTTACTCATACACACCCAGATGTTTAATTATGGAATGTGTATAAAAACTTTTGGATGTTAAAACAACAAAATTAAGATCGAATAGCTTTTGTCATAATAGTCACATGGCCGTTTCATTTTAAAACCCGCATGTTTAAATCAGAGGCGTTCTAAAACTAGAAATGTTGACAGAATTGCATTTGTTGTATAATAAACACATAGAGGTTGGGATCCACAGCGGACACAAAACCAGGAAATGGGGTCAAAATGTCTTAAACATTAAAAAGGTTCTTAACGCCATAAGTGCGCCTCAGCGTACGTTCTCTGGCAACGGTGGTTCGCGCATTCATGTGTTTTAATCAGAGCCTTGATTAAAGAATTCCCTAAATCTAAAATTAAACCCTATTTTGTCAGAGCGGCCAGAATTACATTTTATTGTGTAATAAACACATATTCCCAGTTGGTTTTAAGATGTTATTAATTTAAAACAAAACCCCGAAGATATGAATTTTTTAATCGTTTAAAAGTTTCTTAATGGCCGATATGTGCACGCATCCTCGTATGTTCTATTGTAAACGCTGGAGCCCCGATCTTTAATGGCTTGAACATAACCCCCTGCTTGAAATGCTTCACAGATCTCGTGAAGCGAATCAGCTTTTATTTAGTTTAAAATAAATAGGCTTTAAAGTCTGCTGGTTGCTAACGGATGGTGATAGAGAGAGAGACTGAAACTGATCGTCCAAAACAACAAACTTTTTTCCACATCAATAAATATGATGAACACTCGCAAGACAAGAAACACGCGCTGGAATAACATGTTCAAGAAACCTTTTATTTTGACAATGCCTACCGTGTTACATTTATAAATACACTTGTGGATGTTAGATGACATTAATGAATTCAACCCAGAAGAGGGTGTGAAATGTCTTAAAACGTTTAAAAGGCTCTTAACACCATATATAAGAGCGCATCAGCATACGTTTTCTGACAACTTTGGTACACGCATTCACATGTTTTAATCAGAGACTTGGTTAAAGAAAGTCCCAAATCTAAAATAAAAACCCTATTATACCGGTGCGGACAGAATTACATTTTATTGTGTAATAAACACATATTCACAGTTGATTTTAAGGTGTCATTTTTTTTTTTAAAACAAACCCCAGAAGATGAATTGACATATGGTCGATTTCTTAACGTATGGATATGAACACGCATCCGCTTATGTTCTCTATTGTAAGCGCAGGACCGCAATCTAATGGTGTGAACAGAATATTGTGCATGAAAAGATTAAGATTTTATTTAGTTAAAAATAAAAAGCCTTTAGTCTAGAATGTGTTTTTGGCGGCCCCCGGTGGTTTTGGCACAGTTCATTGCTATACCCATGCTGAATATTTCATTAAATAAAATTGTGTTGTTACAAACTTTTAGATACTGCATTGTTTGCCATAAAATAGGGTGTGATCTAAAATAAACCTTTTACTTTTTGACAGAGTTACCATATTACATATTACCACGGCGGTTTTAAAAGACACTAGTTTACAAGCAGCCCCCTAATGTGAATTATCTCAAACACCCAGACGCTCACAGAGCAGCTTCTGTTTAAGGCTTATCAGAAAAATATAGCTTATAGTTAAATAGATAATAACAGATTTAAGTATAACCAGTTACAACTAAAATATTTTATTCTTGCGTGACTTTAAAAAAGTCTCTTGACAAAACAAACGTATTATCAAGTTGTATTTATAAGATACACGCAGACATTTGTCCTAAAATCTAAAATAATAATTTATTTTTTTGTCAGAGCAGACAATATAAGACTCTTTGTATAATATACACATTTTCAAACATGTTTTAAGAAGCCTTTAATTAAAAATAAACCCTAAAATGAGGTGAAGACGTCTTAAACAAGCACTGTGGACAAATCCAACACATGTATCCAGTATCCGAAACGTTTTAAATCCAATTTGCCACAAAATGTTTAAAATGTCCCAGACAAATCCAAAAAGTCTCCGATTTTTCTCTTTTTTAAAGATACGTCCAAAGCGTTGTGGTCTGTATCCTAACCTGAAAACAGATAAAAACAAGTTATTAGGACAAATATCTAAATAAAACAATTAAAACTTTTTTCTTATACAATATAAACGTACCGTGGAGATCCGCTATAGATCTTGCAATAGTACACACAACGTTCGCTTTGCCGCTGATATCCAAACCTTTAAAAACAGATAACACATGTTATTAGAAAATATTAAACCAAACCAGTTTGTTTAAATCTATTGTAACAGGATTAAATAAAAACACACCGGACAACACGATCCACTCTGCGTCTCTTTTGTTCCAAGATTTCCGTGTTACGCTGCGGGATGTTCTAGTCTCGGTCTGACTTTTTTGTTCAGGCCACTCTTCTCCGCGATTTACCAGGAATAGTTAAACACCAGTTTAGACAATTTCACTGCAATACCAGAGATCGAATTTTTAGTTTTTAAATAAATCAGACAAAATACTGGAACGAACACTGCGAAACACATACATACCAATAGACTTGAGTATAACAGCTCTGCTCCATCCAAACTGATTCCGGGAGATCTCTTGTCGCTCCCCAATAAAGGTTCGGTCATAAACTTTCAAAGATTACATCACACGACCCCCACACAAACACACACTGACATAATATCAGCATCAGAAAACTTTGTGTCTGAACAGAAAATAGACTAGTTCGATAGAAAATATCGGCTTTAAGTTTAACCAGTTACAACTAAAATATTTTATTCTTGCGTGCCTTTAAAGAAGTCTCTTTACAAAACAAACGTATTATCAAGTTGTATTTATAAGACACACGCAGTCAATTCCCCTAAACCTAAAATAATAATTTATTTTTGTCAGAGCAGACAATATAAGACTCTTTGTATAATATACACATATTCACACATGTTTTAAGAAGCCTTTAATTAAAAATAAAACCCCAAAATGGGGTGAATAAGTCTTAAAAACATTTAAAAGTTTATTAACGTCATATATAAGTTTCTCTGTCACCATCTGTGCACGTATACACATGTCTTAATCAGAGACTTGGTTAAAGATTCCCCTAAATCTAAAATAAAATCCTATTTTGCCATAGTGGACAGAATTACATTTATTAACATTATTTTAAAATGGCAGATATGAACGCTCACCCGGCGCTTTGTCAGGCACCGCCGGATCTTTAATACGCGTGAAACTATAGTGCAGGTTATGAAAAGATTCACGGAATTCCTGAACCGTTTAAAAATTTATTTAGTTTAGACTTTCGTCTAAAGATTATAGTATTGCCGGCTCCGAAGGTTATGGCTCAGATCATTGCTTAAACTATACACGTATACGGTATATTTCATTAAATAACTTGTGATGTTACAAACAAATGTTTTAATCGTCGCATTGTTCATGATTTGTCTAAAATCTAAAATAAACATTTACTTTTTTGACACCGTAATGGGGGATTGTTTTACCAACATTGAGTTTTAGAAATCTTTAATCGCTTTACAACACGCACCCCTGTGAAAGAAATGCAGGCCGTATTGAGAAGCGCACGGGTCGAAAAGGGAGGGGTGATAGACAGCAAATGTCACACACGAGCCGTCATGTTTAATGACAGCATACGCTTGACATAAAACACACTCAGGAATAAACAAACCACTAAATGACCCGTCATAAAACCATTAAATACTTTCTGTCTAAAGTTGACAACTTGTACAGATTTTGATTGATGGTCCCGCCCCCCTGTCAAAGGGTCATAAAAACGACCTGTCAGACAGCAACTGTCACCGGGTGGGGGAGGGGGTCATAAAAGTTTGACGAATGCCGGTCCACTATAACTACTGAGGGTGGATAGAATGTTTGTTACAGCGCCACATAGTTCATCAGCGACATTTTTTGAAAGCCCTTGTAAACTTTTCAGTGCCCCCTAGTGCCACACACATCTGTCATGAGCGGGTCTGCGTGTTTGAAATGCAAGGCTATAAAGAACTACATGAATAAGTCTTTTCTTCACTCAACAAACCCTAAAGGCTAATGTTTCATGTATTTGAGGAATGATAAGAAGTTTGTTAGTCTTTATCATCTAATCATAGACGAAACTGTAAAAAAATGAATAGTTTTAATTTTATTGGGTCAAATGACAAAAATAAACCCGAGTGCCTGCTACAATAAACTTTAAAACCTGTAAGATGATGAAAAATAATGTGATGTACTAGGACATTTAATAACGTAGCTCATTTAAAGTTTAGCCTAATATAAAGAGACGTTCTTACAATGCGGGTTTATATAAGAAAAACACTAACAAGTATTTAAGCTCATTGGTTTTTATATTCTGGTTTCATCTGCTTACCTGTAAATATGTTTTTTTGAGGTTTGTACTGAACTTTTCGTTTGTAATGAACTTTTGTTTTTTATATCTTAATGCCTTATGGCTGCGCTGCGTAATACATCATTGTCTTTATGTTTACGTTATGGGAAACACTTAACGTGAAACTTTTATATGCTGGGCTCGTCTACTTGCCTATAGCAGCCTATTCTCTATAAGGTATGTAATATTGCAGTCTTAATGCATTAAGTCGTGTTCAATGGTATAATTGATGCACTTGCCGCCTGAGATAAAGACGAACATGACCCGAAACGATCTCCACCATCCGCTGGTCAAAAACATTTCATCTCCCTCTGAGTTTGTTTTCCATTAAAAATGTTATGAATATAATGACACCTGTCTGGCCATATGTGAAACCAGTATCAACTTTGACAATGCCAGTTTTTAAACAGTGTTTTAATAATAAAAAAAACCCATAAGGCCAAAAATTTATTTCTCTGGCCAAAAGTATATTTTAAATATATCCTAAATAAGTTAATTTTATAAAGTATATTTTTTAAGTTGGAACTAATGTTAACCTTTTTAAAACTGTTTTGTTTACAGGTTCGTAACATAACGTTTTTCTTCCAATGCGACGTGAATATATATCCTTCAATTCAAATAAATGAAGGGCTAAATATATTTTTTAATGCTTTAAAATGCTTATATATATATATATATATATATATATATATACACGCCCGCCGACAGGGGGGGACAAACGGGTCTGTTGTCCCGGGCCCAGGGTGGGGTGGGGCCAAGAGGGGGGCCCAGAACTGGAACCTATGGAATAATTGATAAATAATAAAGAAAATATTTGATTCATTTGATTTGAAGTTCAGTACGCTCAAAATGTCCGGTCAGACTCAGCACAAGTCCGGTGCTCAGAAAAGAAAAGAAGAAAATATAGGCCTTATAGAGGAAAATAGAATTCCTAATTATCCCCGTTAGGAATCTGTGACCGCAGATATAGTCACTGCATCGCGTGTGTTTAGAAGTCTGTGCTGTTTGCTGTGAGGTTTTTATGAGAGAAAGCACAAACTATTTAATATTTAATATGTAAAACTTGAATTTGAAATAAAACTTACCGCGGAGAAGATAATGAATTCGCTATCGTCTCTATTGCTAAGTGATGCGAAAATTATTTATTATTTCAAATCCGTTTACAAGATAACAATACATTGTGTTGTTAAACAGATGAAATTATCTTGATATAGGCTACATTAATTATGAGAAGCCTTTTCTTTTTACTGTTACACTGTAGACAGTAATATATGTAATTTATATTAAACTCTATGGTTGTGACAGCACATTGTCCATTATCTGTTGGTTCATGTTGGTCCAGTTTAATTCAGGGTAATCCTTTAATAAAATGTAATTATAAAATATTTTATTGTTTTGTAATATTCAAAGCGCACATTCTCTCAGATCGTTTTAAAACATTTTTAATTATTCTGCAAAATTCCGCATAGATTCTGCAAAAGAAATCCGCAGAAATAGAAAAAATAACTCCTTACACAGATTCCTTACACAGCTGTACTACTCTTGCAGCAATTAAAGCAGTTCAGATTTGTTTTAAATGGCAAAATAGTTATATTTCTTTTTTTATTTACATTTTAGAGTATTTTTGTTTGTTCCAACAAGCGGTTCGCAGCCGACAGCAAGTTGACGACATGTTTGATGAATTGAACTCTCAAATCAACACTTCACTTGCCTATAATAACAACTAACAGGGGCGTCATGCACCAATTTTTTTTAAGGGGGCACAGTGTCAACAGCTCCCAGAAATTTGTGTATACACAGACATCAAACGAAATATTATAGAGCTTTCAGTCTTTTCCATGGCACTTACATTTCTAACAATCTGAAAACCCCTGCTTTCATGCAAAAACCTCCAAAATAAAAGTGATGACTAACTTTCATATCAAATACTATTCAATCGGAATAATGACACATTTGCATCATATTCACATCTGAAACGGCATGTTTTATTTAAGTCTTAATGGCTTGTTTAATTGTGTCATTAATGCATTTTGCACAACAACTACATTATCATATAAAATTTATGTAATTTTAAATCCATAAAGTATATAAACAACGAAAATGACATCAGCTATAGCCACGTGATTGATTTTAATGTTCAATAATGATTTTAAAAAATATGTTTAGATACAATTATTAGAGGAACGGATTTTTGCATTAAATTTTACCTCATGTGAGCATGTGAGATTCCGCGCCCGCGTGAACTTTGGCGAACTTTGGCGTTGTGCCAAGAAGATGAATCTCTACTAATATAACGTTGAGACGGTCACATTTAAAACCATACATTTTCTACACAGAGAAGGTTAACCGCACATTACCGTACTGGGGTTTGGAAATGTTGTGAGCGTTTCTAACACGTTTTAATTCCTCAGATAGCCAAATGCAGCAGCAAGCCAGCAACAGCAGAGAGCTCGTGAGCGCGCCCAGACACTGATGACGTCTGCGGCTGCGCTCTGACTGCAGCGCCAGCTGCCGCCAGAATAAAAGTAATGTAACATGATCAAAACACGATCAAAACGGCGAAAATCTCCGAAAAGTGACAAGGATGCAGCACAGAATGTATAATATTGTGCATATTAACAGATTAAAAGTCAAATAACAGATTAATGGACGCTTATTTGATTTAGAGGTTGGATGCAAAATCCATTGGCTCAAAAAAACCAAGGGGGCAGGTGCCCCCTCAGTTTGAATGGGCATGACGCCTCTGACAACTAAAATATATATTTTCAGCATATCACAGTGTTAGTTTAAACGTTTATTATCAACACACACTATTTTTAAAAAGCGTAGGCAGGTTGCTCTGCTGCTCGCAGCTGCAACGGGTGCAGAAATAAAAAAATGAAAAGGGCTATAGCTACAAAACGAAACGAAATAAACATGAAACGAATAAACATGCAACCTGCCTTATCTTACAACTTCGCTATGCATATATATATGTATTATAGATTATGTCTTGGATGCTGTTTGCATAGATTATGCGCAGTATCCAAGGTTTTAATCTAGTCCTCTATTAATATTTTTTCCCGGTGCGCTGAAGGTCCTGCTGTTAAATACGCAACAGCTGCATTGTAAATGTGTGGCTGGCTGTGCTTATAGCGGACTCGTGCTATAGGTTAAAAGTCTTATTACGTTTGTTTTGCAATCATCGTCTGTCAAAATGTTATTTTAATTAAATTGAAAAATATAAAAAGATGGAGAAGCCATAAGCCCGAGGTCCGCCCAGCTGTGACGTTAAAATTGGCCGAAACCCGACCTGAGGGGTGTAAAAAGGTCGGGTCGGGCTTGGGCTGAAATGCAGGGCTCTACCCTCAGTCGCATTCATTGAGAAAAATCTAATGCATGCTCATCATGAAAGCTCTTTACAAAATAATATCCCTCTGGACTTTTGGTTCAAAGGCGTGCATGTTTGGAGAAATATTGATTGAGTTTATATGTTTACTTCAAATTTCTAAAGAGAGGAGTAATATTTATTCAATATTTAGTCCAAACACAGCATAATATTAGCTGAAGTTGTTTTACTGATATTTCCAATAGTCTATTCATAATTCATACGTGATTATGATATTTTGTTTCAGTATACAGCGTCAGTACACTGAAACAAAATGATTCATTGAATTTAATCCGTTTTTTTTTTAAGGTAAGTGGTTGCAATCAATTTATTTAAGCTACATTTAAACAAAAGTTTTATATTTTATTTTACTTTACTAATCTTTTTGTTTAAATGTAGCTTAAAAAATGTATTAAATTCAATGAATATTTTTTTTCAGTGTACTAAATTTAAAGGTGCAGTGTGTAAATTTTAGAAGCATCTAGTGGTGAGGTTGCAAATTGCAACCAACGGCTCAATCCACTGCTCACCCCTCGCTTTTGAAACGCATAGATAAGCTACAGTAAAACATGTCATCGTCAGAGACAACTTAGTAAAAAAAGTTTGTCCGTTAAACGTTTCTGTAGAAACATGGCAGCACAAAATGGCGACCTCCACGTAAGGGGACCCTCTGTGTATGTAGATAAAAACGTCTTATTCTAATGTAATAAAAACAAAACGGTTCATTATAAAAAGGTCTTTATACACCCCTTATAATATAGTTTAGTATATTATTTTGCATTTCTGTCAAGAGATCCTTCTAAAAATTACGAAAAGCACCTTTAACTAAATGTTTTATACAATGTATAATATGCAATATTCGTGGGTCCTGAATCTGATAATGCCAAATCTCTTGTTACCAGTAAAAAGTAAGGGGTGGGGGGCCCTCTAAGATTATCTTGTCCCGGGCCCAGGCAAGACTGTCAGCTGGCCTGTATATATATATATATATATATATATATATATATATATATATATATATATATATATATATATATATATATATATATATATATATTAGTGATGCACCAAATCCAGGATTCGCATTCGGCCGAATACTGGACTTTTTGACGGGGTTCGGGTTCGGCCGAATCGTAGATTTTTTTTCCACCGAACCGAACCCTAGGCTTGCTACGCTGGTTGACGTCACACGGTCGTTGATTACACACATCAGGTGCTGACGTGGAGATGAGCTTTTTCTTTCGGTGAGCCTTAGGGGCTGGACACACCAAAACTTTTAAACACGGCTGAAAACGCCTTGAGGACGTCAAATCCCAGCTGTTTTTCAGCCGAGCGCTTGGTAGCTGTGATGCTTCAGCTGTGAGCCGGTTGGTTGCTGTGGTAATGTCCCGCCCCTCCTCCACTGTAATTGGACAGCCGTGTGAAAACTGACATTGACGAGAGGAGCTTCTCGGTTTTCAGCGCGGAGCTGCTTGGTTATTGGAAAAAAAACGAGCGTTTCGCAACGCATCGCTTTCATTATGCATAGGCTTATGGTAATTGTCAAATTAGTTTTTCCAACTTGTCATCCTGGCATAATGTACAGTTAAAATTAAATAAAATGAAAAATACACTGCTGTGGACGTTGTTTACTTCATTAATGTGTTTTACTGTGTTAATGGAATAAGGATGTGAGTAGGATTCGGTATTTGGTTTCGGCCGAATCCTAAACAGTGGATTCGGTATTCGGCCGAACCCAAAAAATCTGGATTCGGTGCATCCCTAATATATATATACTTTTTTTGCCATATGGGTAAAAAGCGGTTTTTGGAAATGCAGGTTTCAATCGGACAGCGACAATATTTTCCTTGCGTTTTGTGACGTCAATCCATATTAAAATGATCTGCAGGCCACATTATGTCCATTAAAACTAAGGGTTGTACGCTCCATATATGGTTGTTTCAGGGAGGAGATGGGGCGGGACGCACGTACGCACAATCTTCCGCTCACTGAGATTTATGAAAGGAATTTTGCGCAGTTTCTGGAGTATGCATTGTGTTATAAATCTGATTACGCACACTTTAAGGATGGAATCTATGCAGTTTTGTTGAAGCAGTGAGGTAAAAAAAGTCTCCTAAATGTATAACACTGTTGACGCGCTGTTGGTGCCTTGGGACTTGACAGCCCAACTATTTAAGTTGATTTTCAATAAAGCAGTGTTGATTTTGTTCGCTTCTGGGTCATCTTATGTTTCAAAACCTGGCAATGCTTAGGTAAGCCACAGTCTTGTTTCTCGCCAAACTCGCTGTATACAGATCACAACACCTGAAATATAGCCTGTGGCAGGATTTGCGTGCACTATGATAGCCTACATGTGCATCCTCTTAAAAAATTATGATTAAAAATGGATTGAAGTGCGATCGGAGCTTTTCGTTTTGTGTTTCTGTGGACAGCGCATCTCGGGAACGGAGGTATGACTTTTAAGACTTGGGTAAACTCCCGCGGGGTCTTAAAAAAATAACATTCAAAAAGTTACATTTAAGTCCTAGGATGAAGATCTGGGCGTTTTAAGGCCTTAGATATAACTTTCTGAAGATACGTTTTTTTTAACACCCCGCGAGAACCCTGATAAGTGCAAAAATAGAATTTAAAATATGTAACGCCGGAATCAACGGTTTTGCAAAATCCATATCATGGTGTGACACAATACCGGTAATTACTATCATACTGGTTTATCGCCCACCCCTAATAAAAAGTGACCGTGACCGTAATAAAACTAGGATCAATATCGGACCAGCATTTGAAAGGTGGAGGAATCTACGAGATTTTAAAGAGTTCAAGCTGGATTCAGAGCTTGCCACTTTTCTTCTCAACAGGAAATTGTTCTTTATCAACCATTGATTGTATTTCGGATTGTTATGTAAGTAACTAAGTATTCTTGCTAAGTATGCATTAACAAAAATACTGGTGCACATGCGCTGACGAGAACAAGCTCAGAGGGAGGTTGCTCAGAGGTAGTGGGGGAGGGAAATTGTAAACATGAAATTGAAAACATTTGGAAACTGCTCAATCCTCCAGAGTTGCCAACGGCAGCTTTAAGTCAGAGAGATGTTATTTTGCCGGTTGTTGATAAGTAACAGCTGTGAATGATCATGGTGGTGTGCGTGATTAGCCACGGCACAGGAGATAAAGTGAGAAGTGTCCCAATGTCGAGTGAGCTAGAATGCTTACCAGTGTCCGAAACTGCGTACATACCGATTCACAACCTCGGGAGCTAGGGAACGAATTAAGTAGAAAAGAAACCACTGTGGTTGCCTAGGAAGGCATCCTCATGCTTTGGGTCGATCCTTGGGCGAGAAAATTGGGAGGAAAAGCCGCAGAGGGTGCCGGGGCCTGACCCGTTAGCGGAGGCATCCTCACGCTCGTGTTGGCTCCTGCGGTAAGAGAGGGAGAATTTTAAGGAAACAGAAATAATTCTGGCGCTGCTGCTGAATGCGACCCTATGTGATAGAGAGAACGGAGGGGCAGCAGGCCATTGGCCGGGAGAAGAGCAACAGTAGGAGAAGTGAAGCCGTTGCTGTGAGCGGTAGCGTGCTTGCGCTGGCTGGGTGGCTAGCTGCTTTGCTTGTGGGCGGCATGGGCTAGCCGCTGGAGAAGCCGGCGGGCAGCCTGACTGACCGATGGCTTGTTGTGGCAATATCTGAGATCTCTGGGTTTCTCCCGGAGACTTTCGGAGTATGGTGTATTCTGTGCTTGCGAGGAAGCAGAGTCTGAGCCCGCTGACGCGGCTGCTTGCATACTAGCGTGGAGGCGGCTGAACAGCTTCGTCTTTGTTTGTTTCCGTGCGATTGTTCCCTG
Source organism: Paramisgurnus dabryanus (assembly GCF_030506205.2). Classification (NCBI taxonomy): domain Eukaryota; kingdom Metazoa; phylum Chordata; class Actinopteri; order Cypriniformes; family Cobitidae; genus Paramisgurnus; species Paramisgurnus dabryanus. Next base: position 37,443,105 of record NC_133350.1, on the reverse strand, counting down.
CAATAATTCCGGAGAATGAGAGTAAGGAGTTTTGATTATTTATAGAGCTGGTGCTGAGTTGTTATGGTGATTAGTAATCGAGAGCCAGCCATGTTCATTGCTTGATCATCTCCTCCCAAACCTTGTTTATAAAACATAATTTTAATTAAATTTTAAAATTTGTTGATTGTGGCCTTTTACAAACTTGGAATGTTGATTTATTATAATGTTTTAATGTGTTGGTTAATTTGTAAGCCCCATGTGCTTCACCTAGATGTGGTTTAAGAGTTAAGACCTTAGTCTTTAGCGGTGTCAATACTCTGATCAGATCCCACAAGAAACCAAGGAATCACAGTGTAACATGACCTGTAAAGTGCTAATTATATTCCATGGGGATGAGACAGTGAATGGTTCATGTAAGCAGCCTACAAGGTCCTTGTCAAATCTCAGGAAAGCATTTTTTCGCCAACAGAATTTATCGAATGAAACAACATATGGGTTGCCTACCAAATTTCATAAAATCAGTTTTTATTTAAAAGAAAAGAAAAATTACAACAAACAATAATGGTTCTCCCCATCTCCCAAAAATCTGCAAGCAGGGTTACAAAACCCAGTACACTGTTATGCTGATGGATTTCTAAACTCATTTACTCTATTCATAATATTCCAAAACTATGTGCTGCAGAAACACTGTCAAGCCCCAAAAAGTCCTCATAAACACAGTAATTTACAACTTTGCCTTCGACATAAAAGATGCCTTCGACATAGACCCTGATATAAATCCACTTTTGGCCATTTTTTGGTTTAGCAGTTGATGTCAACCTTCCAGTAATGGTGCAAAAACTTTGGCATTAACTACTTTAGCAAGACGTCTCATCCTTTTAAAGTGAAAGCAAGTCTAACCCCCTTATTTTGATACAGGGCTAAAAGAAGTGTTTACTTGCATTAAACTGGAGAAAATTAGACTGTCACTCACTGGTTCTTTACAGACCTTACACTGTGTGGCGTCCATTTTTAGATAATCTTCTGGCTAACTTAATCTTGATACTTACGCTGAGCATTAAGATATTCTTTTTATTTTTTTGAGGAAAGGAGTTGTTTTTCTGGGGTAGTGCTAGTAATAACATGATGGAATGATAATTTTATAAAACACTCTAAAAATACTTTATTTGTTAAAAAAAACGGGAGATAAAGAATTTACAGAAGTTTCAAGATCTGAAACGTTTTAACACCTGGGAGAGCGATGTGAGTGTCTTCCTAAAAATATTACTTAAAAATGGTTTGCATCTCACCATATCCACAGGTACAAAATCATATGGGGTGGGAGATCCAAGATGGCCGCCTCAGATGATACAGCAGCACAGCATGTTATCAAACAAAAGATTAAACCTGAGATTTACACCACTATTGATGGCAAAACTATAGTTGAAGATGAACTGTTAAGCTTCCTTTTTGTCAAATTGAAGACTGTGCCTCAGGATGATATTGTCTTGATGGCTGTAAATCACTTTCGATCTGAGTGGATTGAAAATTCCAAGAAAGTCCTGTTTGAACTGTGTCCTGGCACAAAGGGCAACTGAAAGATGTCAACAATGTCAAGAGTTGTCTAAAACTATTCAATGAGATTGGTGAGAATGTTCCTCCCTTTGTTTCCTATCACTTGGATGATTTACCATCAGTGACTTTTATAGCCTCGATGTCTCTTGCCTGGTTAGTAAGATTGATTGCCTAAGTGTGGAGTTGGCCTCCATGAAGAATGTTGTGAGTTAGGGCTGTCACTTTTTATTCGATATTCGAATATGCATTCGAACATGACGTGAAATATCCGTATTCGAACTATAAATAAACCATCCGGTTTTTAAAATGCCACGTAGCGCATTTTTTACAGTAACACCTCGTAATAGGAAGGAGGCTGAGAGTGAGACCGACGACGGCAACTGTGCGCAAGAGGGGGAATCAAATGGGACCAAAATGAACCTCATGTGCATGTCAAGATAGAATTATAGTTTGTATAACAAACACGCTCAAGCGCGGGATATGTATGCTTGTCAATGACGAGCATTAAATCCGCAGAATTCCGCAGAGTTTAATTCTGTCGAAATCTGCGGGCGCGAATTCCATTTGCGTCTGCCTATATACTCCTGCTGCTATTTAAGTTGTCACGTTATTGTTTGTAACTGTTCTGAATCATTTTTTTAATATATATAAGTTTGTTATTCATAATAACAATAAGTTGATAACCTTCTATTTCAAACATTAAGTAAAAAAGTAATCCATACAACCCTGTTTATGACTGTCACTGTTAATAATTTTGTGATTGAATCTCCATTACGGTGGGTTTTTAATGCGCGTGGGGGGGCGCCTAGATATTCGAATGTATTTGGATACATTGCATGATATTCGAAATCCGTTCGAATTTGATTTTTCTCAAAAGTGACAGCCCTACTGTGAGTAAGCAGTCGACTGAATGTGTGAACCTTTGTGGAATAACTACAGACATTAACCAACGACTGAGTGTGATTGAGCAACCCAGTGCCAGCAGGGGGAATACAGCTAGAACTATGGCCAGTGAAGAGGTCCAGCTGCAAGGACCAAGTCACAGGGAGCCTGTAACCAGATCTTTGGTGTTGCCCGTCACTGAGGAGACAGTTGGCGAGGGAATTGAGGTGGCGATATGGAGCCATGGAGCCGTGTATTAAAGCATGGCAAGCGCAAGCAACGTTCCGGAAAACAATCTACTGCTGCAGTACAGAACAAGACTAGTATTAATCCTCCCAGAGAGAAGACGACCTATGGAATAGTTGGAACTGGTGCAGTGGAGAACATACATGCAGTGACAACTAAGCTGGTGAGTGTGTTTGTGACAAAGCTTGCTCCTGACCTAGACTCAGAGACTTTGGCTAGTTATCTAAAAGAACAAGGAACAAGCAAAGATGTATGCGCCGCAGCTGTGGCCAGAAGGAACCTATGTAAGAGGCTCTTTACACTTGGCCTTAACATTCATAAATCAGTTTACAAGTGGACAACATTAATGCCAGGTGTAAACAGTGTTCAATTGCTTTTGCAATGTAAACACACATGTGGTTGAATGTGTTCGAACAGCCACACGCGACCGCCTTCTCTCCGTGGGCGGCCATTTATCTAATCTGAGGTACTGAGCACGTTTTACGTCTTTTCTGACTTCTGGCACGAACACTTTGTGAACAGCGCTATTTTTAGCCTTTCATTGATTAAACTAAAGCGGCTGATCTCCGTAGTTTCATTTTGCAAGCGTGTGAAAGTTGCGTGATCTTATTTCATCAATTGCGCAGAAAATTTAGAGAAAGCTCTAACATATATATATGCACAAAACACTGTGCAGTATTCAGGACAGAAGCGGTCGAAAGTGGACAAAAGAGACGGATTTAAATACCTGGGGCCTCATTAATCAACATTGCATAGAAAATGTTCTATATTTTGACCTTCGAATGAAATTTAGTAGGTGCGTAAGTACAAAAAAATTGGGATTAATCAAACGTGCGCACGTGGTTCGTAAGCACATCAGTAAGTAATCCTTGATGATAAATCCTATCTGTTCTTAAGCACCATGCTCCTGCACGTTCATGGTCATTTGCATTCTGAAATGTCACCAATGAACCATGTATGGTGACAACACCTTCCTTTATAAGTCACATGGTTGTGCTTTTTCCCTCACCGCAATAATGGCAAAAAGAGCGAAAAAGAGGAACTTTACAGACACAGATATTGAGTTACTGATGGATGAGGTTAAATCCTAATAACCATACTGTTTCATTCACTTAGTGCGGGAGGAATGACTAACAAAAGAAAACAAATCTGCATGGGAACATGTTACCAGTACAGATACCTTACTGTAAAAATTACTCCACTACAAGTTACAAGTCACCAATTTAAATACGACTTGAGTAAAAGTATTAAAGTAACCCAATTTAAAAGTACTCAAGTATTTTTACTCGTACTGAATGTTGGCTCAAAGATGCACTAGTCCTCAACACAAAGAGACATTGTAGGTCAGTGAAAACTAAGAAAGTTTATTTATGAGGTTTTATTTCCTAAGAAATGAAAAGAAATCAAACACCTCCAAATTTTGACCTGGCAGAACAAACACAGATTAAACATAAGCCCTTTTCACACGGACATTCCGGAAAATACACGTATAATGCATCCTGGATTTTACCGGAATGGTTAGAGTTTTTGTTCGATCACACAGCCAAGATTACACGGCATCTGATGGTCCCGGAAAGACACGTGACCTGTTGAAAGTCCCGCCCTCTCTTCTACGCAGCGTCTGAAGTTTGCAAAGTATTTATTATTCCTCTCTCCAGAAACAACTTGCGTGCATTTTTGTTTATAATAAGACTACAAAGGAGCGCGTGAACGCACAGTTCTATGCTGGTGAATGATCTCATCTTCTGAGTGGATATTTGACGAGCTCCCTGATCTCTGCTTTAATACAGTTTTCAGACATTTCTCATCGTGATTTTTTATATGCATTTAAAACCCGCATTTTGAAGAGCTGAACGATATATCTTGGTGGGATGACGCGTGGGTATTTTCGTTTATTATAGCTCAAATGAGCATGTGACGGGATATTCTTTTATGCTGCTGAAAGATCTCTGTTTCAACACAGTAAGTAACGAGCTAACTTACCTGATATCTGTTTCAGTCCAGTTTGCTGACATTTCTCGTCTTGAATGTTGTAAATCCATCATTTTAAAGAGTTGAACCAACTTCATGTTGCCATGACACGCACGTCCTCACTACGGCACGTGCGTCATTGTTTATGCATCTCATTTATCATTTCCTGATAACTGCTTCAATCTAGTTTGCAACATTCCTCGTGGTGAATGTTTATATACATGTTAGTTTGCACCATTTCTCATGGTGAATGTTTATATGCATGTTATCTCTCGTTGTAAGGAGCTGAACCATAACTTGTGTTGTGATGATGACGCGCGCGTCCTTACTTCGACACGCCCATTATGGCATTATTGCGGCTTTCTGTTCACACAGAGGGTTACCCGCGTATCTTACTAGGTCCTCTTTCCGGCAACGATCCCAGAAGATTAACGGAACGAGTTTTTGTTCACACATACGCTTGTCTGGCAATTTTACGGGTATTTTCTGGGACCAGAGGTCTGTGTGAATGGGGTTATAGTCATAGTCTTTTGACTAAAATTTTATTTAGTTTTAGTCATATTTTTGTCATCTGAATTGATTTAGTTTTAGTCTAATTTTATTCAACTAAATTCCCTGAGATTTTAGAAATCTACATTAAATTTAATTTAAAGTGTAACTAAACCCCTGGTCAGAGCCTGACTCCACCCACTGGCAATATTTGAAAAATGCAAGAAAAGTGGGCAGATCCCAAGGAGATAGAGGGGATGAACTAAGTGTGTGGTGAGATCGTAACAAGGGCGTGGTGATCTTGAACCTGCTTACGTCACGAGTCATTTTTTGCACCCACCATCCAATAGGAAAATTCAACTGTAGTAGCCACCGTTCAACCTGAAGAGGGCAGCACTCAGACGTTTTTACACCATGGGCCCTATCTTGCACCCAGCGCAATTGACTTTGTCAGTGACGCATGTATCATTCGTATTTTGCGCCGGCGCACAGCGGGGTTTTTCCCTCCACAGATGCACGTCAGCAAACTAGGGAATGAACTTGCGCTCCCTGGGCGGTTCAGCGCAAAAAGGAGGCGTGTTGCGGCGCAAACCATCTCTTATGCTATTTTGCAGTTTCAAAAAACAATTGCGCTACTAACCAAAAAAAACTAGTCTAAAGTCAGTGGCGCGTTGCGCGTTGTTCATTATGCTATTTTAAGGGCGCATGCTTGACCATAATGTATAGCGTGCACAACGCGCATACACTTTGCTTATCTAATCTACACAGATGCAACAGTTATTTTTGCAAATCATAAATTGTTACACTTAAAAATATTAATACACGAGATAAGGGGAATCATAGTGGTGAGCATTGTGGTGATAGTTTTTATTTATTCTCATGCAAATAACGATTAAAATATTTTCATAACTTTGTTGTGTGGCTGTATTACGTTTATTTTATGTAAATAATAGTTAAAATGTTTTCATAAGAAACCTTAATGTATATGAACTTGATTTGTAAGAGTACTTTGGGGTTGGACCTTGCTTGCGTTTCTTGGGTCCAATTTCAAAGCCCCCAAACCCTTTCAGCGGTGAGGGTGGACGCAGCGATGTCCTCTGCTGGCGTCAAGTCCTGAGGCAGATCCACCTCCCGTTACACGGCGTGCCCGATTTATGCTGGCAAGCGTGGGATTCCCCCGTACAAGGACGTCGGTCTCCTCGGCTGTGAACCGCTCCTGGCGTGCGCCTGGTAAATCCGTCATAATAATAGCAACCCGCCATGGAACTTGCGCCCTTGCGTTTAAAGGGAATGTTGGCTAGCGTTCTGATTGGTTTATTTGACGTTACGCCCAAACCACACCTATGAATAATGAACCTACTTCAGACCAACCCCTTATTGATTTGCGCCCGGCGCAAGAGTTATTTCTCACGCCGGGAAAATAGCAACAGCGCCCAAGATCCGCCCACAAACTCACTTGCCCGTTGCGCTTCGCACTTGCGTTTCAGATCGTTAAAATAGAGCCCCATATATTGTAGTATTGAAACACTTTACATCCAAATGTCAAAAAACTTACTAAAATCAATGAACAGCACTAATAAAGCCCCATTCTTACAGAACATTAACTAAAAAAAGTTGGTTTAGGGTTTAGTTACTCTTTAAACCCATTTAATTTTAGTCTAGTGTCATTGTGTACTTGAATGTGCCATGCTGAAAAATATATAGCCTAAATTTGTGATATAAATATATGGTAACACTTTACAATAAGGTTCATTAGTTAACATACGTTAGCTACATTAGTTAACATTAACTAAAAATTAACTGCACTTAGCATTTATTAATCTTTGTTAATGTTATTTTCAACAATTACTAATACTTCATCAAAATCTTGTAAACATTAGTTAATGCACTCTGAACTAACATGAACAAACAATTAAAGCTTAAATTTTTATTAACTAACATTAACAAAGATGAAGAAATAATGTAACAAATGTATTGCTCATGGTTTGTTCAAGTTAGTTAATACATTAACTACTGGTAACTAATTATCCTTATTGTAAAGTGTTACCAAATATTCTTATAGGCCTAAAGATATAAAAAGATATCATTTTAATATTTAAAAAAATCCAGTTAACTAAAATTACACTAACAGAAATATGATAATGCATATTAAAAACGTGAAGTTGTTCATTTGAAAGATTAATTGTAAACACATGTAGTACGTAACACCACTATCTCACATTAAGTGCACTACATTTCTTCCGTCATGCATCCCTCTTTACAGTAAATACATTACAGCATACTTGATTAAATTTGAGGACAGTGAAATTGTACACTTATTATCAATCTTAAAATGTACTTAAGTTACTCGGGCAATCAGTACAGGACATCGCTGGTTTATTTTGGCTTATATAGTAAGTTATATCAAGTTTTGTAACTTACCAGCTCAGGTTAGCTGATAAAGAAGCATCAGAGTATATAAAACATTTGTGCTTGCCTTTGAGTTGCGGGATGACCCAATCGCGCTTGTCTTTTGTTTTGATTGTAGCATCACAAGTTTAACAAAGGGTCCCTTGACAGAAGCAAATGTGATATGCATCCATATGTTTGCTCTTTATCTCTTCTCTCAGACCAGACTTTTCTCTACAGTTTATGACATACGCAGCACGGAGATGTCCCGCTACGGTGGCTCAACGCAAGCCATTCAGCGTTTGACATCAAAATACCGCGAGACCAGACTTCTCCATATGCATTTGATTCGCTCTCGCAGTACTTTGATTTCATACGATTGCTCTGCGCAGCGCCAAATGAAGTCCCTCAGTTGTGCGTGTGCGTCTAACCTCGCGACCACAGATTCTATCCATCATCACCCTCTGACACTTTCGTCTCATTTTTATTTGACGAATAAACAATGTAGCGAGTAACGTTAAGTGTCATTTCAAATGTAGTGGAGTAAAGAGTACAAATACCCAATCAAAAATGTAATTGAGTAGAGAGTAAAAGTTGCCTATATTTTTGATACTCAGTACAAGTACAAAGTAGCCCAAAAAATACTTAAGTACAGTAACGAAGTACATTTACTCGAGTACTTTACACCTCTGCCAGTGAGTTTAATTCCGTTGAATATGAGGAGAGAACACATCCAGAAATAAAAAAGTGGTTTGACATTAAATTAAAAAAAAAAACGCGTCACAGCCAGGGCCGGGTCTACGGGGGGGCTGGGGGGCATTGCCCCCCCCCCAGATTTTCCTTCTGCCCCCCCAAAAATATTCAGCCAACCATAAAATAACGGAGTTTCATTATACATAAAACGTCTTCTGTTGGCAAGGCTAGTGTTTATGGCTCCCACCCGCTATTGTCTGATTAGCTTATTCAAGCATTGCAGCTCTCTTCAGCAGTATTTAACTCACATGAAAAGTACTACTGTTCTCTATGACGGTGACTAAAAAAAAAACGCATCTTTAAAATATATATCAGAAACGATGCAATTTAGTATAACATAAACGTAATAACACAACACATATTAAAATGAAACTTTTTTATAGTTAAACATGCCCAAAATAGCACCTAATCCTTTCTTAGACTCACCTCATTACTTATTCATTCAAATACAACAGCCAATGGCAAGTCTCCAGCAGCATTTAATGTGTTTGTTTTAGACGTAGTTCTGTTTATTAAAATTAGAATATGCAGTTTGGTTGTGTCATACTATATAGTAGATATATAAGATGGTTATACAGTAAATATACAGCATTGTAACAGCTGAGCATTGCGTGCAGTTTTACAATCAAATTTTAGCGTTTTTTCATCGTCATCATCTCATTCAGCTCGCGTTTGAGAAAAAACTTCACACACAAAAATCTACAGACATTTAAGTTCAGGAGGAGCTTTCACTCCGCAAGGTCATCGTAAGGTAAAACGTTGTATTTTATAATGTTGCGTTGTATTATAATATCTGATTTGCTGTGTTATGTACAAAGCAGTGTGATTTATCTTTGGTCTCGTCGCAAATCCCACTTACAGTATGTTAGGGCTTGTGCTTTTGTCTGGTGCTGTTATAGGCAAACAGGGTAACCTTTGACGAATTTGTCATGCATGTCAAATTGCTTTCATGATGTTTCAATATAGATTATTTAAAGCGTTGTGCTTTGTTGTGATATTTGAGGTTGCTGCAGCAGCATGTATGATAGGGTCAGGTATTCATGAAAATATAGCTTATCACATATCACATTGAAAATACATTATTTTAAATGAAGAAAATGTTTGAGAAGTGGAAATAAAGTGCCTAACAAGTGTTAATTAGAAGAAAGGCATATGTTGGGTAGTTATAAGAATGGCTTTAATGTATCTATAAGTGAAATAATAGATTAAATACAGTGTACACATTATTAAAATATAGCTATTTGTACAGCTTTGCATTAATATCACCTGCTTGCCTGATTTCGTTAACTGTGACTTAATGTGTAAAACTACATTAAGTCTAATCATTATAACATTATAAAATATTATAAATCTAATCAGATCTACTTTTAAAATTTGAACGTGCAAAAGGACATATAAATGGCCCTTTATTTTAAGACATAGCCTATGCAAAATAATATTGGATTGAAACATCCATAATTTTAGTGTATGAATCATTTTAGTCGAGGAATGGCTGCCCACCCAAAAATCCTGACTGCCCCCCCAGTCCAGCAAGCCTAGTACCGGGCCTGGTCACAGCACACCGACGTGAAATCAGTACAACTGGAGAAGGACAGACAATGAAAGAACTTTCACAATATTAACATATAACCAGCATCATCGGCACAATCTTTGAAAGCGCACTCCCGGTGGAATGGATGATTTGCCAAGTCTTCCAATAACGCAAGAAAAGCCATTGTACTTTGGCAAGCATTTGTCGAAGCTTTCTTTTATGGGGTAGATTTGACGTCAAATCACAAATAAATCATTAACTTCAACACTGGTTTGCTGTTACTATATTGACACAAATAATTTTTAACACCTGCTTATGGATAATAAATACACCCTTCTTTACACACTGGAGATGATCCTGTGTAGTATCGCTATTCTACCACTAGATTCTGTGTGTAAGCATGCTACAAGGTGTGCGTATATTTACACACATTTCTACGTATAAGTGCAATTTTTTTAAATTCCACACTTTGAATAAAACTGTTCCTACGCACACACTTCTGTTCGTATGCACGCTTGCTAAATGAGGCCCCAGGGGTAAACGTAATGTGTCTCTCTCATCCCCTTGTGATCCGATCGATGAAAACTAGAGAATACTAATTCACTTTTTGGTCAACACTTGACACAATTCTGCAAAGATAACAAGGTTATTCTGTCCACTAAGGAATTACTGCCAGCTGATAGCTATACACATGTGAGTGAAGCTTGGCATACTACATCTTGGCTGGACCATTGTATATCTACAGCTGATGCACATGATCGCATAGAGGAGGTTGAGATTCTTTATGTTCATAAATGTTAAGGGTCTACCTGAGCTTGTCTGTAGTGACAGCCATAAACCAGGTGAGAAACTGGACTGGATAAGGCTTACAGAAGACGACCTGCAATATTACAAGTTACTGATTGATGTGCACTTGAGAAATATTGAGGTACATGTTGATGCTATTATGTGTGTGGACAGCAACTGTATGAATGTAAGTCATAATAATGACCTATGTGCAATGTATGATAGACTTGTGAAAGGTTTAGTTGATGGAAGTGAACCACTAAGAAGTAAAGTGGTGAAACAACATAATTTGCAAGACCAGGTTGGAATGACTATGTCCATGATGTTCATATGGAAGCAAGAGACGCATTTGGAAGTTGGGTCTTAGCAGGCAATATGCTGGGCATTTTATAAAAAGAAACGAGCAGACTATGAGGGCGAACTCTATGGCGAGAAAATTACAAGCTAATAATGTTTATAAGTTCTGGAAGGAGGTGAAAGTGGTTAACAACAGCAAAATGCCACTGCTTTCTAGTATTGATGGCATTACTAAACCTGGAAACATTGCAAAGCTTTGGAGGAAACACTATGAGAACATTTTTAACTGTGCGAGATACCTTACAGTGATGGTGTAGTCATCAGGCCGGAGGAAGTATGTTATGCTGTTGACAAGCTTAAAATGAATAAAGCCTGTGGGCAGGATAGAATAACAGCAGACATCTGAAATATGCTAGTCAAAATATTTCAGTTTTACTTTCTTTATGCTTTTCTGGGTTAATAAAGCATGGAATAGTTCCTGGATCCATGTTGTCTGGCTTGTTAGTACCTGTAGTTAAAAATAAGACGGTTAAATTAACTAGTATAGATAACTATAGACTTATTGCAATTGCAAGTATACTATCCAAGGTACTAGAAGGGATCCTTATGGATAGGCTTGCAGAATACTTAGTGTCGACAGATAATCAGTTCGGTTTTAAGAACAATCATGGAACGGATATGTGTATTTATGCACTTAAAGAAATTGTCCATAGGTACAGATCACGCAATAGCACAGTCTTCATGTGTTTTCATATCATGGCTGTTGATCATATCAATCATGGGAAACTGTTTGGTAAGCTATATGAGCGTGGTGTCCCCTCTTACTTAATCAGGAGACTGCAGTTCTGGTACTCTCACCAAACTTTGCAAGTCAGGTGGGGGATGAGTTTGTTAACACCCTTCTATTTCTCCAAAGGAGTGCGGCAGGGCGGAATTCTGTCCCCGCTGCTGTTCAATCTGTACATGGATAATTTATCAAGGGACTTGAAGTGCTGTAGAACTGACTGCTTGGTGGGGGATAGTCTCATTGATCATAATATTGACGATTTGGTGGTACTGTCTTCTTAGAATATGTTCTCAATATGGACTAATGTTTGATTAAATTAATAATAAATTAACTCAATGAAGAGTGTGGTACTAATCGCCAGAACCAAGGAGGATATGAAGTGTGTCTATCCCTCTTTCTCATAGGTGAACCATTAAAGGTTGTAAAGAACGTTAAATATCTGGGACATGTGATAAGAGATGACCTCTGTGATGATGATGATTTGCAGCATCAGTGTGGAAAACTGTATGGGAGGCAAACATGCTGGCACGCAAATTTCACATGTGCACTCCTGATGTTAAAATCTCACTCTTCAAAACTATGGCACTCCATTGTACACTGCCCACTTGTGGTGTAATTTTAGTGAGTTAAAAATGAAAAAAAAAAACCTCCAAGTGGCTTATAATGATGCACTGAGAATTGTGCTTAAAATTCCTAGGTGGAGTAATGCCAGTGTAATGTTTGTGTCTAATAATGTGCCAACTTTTAACGCTGTTTTAAGAAATGTTATGTATAGATTTATGTGCAGACTGACAGGATCTAAGAATTTGATCATGTGTCCTTACTGATGTTTCTAAGAGTGACACAAGGTACACATCTTGCTTCTGGAAACATTGTATATGTTTTATAAATAATGCCTCATTTGCTTGAGTCTTAAATGTTTTCTATGTTTTATTTCTGTACTGTGTTGTCTCTATGGAACTTTGTGTCTTGAATAAAGTTGATATATATATGGCTCAGGACGTAAAAGTGATAACTACATCACTTGAAACACTTTTGTTGCACCATGCGCCACATTGTGCAGGGTGTATGATTGGCCCTACAGGTTTCTTCTTCCTTACATTGTGATGTTACAATGTCTATATTTTGTCTATATATCCCTAGGAATATGTAACTAGGAATATTTAAAGGTTGAGCAATGCATTTTGGCCCTGATAGCCAGTTAGTTAAAGACTAATTCATAGGGTGACCACCTGTCCTGCATTTCGCCAAAAATCAAAGGCTTTGTCCCATGTCCGCAAGTCTTAATAAACTAATTTTAATCTTCAGCTTTAGACCTTGATGAATATTAAGATAATTTGTTATTAACAAAATAAATAAGCCATTACGATATGAAAGTGGTGATATACATGCATTGTTACAAATACAAAGTCCCTTATATTAAAGGAAATTAAACCTTTATTAACCAGCGTTCATTTGTGTTTTTGTTGAGAGACACATTACACTGACACCTGGTATTTAAATCCGTCTCTTTTGTCCTCTTTTGACCACTTCTGTCCTGAATACTTTGAGGGGATGGTCTGTGAGATGGTGGGAGAGGTTCTCTGCTGTTATTTGAATGCGAGCTGTTGTAATGACGAGTTTATATGGATGTGAACTAATTTTATGTCGGAGTCCGCTGCTTGTGTTGTAAGTCAACATGCTAGAACATGTTTCTATAAACATGTAAGAGCTTTCTCTGATATTTCAGCACAATTGATGAAATAAGTTCGTGTAACTTTCACATGTTTGCAAAACATAGATCAGCCGCTTCAGTTTAATCAATGAAAGGCTATAAAAGCGCTTGTACCGTGTGTTCGCGCCAGAAGTCAAAAAAGATAAATTAATCACATTAGATAAATAGGCAGAGAGAAGGTGGTCCGTGTGGCTGTTCAAACACATTCAATCACATGTGGGTTTACACTACAAAAGCAATCCGATCGAAAGGGTTTTCAACTACCTTTGAATCTCGCACAGAGCTTGCATTGTATGAATAAAACGTGACTGACTTTAAGCAGGCAGCTCGCTCAGTATGAAGAAACAGCACATGACGCGTGTGCATGTTGGCTGACGGTGCGGGAGCATGTAATGTCACAGACCAACTAACCTTTTTACTGATTAGTTGTTGCAGCTTTAGTCTTTTTTTTATTACTGTCTCGCATTTCAATTTTTTTGTATTTTTTTTAATGTAAATTTTGGTTTCAATACGTGAAAGCATTCCTGTGACACACACACACACACAGAAATGTATACAGGCTTGTAACCAGGGGTGTTTCCAGCATTGAAGGACATCCGGGGCTTAGCCCAGACCATTTTATGTTAATACAGGGATCACTAGCCTAGATCAGTGGTTCCCAAACTTTTTCAGCGTGTGGCCCCCCTTGTGTACAGTGCATTCCTTCGCGGCCCCCCAAAGAAAATTTGTGTCAAAAAACTGTTCTAAAACTCAACATTTTAATAAAAAAAAACATTAAACTATACAAAAAAGTAGTGCTTTTTGTTAGTAGCCTTATTTTTTTAGGTTTAATTACACAGAAAACTGGGGCCCCCCGGCACCATCTCGCGGCCCCCAGTTTGAAAACCACTGGCCTAGATCACCCGCTCTAGCTAGCCTAGAACCAATTTTAACGGCTGTGCTGCACATGTTCAGTGTTTTCTTATTAAAGTTTTTTAGATTTGTAATTTAAATCATTTTTATTTTTGGGTGAACAATCCCTTTAAAGTGCGTGCCCTATTTTCACACACTAGTTTTGTACATAATATACCAAAAATTCTTCTTTAGTACTTAAGATAATCTTAAAAACATAGGTGTCCTTATCCGTGTTATTTTGAGATGTCATGAATATGAACAGAAATGTATTTAACATACTATCTCCAGTGTTGTGAACGTTACTTAAAAAAAGTAATTAGTTATAGTTACTCACTACTTGTTCCAAAAAGTAACTGAGTTAGTAACTGAATTACTCTATATTAAAAGTAACTCGTTACCAGGGAAAGTAACTATTTGCGTTACGGTTAAAAAAAAGTTGCTATATGTCAAAGAATTTGTATTTTTTTAGCAGTTTTCACATGTCAGTTGAAATGAGTAGAACAGACAGGTGTTCATACATAACTTTCCATATTTATTGCACGTCAACAGACAGCAAGAGTTTTATCCTACACTTCAAGTATTATCTTTGTAAGAAAAGTAAACAGTTACACCATATAAACTCCCAATGTCAGACAACTGGTCTGGTAGACATTCTGTACTTCAGGTATTTTCTTCAAAAGTAAACAGTTAAATAATATAAAGTGTGTTTGCAATAACTGTAGCAAATTAAATAAATCAACCTGAAATAAATAGTCTGGAAGACATAGGCTGCTGTATTTCGTTTTCTTCATTAAAAAAGTAAACAGTTTAAAAATATGATTCATTAAATTAGAGTTGCTTACAACGGATGTCGACAAAGTCTTCGCTCCCGGACATAATGTACACATTACATGCACGTTCTTGCTTTGACCACAATGAATTTGAAGTAGTGCTTATATCTCCACCTTGAAAATGCCAACTTTTCATCGGATTGCTCCTCCTGACTCGCCATCTCTTCTGCTGCCGCGAATCTCTGTTTAGCTGTTGCGTCTGTGTGGGTAAATTCCAAATGCCGTTTGTGCGCCCTTGAAGGGCACTTCGCGAAGGGGATGTAAAATCCAAATAAACAGAAAAAGACGCTGTATTTTATCACCAAGTGTATTTTAATTAGCCACACTATCAGACAACATTGCGCAACTTTAACTAGAGTTTATACATCAAGAGATTTGATCTTCGAAGGGAATAGGGCATAGTGATCATCACTTTCGATTGGAATTCGCCCTGTGTGTGTGTCGCCGCAGGCGCGTGCGCTGGCATGTGTATAACAACACTGGCTCTGATTGGCTACCATGAAACACATTACTCTGCCTTAGCCAATCATAATCGCTTATCTCGTTATTAACCTACCTCCTCACTAGCTGTGTGAGCCAGGGTTGCGTTTGGATCACACAGGTTAAGTCAGTGCATAGTAACGCACCGTTCTTTTAAACGGCGTTATTCCAAACACTGACTATCTCACATTTCAAAAATGTATACCAGTTGAAGTAAACTTGTACTTATCTTTCATACAAAGGTGGGTTTAAATTTATTACAAGTTGTACCTAAATACATTTTTAACATTATAGCATATTTCATATGAACATACTAAAGAACAAAAAAAGTAGGCTATATTAAGTACAACATTAGTACATGAAAACAGAGCACTTTAAGTAGATTATGGAATAATATTATTGTTTTAACTTGAGCTTACTGTACACATACAGTATTGCAGAACATTTAATGATGAAAGGGCAATAATAACAGGGCTCTACGCGAACCTTTTTCCCAAGGAGTACATGTGCTCCTAAATGAAAAAATGTAGGAGCACACAAAGAAATATAGGAGCACAGTGAAAAAAGTTGATTAAACTGCTCAATTCATAAGGATATTCTAGTCCCACGCTATATGCAGATTTAATGTAGGTCAGAGATATAAGCTGCATTTTATTGATCATTAGCTCATTTTTAAAATAAGCGATAGGAGAGAGCAACAGCAGCACTGATAGCCTAATATCATTCCATTTCTTTACTATTATGAATATGTTTGTGTGTTAAGCGTCTACGACAGGGCTATTCAATTAGTTTGTCATGGGGGCCAGTTCATGAAAAGCATCTCAAATGAGCCGCCAGAGATATATCAGTGATGATGACTACATCTTCCTACATTTAAACATACTCATGTTGTATTTTGAAACTGCATAACAACAAAATAAGTGCATTGTACAATAGTTTTTTTTCTACAAACATGTATTTTCAAACTGCATACAACAAAACTTGTGCATTGTAATATGACCAAGTAGGCTTTATCTACATCCAGACATGTTCGTATTTTGTATTTTAAAACTGCAAAAATAACAAAAATAAGTGCATTGTTAGATACCCGAGTAAGCTTTATTTTACATTTAAAGGGGTAAATAAGAGCCATATCACAATTTAACTTATTTACTCACTTAAGTACACATAACCAAAAGTGTATAATATGGAACATAACATTGTTTTATGCAGTTTTTTGTCAAAGCTAATAATTTCACTACCTCTATTTAAAGTACAACCGCCATCTGAATAACTGGTAAACATTAGGCTAGCTTTTAATAAGAGAAATTATACTTTTAGATTTCGTCAGAGCAGTATAATCAGGTGTATGTTTGTCAGCGCGATACGCATACAGTGGTGCAGGTGCTGGGCTGTGAGCGATGGGCGATTAACTGTTACTCGTTTAAATTGCATTCTTGTGCGAGAACGATGACTCGCATAATATTTGAGCCTTTGTCTGCTTTGAACTTCGGAGAAACGCCAGGATCTTTTTTCTAGTTCACAAAAATCGTTTCAATCCGTTTCCTTTATTAAGACATCTAATGTCATTGTGGATAAGCAAGTGATCATTGAGCCGACATATCAGACAACAACGGAAAAGGTTGTGTTGTAAGCTAGAAATACAATAAATAAAGTTAAAACAACCATAGAGTCCGTGGTCTCTTAACTCACCACTGTCAGTCATCGCATCTTGACACGTGCAAGAAACGACAAGTGGATATCAGAGTAACGCGAGAGCGATTTGAAATCAGCCTCCTCCGGAAGATTTCTCATGGTACTCTGATGTCAGTTTCTGCGGCGCTGCGTAAAGTTGAGCACACTTAAAAAACTCGAAGCAGCTGAACTCGACAGAACTGCCCCACGTTTGCCTGTGCCTCGTCTATTAATTGTATAGAGCAGGATCATTTATCTCTTACTTCTCAGTGTGAGAAATAGCTACAAGGTGTTGCGTGTGAACTGACTGAAATGAGCCCAGGTCATTACATTCGGGACTTGACTCAAAACAATCGGGGCTGAAGCCCCGGCAAAATCGGCTGCGACGCCCCTGCTTGTAACAACTGTTTCTCTGAAATTTACAATAAAAGAAAATATTTAACTCAGTGATTGACAGCATAATGCAATCGATCGTGTTCCCATTCAACAGTAGCTAAGCATACGATTTATATGTATAGATTAATCTTCCTCTCTGAAGATTATGTAAATGACAGCGCAATGTGTCATTGCTTTCTTTTAAATTTCTCAAAGTCATGACTGTTTAAATATACTTGGTGTCACATGCATTATTTACAATCTATTACATTGATGAAAAAGGGAATTAAACTTGACATCCCATATATCATTAACATAAAAGAAAGGGTTTAACGTTAGATGTCTGAATCATATCATTACTACCTGTATATTGTAGTTCTCCAGGAGAGCTTACGTTGATTCATAAGCGTTCAGAATATAAAATCCATTTGCAGTTTTGTGCACAAACGTATATGAGAAATATTAATATTCCATCGGATTTAGTATCAAATAATACTCCGTATATTAGGGTTGTCACGATTCTCCAAATCCTCGATTCGATTACATTTTCGATTATAAGGCCACGATTCAATTCGATTCTCGATTTTTTTTATTGTATTGTTTTTGGGGAAAAAAATGATATGCCATTATTATTATTATTATTATTATTGTTTCACATTAACATGCACATTGCGTGCTTTTCCTCGCATGGGGATTTGTGGCATTACTTTACGCGAGAGAGCTTGTAGAGAGAGGATTCCTTCTTGCACGCACATGGACTTAATGCGCGCGTCTTGGACTCCTATCATCTGAAATAAAACCCGTGCGTCATAAGCAGTTGCGCTTCTCTCTGTCTCATGTGCACGCGCTCTCACATCCGTCCGAAGTCTAAACATAAACTAAAGTAGTAATCCTTACGTATTTGTTCAGTTTTATGCGTTTAATGAGAGCTGAGGCAAACTATCCCTTTCATTTAAAATATAACCCGCTGCATCTTGGCGGGTCTCTCGTGCAAGTGCAGAGAGCTGGGCTCTGTCCAAAGGCAGATCACTAGGTAGTAATCCTGTTTATGATGTGCATTACATGGAGTTGTAGCAATACATCCTTCGTGTTTAAAATATAAATTGCGTTCCGCTGGACCGATGTTTTTAAAGGCACCTCTGAGAGGTTTATTTCCCCCCGCTTGACAAGCAGACCGGACGTGACATTGGGGGCGTGGCAGCATCGACAATACCATTTTTTAATTCGAAGTTCGAGATTGTGACTTAATTTCGATCAATTTCGATTTAAAATCGAAATCGTGACACCCTTAATATATATAGTTTTTCAATAATCACACAGTCAGTTTCTGTCTAGTCACGTGTGAAGGCACGCTTGGACGTAAATGCTGCCCTCTAGTGGTAAAGGCGTATTGAAATTTTTATTTTTACATAGGGTTCAATTGGATATTTTAACGTGAAAATAAAATAATATAGACATGTTACTGCAATGTTTTTTTTATCTTGGGCATCTTCACATTGCAGTCCCGAGTTCATATAAAAAATTTGGTTTAGATATGTTAAAGAGTTCCTGAGATATTAACTACTTCCTGTTTGGCGACTACGCCACAGTTGTCTTTTGGGCTGTGATGGACAAATGCTTCCGAAAATCAAAAATCCTTCTAGTAACTTTTGTGAGGCTTGGTCCAAGGATCGTGTACGTCCAGTTTCGTGAAGTTCTGACAAAATTTGTGACCTGTGAATCTTTTTTAAGGTTTTCTGTTCAATCCAATATGGCGGAAGAAGGTTTTCAAGCAACTTAGACCAGCACTGCCCGAACATTTTAAAGTTTGAACGGTGTCTCTGTGTCAAACGGCCTAGTCACAGGAGCTGGCCAAAAATTAGGTCAAAATAATAATAAGAAAACTTATGAAGAACAATAAGTGTGCTTTTGCAAGCACACTTAATTATCTAATGGGAGCTCTCGTTAAACATCCCTGTCACCAGCACATTCGTGGAGAGTGTGTTTTCTCTTATAAAGGCCATACTCGAAGCTGCCAGATCAGATAAAAAATATAACTTTAATATGTCTTTTTAAGGAGATTTATGTGTTTATTTGGAAAGGTGCTTTACTGATTAGATTACTTTTCTCTTAATTATATAGAGATTGAATAGGTATGTGCTGTTAAAATTAGTTGGTATAAAATCTGTGCCAAATTATACAGCACCTTTATTAGCATTTTTGTAAAGTCTATTCGGAATTTGAAGTAGGTTTAACATCACTACAAAAAGATGTAATTTTAAATTATGTTTATTTACATTTAAAGTATAAGCAACTTGGATTTACAAGTCATTTCAACTCTCTTGACTAGTGATGAGTCGCTGTAACTTATCAAATTAAATTGACATAACTAAAGCCAATTTAACAATTTAACTGCCAAAAAAAAAATAAGCACGTACCTTCTTAGGAGCTGTTCCACAACTGTGGAATGATCTGCCGGTCGTGACACGATCTGCTGACTCTGTAGCTGTCTTTAAGACTCGGCTAAAAACCCATCTCTTCCGCCATTACCTCACTTCCTAATATAGTCCTAATAATCTTTATTTTTCCTTTCTCTTTATCTGTACATTTCTTAAAAAAAATACCAACCAACTCTTGGCTATGTAAAGCCTACTGTGTTGGACTTAATGAGACTATTTGCAGTGTACTTATGTATTGCTGCTCTGGTGTTGCTATAATTGCTTCTTTTGTTTACCTCATTTGTTTGTCGCTTTGGACAAAAGTGTCTGCTAAATGACTAAATGTAAATGTAACTTTACATAACTTTAATACGTTACAGAAACTCATCACTTGTCAAGATAGTTGAAATTACTTGTAAATCGTAGTTGATTAAGCGTAAAAATGTAAGTACAAAAATATTTTTTACAGTGTACTGTATGTTTGATTTAGATGGTTAATTATAAGGGGCTTGCAGTTCTGGCGACAGATATTCTGCTACACTTGTTCTATAAAGAGACAACTAACAGTGCGATACAACTGATGTTTTGAACTGATCAGTAAGTCTGAGCAGATGCAACCACCCGTAATGGTAAGAGGGGCGTGACATTTCCAAACAACCTGCACTAGGTGGTTAGCCAATCACAACACACTGGGTCTGAGCCCAATGATTTGTGAAGAAGGGACTTTACATCAGTGGTGTAGTCTACGTGATACGCAGGTATACGCCGTATACAGTGTTGGGCAAGTTACTTCCAAAGTGTAATACGTTATATATTTCAAATTACTGTCATTTGAAAGTAATTAGTTACATTACAATATTACTGACTCTGAACTGTAACGAGTTACACTACTTTTGCGTTACTTTTGAGTTACTTTCATCAAAATAACAGAAGTATGACTAGGCATTATAAAATGTTAAAATGTAGTTTATTGATGCTTATAAATCTAGAAGTTATGTGTTGGCCCTCGAGCTTTGAATAGGCACAGTAAAGACTTATGGCAAAAAAACAGTAACAATGACTGTCAGAGTCATAAACATGGACAAATAATCTGGTAAAAGTCTGGTAAATGATGGTACACATACCAAACACAATAAAGCTAGAGCCCACTATAATGCAACCTATAGACTAATAACATGGCAAGACACGCAACCTCTTTTCATTTCTATTCTTTAATTCACTTTTAATTCAGATTCACAGCACAAACCTGGCATGCACTGGGTTGACACAACTTATCAAAAAGTGCTATTGGAGGATCAGGCCTCAAGGAATACAGCTCATTTCAGTACAATATAAGGATTACATGTAGACTAACATATAAAACACAGACCAACAGAGTAACACTGCTTTTTGCCAAACAATGAATATAGGCTCCCATAAAGGCTGGTAAAAACTTTAAACAGTGATGTTTAAATGTACTATTTAAATAACCATGTTTAAGTCTACATTAATGTTATGTTGTAGTTTAGGCTGCTGTTTTTAATAAAACTGTAGATAGCATAGGAATAGCCTAGCAATCTATTATGTATCTGGACTGTAACCATAGCAACGTTAGCTTACCTTGTCATTGCTGGTGTGATGAAATGGATTTTACTGGCAAGATTTCTAAAAGTCTCTTTACTTCTGAGGTTCAAGCAGCACAGGAGAACGATAGAAACTTTCTGTTGCTTTTACTTAGTGCTCTCATTCGCAGAATTATGCGTGCGGCGCTACCGGACCTGATTGCGACCACTTTAGTCAATGCTTATACAGCCGCGGACTTTCCAGATTCGGCTCTTTTAGAAACGCGTCAAATACAAAATTAAAGTAAAAATGAACATGCTGCATACAGCACCTGGAAACAGACATACGCTGCGTCCCAAACCGCCTACTTCCATACTATATAGTAGGCAAAGAGTACGAGAAGTAGTGCTTTTCGCCTACTATATAGTATGGAAGTATGCTGTTTGGGACACAGCCATTACTATTTTACCCGCAGCTTTTTCCTGTGTGGATGCTGGTCGCGCGCATTGGTCAAAAATAAAAATAAATAAATAACACGTCTATTTTTGAAATGCATTGTTGTAACACCCTCGTTACTAAGACTGTAACGAGTAAAATATTACCAAAATTTTATTAGTAATGCGTTATATTACTGCGTTACAGCAAAAACGAATATATTACTGTAATATATTATATTTTGTAATGCGTTACTCCCAACACTGGCCGTATACCCACTAGAAATTGTCAAGGATTTCCGTTTACCCACTAAAAATAGCGTGAGGATGCGTTACAGCATGGTTTTGTGACATTTTTAAACGTTTAGTCATAATATAGATGTGAAGCACTGGGCCCGGTTGCATAAAGCACCTTAAGTGTTATTTTCCCTTAAGTTCACCCTTATGTTTCCCTTAAAATTAAGGGTGTTGCAGAAAAACCCTTAAGTTTTTTCTGTTGCGTCTCCATGGCAACAATAGTATTTTATAACAACAAACCGGGGTCGCTGTCATGAAACACTTTACGATTACCTTTACCTAAGAGAACCATTTAAGGGATTATATGCAAAACACTTAATTATTCTCTTACAGTAGTTAAGGGGAATTTACCCCTTAAGTGTCATACTTAAGGGAAAAACTTAAGGTGCTTTATGCAACCGGGCCCTGACCATTAGCATGCTACACTTGCTACTTTAGCGGGTTGAAATACATATTAGGCTAAACACTTCCTGCCGAACTGCGCGATCCGATCGGCGTATGAATTTCAATGAAATCAAATTACTATAGTGACTGGAAAGTAACTGGGGAGCAGACTGGTGTGGCGCCACATGCGAGGGACAGCAAAGTACAGCGAGAGAGACTCCAGTTATCACATGGAGAAATCTGCTTTGAATCGCTCTTGCGGTACTTTGACATCACCAAGAGGTCTGCTTAGCGCCAAATGAAGTCGAACCTGCAGTGTAGCTGCTCACGCGACACTGTGAACAAACAGTTTATGTGGAGAAGTGAACAAGTTAAGCAGTGCTGCAACATAAAATCCATAGAGTTAACAACGCACATGTGAGTAAACAACATTTAAATCATCAGTCCAGTTTATTACTTTATCTGGAGGAAAGGCTCCAAATGCAATAAAATAAGCCCATGATTATATCCTGATGGTTTTAGCTGCATGTTTGCTTGTGCTTCACAGTGTTAAACTTCCCTTCTCTGTGTTCATTTATATTTCTTAGTTCAAGATGTATATGATCTTAAACTTCTGTGAGGAAATTCATGTCTGCGTTGATGTTCAATTCAGACTTGCAAATATTAGTCTAGATGGTCTTGTAATAATAATTAAGTATAAGCCTATTTTCATTTTTAGACAATGCTTATATTATATGCAAAAATAAGCTTTTATATCGATGACTATGCAGATTAGAGTTAATTCATGGTCATCTTAAATGTGTATTAATTAAAAACATTTACACCATTAAATTACACATGGTAATGTTATCAATAGTTGGCAGATAATAGCTATAGGAGTTATTCGATTTACGTCATCAATGTTCGCGGTGGCCATATTGTTGACATAGAACTGTCAGTCTGTCAATTGACAAGCGAGGCAGCGTGGGTATTATGCATGGTATTATAGATGTAGTTTTTTTAAACCGCGCGATGGTGTGTGGTGAAATACACGGCTGTTCTAACAACATCAAAAAGAACCCCGGAATTAGTTTTTATGCGATACCGACTGTCAGAAAACATGAAAGGAAGGAGACAGAGGAGTTGAACCAGCGAAGGAGAGACTCCCAACAGCAAAGTCTGTCCCCATCATTTGATCACATATGGTTAGCTGTAAGCAGTGGCTGAAACTGCTCTTTCAAAAAAGCTGCCATAAATTGAGACAGTTATTAAGTAGGGAATTAAGGGCCGTTCACATTATAACGAGAACTATAAAAAATATAGTTTTGAAAATCATTTTATATTAAACAAAATATCGGAGCTCACACCAAAACTAAAACGATACAGATACAATGAACAACATCATTAGGATCACTTTCTGAGCGATTTTTCCCACCTGATGAAGGATAAACCTTTGATAGTATTTAAATCTATTTGAACTTCAAGTGCACGAGCACTTAAAATGACAGTGAAGCTCATTGCTGAGGTCTATAACATTAGATTACATGCAGTTGCTGTGAAAATTGACTACGTAATGCTTTTTAACCTATTACATTAACTAACTGTTATGCCAAAAGGTAAGAGACTACACAAACTATTAGATTCACTGTTTAGAGTAACGCGAAACGCAGCGTGTTGAGGACATCTGCAAAAGTTTTTATTACAAGCAATATGAAAGGCAAGTGATTTGCGCGAGTGCCGTGAGTGAATTAGCATAAACGTATTGTTTGGTGATGTGGACAATAATATAGTTATCGTTATAGTTATCGTTATAATGTGAACGGCCCTTCAGTGCTTGTATGATGAATGCGGATACTGTATGAACGATATAGTTATAAATATCCGGATAAGTTACGGCTGGCAATAAGGACGGATCTTTACTTAAGGCTATTGGGTCTATTTGATATGGTTCCACAATAATCAAGCTCATCTTCTCTTAATACCGACGAGATGAAGCCATTAGGCTACTGCTCCCCTCGACTCAAATCTACGTGCGGCTAGGGGCAGGACAGATGTCATGTCAACAATATGGCCGTGGTTAGCGACTTCCGGTGTTTGCGAATAAGCCCTATTGAAAGAGTGAATATTTTTTTCTCCTTTAATGCATGTGTTAGCGATAGATTGAAGATTGTAAACAGTTTATTTAATTTTAATTAACAGTTAAGTAACTTTTGTCCCTGAGTTAGATGTTTATAAAAGCAATACTATGTAGTTTCCATGTAAAATTGACTTACGCCTCCCCCATGTGGTTGAAAAGTGCAACAGTGCCTGGTATCAGACACTCTTCTGCAGGCAGGGGGAGGGGCGGGGCTGTGTGCTCTACCCTCCACCGCCACTTTCAGAGTGTGCTTGTAGCAGCTAGGAGGCTGCTCCGGTTGCAGCAGCAGTAGAATTTGTCCAGTTAAAAGTTGTTCTATCACTGCAATAATTTTAGAGACATTATTTAAAGGTAAAAAAACTACATAGTGTTGCTTTAACACTAAAGCAGTCTAAAAATCAGTCCAGTTTCCCCAGCTGTAAACCAATTGGCTCTAAAGTCTTTTTTTTTTTAAAGAGAACACATTCAGTTTATGTGTTTATGAGTACACTTTCAGAATGCTCTTAGTTACATCAATATCTATACTGTATGCATCTGTGAGTGTGGTGGTGCTTATGAGGTGTCGTGCTAGGATGAGTGAGCATATGGGTGAGAGGGAAAAATCACAGTAAACTCACTACAAAAATCTAGACTAGACCACTGCTTTACACTAGGAACTCAACATGAAAATAATTTGAGAGTGGGAACCGCGATGTAGCAAAAAGGTAATATACACAGAAAATAATGTTGTTGTTTTATAAACTAAGCAAAAAAATATAGATATATATTGTCTTCATAAGACCTAAAATATAGCACATATTGTGTAGACTAGATTTATGGTACCTTTTATGAACATTCTGTATGTTAACGTACTAAAAAGAGCAGTGTCCCTGGACCTGCCCCGGAGTCTTTTGCTATCTGGGGGGGGGCATTCTTCAAAAATTCTCTATCTATGTTAAAGATGAAAGTCATATAGGTTTGGATGAAAAAGCATCAATAGATGATGACAGAGTTATCTGGGTTAAGAAATCACTTATAGGATGGAGCTTTATCTCCACCCTGATGCTCCTACATGATCATTGACTTGCTAATGATTTCTTTAACTGTCCATATCTTTAACAAAGTGTGCCAAGAAAAACTGTGGCAACATTGCACACACAGCATTGCACTGAATCTTTCTCATATCGCCTGGGCTATCTTTTCTGACACAATCAAACAATTGTTTTCAAAGAAAGTCTGGAAATGCCTACAAAAAACCAATAAGTTCCACTTCAGCTTCTGAAACTCAAAGCACAAACCACTCTTCAGTTCACCGACAACTAAGCAAAGTTTAACCTCTAATCCACACCAACTTCAGTATGTCAATCTGATGGACAGGCTCCCACTGGATCCATCTGTCTCGAACCCCACAAAAGACATGACTCCCTGATGCATCTAAAATAAGACGCTTTGATGAAGCTACAGGGTTCACCATCATGAGGGAATGACTATAGCCGTGCTGCTATGGAAGAAGCCTTGAAAAAGAGAGCGAAACCAGAAATAGTTTCTCCCACACAGTCTGGCTGAGATGTGGAGTTGACACCTCAAGGAAGAGTGCAGATGAACCGTGGGCAGTACTGAGAGCTTCTATCTTGTGCTGTTTCTTCCGATTGTCACACCCAAAGCCACAAGAAAATTATTTAAACAAGCCAACATCTCCTGTTTGTACATGATTAAAGAGTTAAATGAGAAAGTTCTAGTTGCTTTCATAACCCATTGATGTGTTTTTTAGGCTTAAAAAAAAAGTAAATATTATCCAAAGAACATTTGAGGGGTGTTTGCATCTGTAAAACAACAAACACAATGGTAGGGTTCTTGGGCAGTGGCTAGGTTGCAAACTGCTGGCCCAAGTCAAAAGATCCCAACACTCCATTATTTTCTGTCTCCTAAATGTTTTGAATCCCTTCTTCAACAAAGGATTGTTTCATCATCTGCCAGGTAACCAATAGGGGGCACTGCCCCATTAAAGTTGGCCAAATAGGAAAGCTAATTTAAAGGGTTAGTTCACCCCCAAATTATAATTTTATCATAAATCACTTACTTTTTTATTCAATTATCACTTTGTTTTGTTTACTACAGTATTAAACATTTTTTTTACTTAAAGGCGCTGTATGTAGTTTACAGCGGCCTCTAGCGGTGATGTTTCAGATTGCAACCAATAAGTTTACAAGCGCGTGCTCGAACTCATAAGCGACGGCAAGACTGAGATGTAACACACCGGAGAAAGCATCACACAACATGCTGGAAACTCAGGTAAACTCCCACTGCAACGTTTAATTGACTGCATTTAGCCTATGTAATGTGGTGTTACGTAGATACATTTACGGTAAGATAACGAAAACGGTTAGTGAACTACACTGAACAATTTCAGTATAACAATAAAGCCTGGTATACACTGTGCTATTTTAAATAGTCATTTAGGCTTGATGCTTGCCACACTGTGCGATCAATATCGTATTAAAGTCCATGTCACACTGTATAATCTCAGTTTCCATCAATGTCAGACTGTACGAGTTTAAAGACTTTTAAAAAATGGACGCACGCAAACAAAGCGTCCGCAGTTTTACGTCATCGATCGACGACGGCTGGGCAAACACACGCTAAAGCGAAGGCTAGCAAACCGAAACAACATCTACAAAGCTAAAGCACATAATCTAAATATATTTGATATGCTTTGTAGTAATGTTAGCTTACCTGTCCAAAAGGATGAAAGCCAACTCCGGATTCGTTTTTATACCCAAAACAAAGCGGAGGTTTCTCCATAATTCAAATGCCCTGCCAATGTTAATCCGTGTTTTTATTTAAATCCAAAGTTGATCCGATTCACGTTTGGGCTTACGAGCTTCAGCAGATAACTTTTTTTCTTCACAATATGTGGAGTTTGTGTTGGAGTCTGTGTTGTGCTGGGAGCAGGTCGTTTCAGTCTGTTATCAGACAGTGTCGTCGCTGTTGAGCGCATAGTCAGTAGACGAGGCGAGAGGCTCGGGAACGGGCATGCGGGTGACGTCTTTGGATTTCGCGCCAAATCCGACCCGGTACTTTCCCATAAAAATTATAATATTTTTTTTCAGAGGTAATAGCCAAACCTGCAAAGTGGATAGTTTTAATGTGAGATTACAACCCATTCGCACACAGGCAATTGAAAAGGGATTCTTTAAGTAGAAACGTTACGTACAGCATCTTTAAGTATTGCAAGTAGATTATTTTAAAATATACTACTCAAGTAACTGAAAGTAAAAGTACAAGTATTGTGTAATGTAGTTATTAAAGAAAACAGTCAAAAGTTTGAATATAATATTGTTTATATTATTTCACATTTTTAAGCTAAAGGACACTCACAATTCCTTTGGCTGTAGCAGGAGTACAAGGGCAGGAATGTTCAGATTAATTCAGATTAATTTAACTGATATGGCGATAGAGAATTCAGTATTAATGAAATATTAGTCGATATAAAGGTAAAGGTACAAGGCAGGGGCGGACTGGCCATCTGGCAAACCGGGCAGTTTCCCGGTGGGCCGACGTACTTTTTGGGCCGATACTTCTCATACTATCTTTGTCTTAGCAGCCCAGTTAGTGTCTTTTTTTCTAGACAGACCGGCCCACTGACATTTAAGCAGCAGCCCATTGTTTTTTTTTTTAAACGACATTAAGCTGGCCCAATGACTGACAGTAATCATCCTTTCTTTTCCTAGATAGACACTAGTTTAGTTTAGTTAATGTAGTAAATACTTTCCTGTAAGTACTGCAAGTAATAATCAGTTTTCAATATTACTGTAAGCAGCACTTGTATTTTGTAATAAGTCAGCAATCCAATGGCAAATTTTTTGCCAATTGCATGAAGCTTATTTTAGGATTCATAAGTGTGGATTATAAAGTTTTATTGCATTAATAAATAGCACGTTCTCGAAGTGTTTGTTGTGTCAACTCTCACTCTTTTCTACCTGCTATTAATTGGATTTACTGCTTTTATGGAATTGGAGTTGCTATTGCTATACATATTTAAAGGCGTGCAAAGATGGGTGGTATTTGTAATTATACACTGCAAAAAATTATTTTCAAGAAAAAAATTCTTAGTATGTATGTATGTATGTATATATGTATATATATATATATATATATATATATATATATATATATATATATATAAATATACTAAAAACCTTGATTATTCTGGTTAGTCACATTGTACTGCTATTATTTTGAACAAGACTGCATATGTAAACAATAAGGTACTCGAGGCAAGTGCTGTATCGTGAATAAGTAACGGCTGAAGGGCGTTGTTAGGCACGATGCGAAGCGGAGTGCCTGCAACCCCTTCAGCTGTTACTTATTCACGATACAGCACTTGCCTCGAGTACCTTATTGCTTTTATAAAACGTTTACCACACAATATTAAAGTAAAAAAAATTGGGTAAAACTGAATAAAGCACAGCTATTGACCAATCAGAATCAAGGATTGGAACTAACCGTTTTATACATATACACATGAATATATACACTCACCGGCCACTTTATTAGGTACACCTTACTAGTACCGGGTTGGACCCCCTTTTGCCTTTAGAACTGCCTTAATACTTCATGGCATTGATTCAACAAGGTACTGGAAATATTCCTCAGATATTTTGGTCCATATTGACATGATAACATCACGCAGTTGCTGCAGATTTGTCGGCTGCACATCCAGGGCACGAAGCTCCCATTCCACCACATCCCAAAGATGCTCCATTGGGGTGAGATCTGGTGACTGTGGAGGCCATTTATGACATGGCGAGTTATCCTGCTGGAAATATCCATCAGAGGATGGGTACACTGTGGTCATAAAGGAATGAACATGGTCAAAAACAATACACAATGCTCAATTGGTACTAATGGGCCCAAAGTGTGCCAAGAAAATATCCCCCACACCATTACACCACCACCAGCAGCCGGAACCATTGATACAAGGCAGGATGGATCCATGCTTTCATGTTGTTGATGCAAAATTCTGACTCTACCATCTGAATGTCGCAGCAGAAATCAAGACTCATCAGACCAGTAGGGGTGGGCAAAAAAATCGATTCTTAGATGAATCGCGATTCGGACGTGGGCCGATTCTGAATCGATTCACAAATGTCAAGAATCGATTCTTAAATGTTAGTTTACAAAATAACGTCACGTTATCAGAACCAAAAGGCGGAACTCAACTGGGGGAGCGGTGATGCACACGGACAACTTAAGAGAGCGCGCACTGTACGAGCGCATAGCGGAGCTTACAAGAGCAGAAGAGAAAGAACACTTTAAATGCTTGTAGGACTATACTGCATATATCTCTACATTGAATTTAGGGCTGTCACCATTACTCTATTCTTTTTGAGGAGTTTTTTAAAAAATCCTTGAGTACATGTCGAGTACTCCTTAAAATAGCGGAGATGCGGTTTAGTGAAACTAACAGTATTAGAAGCATACAAATCAGCGCTACGCTGCCTCTCTCTCCCTCTCGTTTGCTCGCTCACACACACCGTGCGTGTGAATCAGCAACTGCGTGAGACAAGAATGCGCATCCATGTGAATTTTGGAAGTTAAAGACGACTGAGCTGCAGTGGCATGGCAAAACACATTTGAGAAGAAAGGCGCAGCAACTCAAAAAGACCTGCATGTTTCACAATTACTCCAAAAGACCATAATGACAATTTTGCGCATGGAGCAGCAGTTGTGCGATCTTTGCGATCGACGTATTGGACACCCCTGCCCTAAACCATCCGCAGACTGTTTAGATATAACATGAATATACTTCTGTAAAAATATGCACATAGTTTGTTATTCAGTCGCTGGGTGCGCTGCATTATATAAATACAGTAATACTGCCAATCACTGTGTATAATGATGATGATTAGACGCTTAACGTTCGTGGAAGTTAATGCCGGTTAACATATAGAATTAATATGTCACGTTAAATTAATATTTTTACTGGTTTTAATGTCTTACAACAGAAACAGGACATGTATGTATATAAGAATGACATTATTTATCCCTAGTTGCATTAAAGTACAGTATATGACAGTTCAGAGACTAGCAAAAGCGCAAACATTAACCTGGCTTTGAAAGCAAATGCGACGTAATGACGTCACAGATATGCAAATTAGTACGTCAAGAATCGATTCTGAATCGAATCGGGACCCTAAGAATCGATTCTGAATCGATTCATGAGGGTCCAAGCGATTCCCACCCCTACAGACCAGGCAACGTTTTTCCAACTTCTACTGTGCAATTTTGGTGAGCCTGTGCGAATTGTAGCCTCAGCTTCCTGTTCTTAGCTGTCAGGAGTGGCATCTGGTGTGGTCTTCTGCTGCTGTAGCCCATCCGCCTCAAGGTTCGGCGTGTTCTGTGTTCAGAGATGCTCTTCTGCATACCTCGGATGTAACGAGTGGTTATTGAGTTACTGTTGCCTTTCTATCAGCTCGAACCAGGCTGGCCATTCTCCTCTGACCTCTGGCAGCAACAAGGCATTTGCCCCCACAGAACTGCCGCTCACTGGATATTTTCTCCTTTTATGACCATTCTCTCTAAACCCTAGAGATGGTTGTGCGTGAAAATCCCAGTAGATCAGCAGTTTCTGAAATACTCAGACCAGCCTGTTTGGCACCAACAACCATGCCATCTTCAAAATCACTTAAAACACCTTTCTTCCCCATTCTGACGCTCGGTTTGAACTTCAGCAGATCGTCTTGACCATGTCTACATGCCTAAATGCATTGAGTTGCTGCCATGTGATTGGCTGATTAGAAATTTGCATTAACGCGCAGTTGGACAGGTGTATCTAATAAAGTGGCCGGTGAGTGTATATATATATATACACATTAGCATACTGAGCATATAATAAGATGAGTGCCATAGATGAGTGGCTATATACTTTTATCTTTTACATGTTTATCGTCTTTTATCTACTTTTCCTGACCTGGGTACCTGAAATCTGAGACCTCTCTCTTTCTCTCTCTCTCTCTCTCTCTCTCTCTCTCTCTCTCTCTCTCTCTCTCTCTCTCTCTCTCTCATTGACACATCGTGCAAATGAGCGGTAAAAACCTGGTCCGCAAATTCCATACTCACAAGCGGGAAGCCTACCTTTCATAGGAACTTTTTGCTAACATGTTAAAGGGATACACTCAAAATAAATAAAAAGTTGGATTTACTTAAAAAACTTTGTCAAGTGGGTTCCACATAGATTTGTTAAGTAATGTCAACAAATAAAATGTAAGTTGTATTTACTAAAAAAGTTTGTGTTAAATAGACAATTTAAATGTTGCATGGACTAAAGAAATCCCAGTAAAGTCATTATTATGAAACATTTAATTGATGAAAACAAAATTAAAAATAATGATTTAATAACTCCATAACCACGAATCAATCAATCAGAGTGCAGCTGCTCAATACAACCTTTATTTAATTACAGTTTATAAAACATATCACAATATTTGAAATGCAATCTAACATTTCAAACCGTTTGTTTTGTTGTTTTGTTAATTAACTTAAACTTGGCCACTTATTACTCAGGTACCTATCTAATTGTGCTACACTTTTGCAAGAGGGTACAACAATTCTGCCAGAACAACAATTTACCCATAATACACTGCAGCATCATCAGCCAATGAGATGCAAGTCTGTATTGGTTTTATTAAACTGTTACTTTTACGCAACAATGTTATATTGTTATATAAATAAAAATGTCAAAAGATACTTCAATACTTAGTACTATACAAAATATGCTGTTCCAAATTATTGTTGTAGTTGTAGTTCTCATACAATATTGGTAGGAAGAATTATCTTAAGACAAAAAAGTGTGCATTTTCTTAAAAAAGCAAATTATTTCCTATACCAATTTTTATTTGGTGGACCTAAACAGAAATCATTACCTTTGCAAGATTCATGAGTGATTCACAGTATAGAAAGATTTGACTATATAAAGGCTTTTTACATTTTTTTTTTTTTTAGGAAAATATTATGAAAAGACATCAATAAAAAGCCACAATTAAGAAGCAAACATGTATTTAAACCTGCTGGTGTCTCTGGAATCCCAAGAACCCCTTTATACAGCATCCTTCAGTGCATAAAGCTGTATTTTTAACCCTTCCCCCAAATCAAAACTTGCAAAAATGAAACATTTGTTGTGAGCTCAGAATAGAAGAGGCCTATTTTCAAACAGTTTTATTTATTGACATGCCATAATACACAGAATAATGTAGATGAATGTTATTCTGGATGGAGAATAGCCACTATGTTCAAACAAGACTGTAACATTAGGGAGAGGTGGCAGAGTAATGATTTGGACTGGAATATTGGGAAGTAATATTGGGTAGGTCCCTTTAGGGTCTCTGATGGTGTAAAATTGACATCTAGAACATGGGTTCCCAACCTTTTTTTTGCCAGGGACCAGCATATTCATAAAAAATTTCCAGGGACCAGTTGTCAATTTGAATGCCTCAATTTTAAGATGCATCGTTTGAAACATATCACTGTGTAAAAACAGTAACAGCCTATCATTTAATTGCATATAATGAGGCTACTTGTATGAATATACCAATCTTTTTAAACTTTCAGACCGGTTCACAAAATGTTTCCCTTTTCTCCCATACAATTAGGTCTAAAAGCAACTTACACAGCACTCAGTCACTAGCAGGTGGCAGTAATGGCAAATTGTATGTAAATACCAGTCCATTTTACCTGTCAAATCTCTCCAGAACCAACAAAGACAATCACTTTACCAGCAACTTAGTGTTTTCACTTACCAACAGGTGACAACAAAGACTAATTGTATGAAAATAAAAGCCAGTTTCAACAGTCAGACAGTTTTAGAATACAATATCAACACACAGTAATTTCTGTTCAGCCAATAATTTTTAGAAGTATTAAATTAGAGATTAAGCTTTAACCTTCAACAAAAAAATACCAGAGCAGTTTTTGTTTATTTTGTGTAGGCCTATCTCTTTATCTGATTTATCTCATGATAGGATGCATTTGGTTAAAAATTAATGTAGTAAAGTGCAGCCTGGTGATCCGCAGCTTCAGCGCGCGAATCTTAAACGGCACTGCACGACTAATGACTACTGGGACTGTCCTATTAAATATCATTATAAAGAGAAAAATATTGTAATAAAACATTGTGAATGATTTTGGTGTTGACGTGACGCGTTGTTCCAGGAAGAGCGCGTCCACAACATGAGCATTCTGAATGGCACATAACTTGGTTCTAATTCACATGTGCATTCTCTTGATGTTGTGCAGATATAATTTGTAATGTTATGTTTATTTTGTATATATCTGATTAATATTATTTAGGTCAGGATACGTTTCTTTGCGTTAAAAAAGCGCTAGCAATGCTCCAGTTTACTGGTATCTATTTAACGCACGCACCTCAAACAACATTGCACAGCTAATAATAACGATGAAAACACTATTTTATTACTAAATTGTTGTGAATTTATTGATATTTGTTATTTTCAAAAACTAAACCAAACCAAACTGTGGGGTACTAGAGAAACCCCGGAGAGAGACGCAAGAGAGAGAGACGCAAGAGAGTGGCAACACTGTTGTCGGAGCTCCGTCGAGATCATCATCTAAATCCTATTTTTCTACTATCTTGTTCCTATCTATATAATATAACTCACTAGTTCATCTTAGGAATACCTTACCGTGACGATTATTCAACAGTATCAATAACTGAAACGATTTATCGCTGGTAAACACCCAGTATTAGCATATAGCCTGCAAGCGTAAACAAACGGGGAAACGCTGCTCCGTGCATTGGAGCTCCGTCGAGTTCATCATCTAAATCCTATTTTCTTACTATCTCGTTCCTATCTATATAATATAACGTACAAATTTATCTTAGGAATACTTTACCGTGACGATTATTGAACAGTATTAATAAGTAAAACGATCTATCACTAGTAAACACCTAGTGTTTGCATATAGCCCGCTAGCACTTGCTCACTGTCTGTTTACTGTAAAACTGCCTTCCTTTTCGATCTAATGGCGGACACATCCGATGTATGTTTTTCAGACCTTTCCTCACCAGAGCGGGAAGCTGTGGAGGAGTTGTTGCCCGGCATTCGCACCAGGCGGTACAGCGTGCCCCACATCACCCTGGCTCCAGGCACCCGGAGACGACCGAGGCATGCAACGAGCGAGCACCCATCTCGATGCAGCTTCACGGACCGCGTTCGGGCGAACGGAGACGCTATCGCACAGCATGAAAACGGTAAGACTCCGCTTGTCATTGTAACCTGCACTACTTGCCACATGTACAGTTTAGCTTCTTCCGTCAGCACAGAGGGGTTTACATGTGTTAAATGTATTGAAGTAGTAAGGCTAACGGAGAAAGTTGCAGAACTAGAAACGCACATCCGAACGCTCGTTGAGGACAGTAAAACCGCTAATGTTAATGTTTCAAACACTGTTTCGGGTGTATACCGGGAGCCAGATCGTCAGACATTAGATCCAAACTTAAAGTGCTGGCTAATGCTAAGCGTAAGTTTTCAAAAATTGTTATTCATGCCAGCGCAAATGACACCAGACTCCGCCAGTCGGAGATCACCAAAGATACTATTAAAGAGGTGTGTGAAATTGCAAAAACAATGTCAGATAATGTAATATGCTCTGGTCCCCTCCCCGCCTACCGGGGTGATGAAACTTATAGCAGATTAGTGTCTCTTCACCACTGGTTGTCAAAATGGTGCCCTCAGCATAACGTAGGGTTTATAGACAATTGGAAGCACTTCAGGGGGAGACCTGACCTGCTAAAGAGAGATGGCCTTCATCCGTCATCGGAAGGAAATGCTATACTCTCTAGAAATCTGACCAATACTCTTAATTCTAATACAGTCCGACTACCCAGGGCCCAGGTCAGGAAACAGATAGATCGGCCTACCCGTCCATCTGTTAGCTGCTCTGACATGTCAAGATCACATATATCCCAGAACTTAGAGTCTATCTTACCAGAGTATCAACACATTTCAACTGTGTGCGTTCCTCGAACAAATGAATACAGAGCACCGTTTACCTCGTCTCGTACAAATCTTACTAACATAAAATTAGAAAACGCTTAGGTTACTCACGTAACCCCGGTTCCCTGAAATAACGGGAACGAAGCATTGCGTCAGTTAGCTGACGCTATGGGGGGGAACTCCTGTTTACTCCGGGACTGAAGCCTATTGGTTAACGTCTGTACAAAGTACAGACCAATGACGTTTGAACCCGCGCGCGGGAGGAACACGTCCTTATATAAGTGCGGTTCAATCGTCAGGAGCTCATTATTATTCGACTGAAGCGCGCAGCCGAATAACAATCGCTGCGTAGACGTTTGTAGCACGGCAAGAGACGCAATGCTTCGTTCCCGTTATTTCAGGGAACCGGGGTTACGTGAGTAACCTAAGCGTTCCCTTTCAATACGGTTCACTTCGCATTGCGTCAGTTTGCTGACGCTATGGGGGAACGTAATCCCATCACGCCGTGCATACACAACGTACTGAAGTGCCTTACCGG
This sequence comes from Paramisgurnus dabryanus, assembly GCF_030506205.2. Lineage (NCBI taxonomy): Eukaryota > Metazoa > Chordata > Actinopteri > Cypriniformes > Cobitidae > Paramisgurnus > Paramisgurnus dabryanus. The sequence goes on along the minus strand of NC_133350.1, from coordinate 37,406,750 downwards.
AGAGACACTGCGTGTGGCCCTATACCTGTCATATTCACAGCTTTAAAAGCAAATATGTAAGCACCATATAAATTGTTGACGCGCACACGGTGGGGTTTTAAACGCACCGGGGGCACATAACATAGCACAAGACGGCGAGGTACAGAGCGCGCCGCGGCTGTGCGAGATAAGTAAATTCAGATTCAGGTTGGTGAGTTCGCTGAGCGCACCGTGGTGTACACATAAAACGCATGAGCGTGCATGATTGAGCCGAGAGAACCTGCGCTCGTAGGGCAGGGACGTCTAAGCTGTACAATCTGACAACGTAGACGGCAAAGACCAGCCGGCCGCGTAGCAGATATCAAATATAGATATAGATACCCCTGTAGACCAAGTTCATGAAGAAGCCAAACTCGCACAGAGTGGGCTCTATATAGGACATAGCTCATAGAGGGGCGTGAGCCAGTGCGGTGGTTTCAACGATCCATCTAAATAACCACTGTTAGCAACAGACATACGTAGTGAGTGATCTGCGAAGCTCACGAACGGCCGATCTGACTATAATATGCGGCAGAACGGTTCGTAGCGTGGGATTATACAGATACCACAATAGTGTGAACCCAGGTGCACCCTCGAGCGCATCGAGATGCATATAGGTAGTATTATAGTGCACAGATCGGTGAGCTTTCCAAGCGCGCCGTAAATGTGTATTGACTATAAATTGCGCGGGCACAGGTGAACACTTGAATACATCGTGAATGCATATAGATGAATCAGTGCACAGAACGCGCCGTGAATGTGTACAGATATGATTGATGAACGTAACGGTGGGCACCCAACGCACCGTGAACGTACACAGATGAACAACAATGTATGTGTCACAAAGCATAACACAGCTGTGTATACAGGTGAGCATTCCCAAGCGCATCTTATTGTATACCAAAATGTTATAGCGTGTACATGTGAGCTTCTCTAAGCGCACGGTGGACGCATATAATTAAAAACCATATCGTGCATACAGGTGAGCTAATGGGCGCACCTTTAATGCAACAAACCTCAGTAGTGCGCCAAGCAGGGATGTCGGTCGTAAAAGCGTGGTTCGCTGTTATCACGGCCACATAGATATAGGTAGGGGAGAGAGCCGCCGTGCCTCTGTAGTGAGGAGAAAAGTGTTCCACCCACGATTCGCGGGGGGTTTAGACTTTCAAATGTCACTAGACAGAATGGATCAGACTTTGCATAAGGACGCCTCGTGAAAGGGGTCCTAGCAGCTTGTGTCAATGTGTCATAAGGCACGTAATGTAGGTCGTGTCCCACGGATGCCATCTCCGCACGCCCATCGTAATGGGCGCATTATCACAATAACACGGTCGAGAGTGCTGCAGTGCTAAATCATCCTCTTAATGTACCGTATTCACAGTACAAGGTGATTTATATGAGACAAACGGCGTTCCACGCGCCGAAGGCTGATTGCCGTCGTAAAGCGTGTTCAACCCACAGCAGATGCTGGGCTAGCTCGTAATGACAGCACTTCATGCAGCCGTGTGTAACTTATGCAAGCTTCCCGGCCGTCAGCTCGGGGCGGGACCTTTGCTTAGTCAAACTGAAGTGGACTTATGAACAGAATGCCACGATATTCAGCTTTCTGAGGCTCGTTAGAGGGGTACGTGTGCCCGTCTTAAACGAGATGCCGCGCGCGTCTGACTGTGCACGCGCTTTAAGCTTTGAAACTTATTGTGGCGGGTAGCAAGCTCACTTGAGGTTGATATTACCCTTAATATCTCCAAGTATTGGAGCGGAGGTGTGAGCGTCTTCGGATCCGCTAATATAAATCAGCTATATGGCCAAAAAACGTCATAAACCGCTTGGCTGTAAGCCTTTGAGTGGCTGTCCGGAGAGGGCGCGATTCAAACGCTTGGAGCCATGCAAAAGTCTGAGGCTGTCGTCTCTCTAGGAAGTGAGAATAACAGCCGTAAGACCGTGCTCGTTTGCGCTATCAGCATCGTAGCGGAGAAACTGAGGTGGGCTGCGAGCGAATTTGGCAGAAAGATGTTAGAGACACCGTACAGTCGTGGGGTGTCAATACACAGTATATGGCCAAACCGGGGTTTTTTCGGCAAGCGTCGATAGAATTATGGACAGCGGGCCGTGTGTGCGTATTACTGATTGCTTGTCAGTAAGGCGATAAAGTGTTTAGAGACACCGTACAACCGTGGGTGTCAATACACAGTATAGTAAGCACGGAAATTACTCTTTTAGAGGAATTAAATACCGTTCGCCACTATAGTGAGGTCGCATAACCGACAGTTTTACACAGTATGTTTGGATAAACAGCACACAGAAAACATTTCAGGGCAGTCCAGCCTAGGCGCGACATTACCCCTTTTCTCCCAGACAGTTTCGTTCTCTGTTGATGCAGCTGTGCTGCGGAGACCAGAGCTCAGCCGTTCAGGTGCACAAGCCTCAGTAGTGACGGTGACCGAACGGCTCACGGAGCAGAGCAGTATGTCTAGGTGGTTTAATGTCAGACTGAACCCATCGCAGAGAGGAAGTCTGCCGTGAGGCCCGCGGTTTTGCCGTTTATTAAAAGGGCAGAAAAACAGGGTAGTATAAGAATGTACCAATATTCAGCGCACTGATATAGGACGGGACTGAATAAAGGGAGGTATTCGGGCCTCAGTATATTATAAACAAATTCGTTCTGCCTCTGATTCCGTCTAAACCAGAGAGAAATGACCAGGCAGACGAACAGTAAGCTATCCGAAGTGAGACAGGCTCAGGCCAGTAAAGCTTTATAATAAGTGTTTTAGCGCTCCAATAGAGGCGTGTCCGCCTATCGAGCAGACGAATGAGATCGTGCCGCTCCAGGAGGGGAGGGGCATGAAGCTCTCTTATAATGAATGTTCTTGGTGCCCCAATAGCGGCGAATCCGCCCTATCGAGCAGACGAATGAGATCGCGCCGCTCCAAGAGGGGAGGGGCATGAAGCTCTGTAATCGTTGAACACTGGACAGCTGCATTTAGATGCAGCGAGCCGTAATACTGCGTGCTAACTAAGCCGTTAAGAGACCTCACCACTGTGGGGAAAGGAGCGAGGGACTCCGCGAGCGTGGAGCACGAGTGGCTGTGCTATGACAGAGAACAGGGGCAGACCGCCCGTGTTTGCTTGTCGTATGCATTCAGTTCTACGGTTCCCCGCTTGTTCATCTCAACAAGAGAGGAACGGCAGAGGGGAGCAGCAACACAGACAGAACAGCCATGCGTCGTATGAACGGTATCACCCGATGCACTCGGGGGATTAATATATGTGCCAGAGATCTCGCCACTGAATGTAAGAGGAGCGAAGGGACTCTGTAAGCATGAACGGTTGCGGTGTGACAGAACACAGGGGGGGAAGTCCGTGTGTGCTTGTCTATGCATCCATCTAGTCTCATGGCACGCCGTGTGTTCATCCCGGCGAGAGAGGAACAGCAGGGGGAGCACGAAACATGGATAAGACAACCAAAGCATAAGCGCGGTCCCGGCGTGGGAGGTGCCAGACCGGTAACGCGCTCGGAGGAAATTCATAGCAGAGAGGCTCATCGAGCCGCTGTGCTGGACGCTATTACAACAGCGCCTGCTCTTTTAGCTTATAGCTTTATATTAAAAATATTGATCTTACCGGGCGGCCGCAGGGGAGACCTCGTCAGCAGGGCCTGAAGTTAACTTTTTTGACCACCAGCCACTGTGGCAGGTGGATTTAGAAATCCACCTGCCACAGAGACTTTTTACCAGCCAGTTTTTTTTTTTGCCCGAATAGTGATGTCTTTATTGTATGAATTAAATATAAAAAATTTTCAGAGCTTCAAAAGTGAATTTCTCTTTGTCTTAGGGTGTTTGATTAACATTAATGACACAGACTTAAGTAGGTTAATTGAGGTTACTGTCTCTTTAAGACCAGCACAGACTGGTTTTTGACTCTCTATACATACACTTAAGACATAAAGAAATGTTTTATTAGAAAATGAATACTGTTGAGATCATTTTGTTTATGTGCCCTGTCAAGAGCAGAAAGATTTTATGTACGCATGCTTTTAGGAACGCGTCTCTCCGATGTGCCCTATTGAGTCCCCTTAAAACCGCGCACGCACACAGAGACAGAGGGGGCACAAACTGCGCACATAAACGCCGCACATACGTTGTTTTTCATTACTATATTCGCAAAATGTATGTTAATGTACTACAGTATAAGGCATAGTAGCGCAACTCTCTCTAAAGTTTACACATCAAGAGTTCTGATCCGTCACAGCAGCACTACACATCTGTGCAACTGCGATTGTACAGTAGCCTATGTCAGCATTGCATTCTCTTCCCATCTCACCAACAGTTTAATACTTAACTTACTCGCACATCCAAACGTAGTCAGAGAAGTGCCTCATCTTCTTTCCAATCGCATGAACGTTGCGAAACAGCAGCCGCATCCTCTCAATGAATCACTCAATTTGCATCCGTGATATGCGCAGGTTGATAAGAAATGAGCGGGTGCCGGCTACGAGTCATCCAAAAATATTTTAATGATATTCAGGCCGCGGTCAGTCGGTCAAGTTTAAAAACTATTTTGAACAATTGCGGGCGGGGCGGGTTAGTTGAAAATGTCGGTCTGGAGTGGGTTGTTTATACAATGACCCTCGCATCTCTGATTCGCATTGGCTACCCGCCAATGTGGCTGGTAGATTGACAGTGTTACCCGCCAATTGCAAAATCCACCCGCATTTGGCGCGTGGTCGGGTGTTAATTTCATGCCCTGCTCGTCAGGCATGTGTCCGCTGCACAGGGCTCGTACCACGGCAAGCGAAGGCTATCTTCGGTTCTCGGCCGGAAAGCGGCAGGGGAAGACGCTAGACCTGGACTCTGCTATCTTCGGTTCTCAGCCGGAAAACGGCAGGGGAAGACGCTAGGCCTGGACTCCGCTGCAGGGCTTTTGTCAACGGCGAGGTAAGGCTTCTTCTTTTTCTTCGGAGCAGCGAGAGGTTCGCGCTGAAGGAGAAAATAATGAGCTCCTGACGATTGAACTGCGCTCATATAAGGACGTGTTCCTCCCGCGCGCGGGTTCAAACGTCATTGGTCTGTACTTTGTACAGATGTTAACCAATAGGCTTCAGTCACGGAGTAAACAGGAGTTTCCCCCCCCATAGCGTCAGCTAACTGACGCAATGCGAAGTGAACCGTATTGAAAGGGAACAATACGTTTACAGATGAACCTCGAATGTTAAAATTCGGCCTTCTTAACATTAGATCGCTTACCAATAAAGAACCTATTGTCAATGAAATAATTACTGACCAAAACTTAGATGCACTCTCTTTAACAGAAACCTGGCTTAAAGCAGACGATTACATTAGTTTAAACGAATCCACCCCACAAGACTACTATTATAAACATGAACCGCGATTAAAGGGGAGAGGGGGTGGTGTAGCTACAATATACAACACAATTTTTAAAGTAAACCAAAAATCTGAACTAAAATTTAATTCATTTGAAATAATGCTATTAAATATGGAAATAACTGATCGTAACCATAAACAGCTCTCTTTTGTCCTTGCTACAATCTATAGACCTCCGGGCCATCATGCAGATTTTCTTAAAGAAATATCAAATTTCCTGTCTGACCTCGTAGTCACTGTAGATAAAGCTCTTATCGTTGGTGACTTTAATATACACGTTGATAACCCAACAGATACATTAGGATTAGCGTTTATAGATATTCTAAATTCTCTCGATATTAGACAAAACGTGACAGGGCCAACGCATACTCGTAAGCACACATTAGACTTAATTCTGTCACTCGGACTCAATATTAATGACATCGAGATATCACCTCAGAGCGATGCAGTTTCAGACCATTGCCTTGTCTTATACACGGTACTTCTAGATAGGATCACTCGATCCACAATATGCTACCGACTAGCCAGAACAATAATTTCCACCACTAAAGATAGCTTTATTAACACTCTTCCAGACCTGTCTCAAATGAAACATGTAGCAGATAATCCTGAAGATCTAGATATTGTAATAGAAAACCTGAACAGTATTTGTTCTAACACATTGGATGCCGTAGCTCCAATTCGAAAAAAGAGAATCAAAGAAAAACCGCCAGCTCCATGGTACGACCATCATACCGCAGCCCTTAAAAAGGCTGCTAGAAAAATGGAAAGAAACTATAGAAGCACAAAGTTAGAGGTATGGCGTGCAGTATGGAAAGAGAGTGTTAAACACTACAGACAGGCTATAAAAATTGCCAGATCTACGTATCTCAGCAATCTTATTAAAGAAAATCATAATAACCCTCGCTTCCTCTTTAGCACAGTTGCGAAACTGAGTAGAAATAAAGAACAAACAGAACCCACTAATAAACTCCCACACAATAGTAACCAGTGTTGGGAACGTTACTTAAAAAAAGTAATTAGTTATAGTTACTCACTACTTGTTCCAAAAAGTAACTGAGTTAGTAACTGAATTACTCTATATTAAAAGTAACTCGTTACCAGGGAAAGTAACTATTTGCGTTACGGTTAAAAAAAAGTTGCTATATGTCAAAGAATTTGTATTTTTTTAGCAGTTTTCACATGTCAGTTGAAATGAGTAGAACAGACAGGTGTTCATACATAACTTTCCATATTTATTGCACGTCAACAGACAGCAAGAGTTTTATCCTACACTTCAAGTATTATCTTTGTAAGAAAAGTAAACAGTTACACCATATAAACTCCCAATGTCAGACAACTGGTCTGGTAGACATTCTGTACTTCAGGTATTTTCTTCAAAAGTAAACAGTTAAATAATATAAAGTGTGTTTGCAATAACTGTAGCAAATTAAATAAATCAACCTGAAATAAATAGTCTGGAAGACATAGGCTGCTGTATTTCGTTTTCTTCATTAAAAAAGTAAACAGTTTAAAAATATGATTCATTAAATTAGAGTTGCTTACAACGGATGTCGACAAAGTCTTCGCTCCCGGACATAATGTACACATTACATGCACGTTCTTGCTTTGACCACAATGAATTTGAAGTAGTGCTTATATCTCCACCTTGAAAATGCCAACTTTTCATCGGATTGCTCCTCCTGACTCGCCATCTCTTCTGCTGCCGCGAATCTCTGTTTAGCTGTTGCGTGTGTGTGGGTAAATTCCAAATGCCGTTTGTGCGCCCTTGAAGGGCACTTCGCGAAGGGGATGTAAAATCCAAATAAACAGAAAAAGACGCTGTATTTTATCACCAAGTGTATTTTAATTAGCCACACTATCAGACAACATTGCGCAACTTTATCTAGAGTTTATACATCAAGAGATTTGATCTTCGAAGGGAATAGGGCATAGTGATCATCACTTTCGATTGGAATTCGCCCTGTGTGTGTGTCGCCGCAGGCGCGTGCGCTTGCATGTGTATAACAACACTGGCTCTGATTGGCTACCATGAAACACATTACTCTGCCTTAGCCAATCATAATCGCTTATCTCGTTATTAACCTACCTCCTCACTAGCTGTGTGAGCCAGGGTTGCGTTTGGATCACACAGGTTAAGTCAGTGCATAGTAACGCACCGCATTTAACGTCCGGTAACGTTAACGGCGTTGTAACGGCGGGAAAAGTAATTAATTAGATTAGCCCGTTACTGAAAAATGAACGTCGTTACGTAACGCCGTTCTTTTAAACGGCGTTATTCCAAACACTGATAGTAACGACTTCATGAACTTCTTTACTAAAAAAATTATGATTATCAGGGAAAACATTGTAGCAGCCCAAGCAGCCACCACTCTACCCAGTAATATATTTAACGCTAGCTTACCATACGAACATCTTGAGTCATTTAAACCTACTACAATAGAAGAGCTCTCTAAATTAGTAGCGTCATCCAAATCATCATCCTGTATATTGGAGCCTGTTCCAACAAAATTACTCAAAGAGGTATTCCCTATAGTGTCTAACCCAGTACTAAATGTATTTAACTCATCACTAGAATTAGGGCTACGTTCCAACAGCTTTCAAACTAGCAGTTATTAGACCGCAGTGGTGCCTTCAGAAGTGCCTTAAACACATCGGTCCAGCGGAACACGATCCATATTTTATACACAATCACTTGAAATGCATATAAGTTTACAAACATACACAGGATATAGTGATCTGACAGCATGAGCGCGCAGCTCTTTGCACGTGCGAGCGAAAGAGAGACAGAGAGTGGCGCCATGATGCAGATGATTATATTTTAAATGCGAGGGATAGTTAGTTTGCCTCAGCTCGCTTGAAATGCATAAAACTGAACAAATACATGAGGATTTGTGTTCGGGCTTCGGACAGATGCGAGAGCGCGTGCACGTGAGAGAAGTGCAGTGAGACAGACGTGGATGAGAGAGTGCATGTATCTTTGCGCTCACCGTGAACAGAATGTTGACAAAACTTACAAAATAACAGTTCTCCGGTCACATAAAAGTCATGTGAGAACTGCTCGGAACTAAGTGCTTAGCGTCGAATTTCTTAATTTTTTCGCTGACGAAAGCAGATCATGGAGAGCCGCTTCCACATGGTTTCAGTGTTTTGAAGGGGGTTTGAAATGACGAGAGGGGGTGTGTCGCCCAGATTTACTTCCCTCGGTCTGCATTTCCCCCAGACATACGTTCGTCTCCTACACAAAAACATAATTTTATTCAAAATATGTAAAATTAGACTAGATTCCTTGTTAATTTGCCAATTACGCAATTACGTTTATAGGGCCCCTATTGGTGTTATGTGAACTCTAAATTAGATTAAAAAAATAACTCTCTTAGTGTTACGTAAACACTAAATTAGTTTAAAAAAAAACTCCCTTGGTGTTATGTGAACACTACATTAGTTTAAAAAAATAACTCTCTTAGTTTTAAGTGAACACTAAATTAGTTTAAAAAATAACTCTCTTAGTGTTACGTGAACACTAAATTAGTTTAAAAAACTCCCTTGGTGTTATGTGAACTCTACATTAGATTAAAAAAATAACTCTCTTATGGCGCTTTTCCATTGCATAGTACCCCACGGTTTAGTTTAGTTTAGGTCGGGTCAGCTCACCTCACTTTGGCGTGGTTAGCTTTTCCATCGAGTTTAGTATCACTTCGGAGTGGGAGGGATTATAGGTGTGTCGTTATATTTACGCTGCCTACTGCTGTGACATCATACACGTGAGAGCGTTGTTGTACATTCCCATACATTCATTTATTTCTCAGTATGACACAAAATTAAAATTGGCCACCACAAATAGATGTTTGCACATCGCGTTTATAACTACCTCTGTCTCACATGACAGTTTCTGTTCAAACACCCGACCCGTGGCGTCAGTCGACGGCGCTCCGCTGAGCCTCATTCAAGTTGCATTTAAGCATATAGGGATGCACCGATAGGATTTTTTTGGGCCGATACCGATACCAATTTAAACAGACAACTTCTGGCCGATACCGATGCCGATACCGATATAAAACACTTGTATACAATACTATACAGTTGGTCTATTAGCTAGTTTATTTCTGCATCAAATTATTTTTACTGAGCATGGATTTGATCTAATTAACATTCAACTGACCAACATAATAAGAGAGGCACAAATTAAGCTAAAACAAATATAATAAGACCGCATGACAACCTTCAAAGGTGGTTTTTGCTATTCAGCATTTATTTTATTAACAACATTAACTCATTTTTTTACATATAATGGATTTCTTTATGCAGTTAATTAAGAAACAATCAGTATCGGCCTTTCTCGTGCTATTGCCGATATGCCGATGGTTTCAAATTCATAAAAAATCGGCCGATAAATATCGGCGGCCGATACATCGGTGCATCACTAGCATATATAATGCGGACGTGCACGTCGCGAATGTGCTGCAACAAACTGCAAGTCTGGAAAAAACTGTTATGGTGTCCCGGATTCTCAACCTGCGGATGTTTTTCATCGCTAAAAGGGTGTTTGGAAACAGATAACAACATGTTTGCTTGAGACAGCGCAAGCTAGCAGTAAGCTAAAGCTAATATTTACATTATAGTGATGACGTGACGATTCTCTCAGACCAATCAGTGATCTACAGTGTTTTCGCGTCACGTTTGGTATCAGCTCGGGTCGCTTGGAACCCCAACCGAGGTGGTACGAAAAAAAGTATCGGGTACTACGTACTGCACCCAATGGAAAAGCTCCCAAAAGTAAGCTGACCCGACCCAAACTAAACTAAACCGTGGGGTACTATGCAATGGAAAAGCACCATTAGTGTTACGTGAACACTAAATTAGTTAAAAAAAATAACTCTCTTAGTGTTACATGAACACTAAATTAGTTAAAAAAACTCCCTTGGTGTTATGTGAACTCTACATTAGATTAAAAAAATAACTCTCTTAGTGTTACGTGAACACTAAATTAGTTTAAAAAAAACTCCCTTGGTGTTATGTAAACTCTAGATTAAAAAAATAACTCTCTTAGTGTTACGTAAACACTAAATTAGTTTAAAAAAACTTCCTTGGTGTTATGTAAACACTACATTAGTTTAAAAAATAACTCTCTTAGTGTTAAGTGAACACTAAATTAGTTTAAAAAACTCCCTTGGTGTTATGTGAACTCTACATTAGATTAAAAAAATAACTCACTTAGTGTTACGTGAACACTAAATTAGTTTAAAAAAACTTCCTTGGTGTTATGTAAACTCTAGATTAAAAAAATAACTATCTTAGTGTTACGTGAACACTAAATTAGTTTAAAAAAAACTCCCTTGGTGTTATGTAAACTCTAGATTAAAAAAATAACTCTCTTAGTGTTACGTAAACACTAAATTAGTTTAAAAAAACTTCCTTGGTGTTATGTAAACACTACATTAGTTTAAAAAATAACTCTCTTAGTGTTAAGTGAACACTAAATTAGTTTAAAAAACTCCCTTGGTGTTATGTGAACTCTACATTAGATTAAAAAAATAACTCACTTAGTGTTACGTGAACACTAAATTAGTTTAAAAAAACTTCCTTGGTGTTATGTAAACTCTAGATTAAAAAAATAACTATCTTAGTGTTACGTGAACACTAAATTAGTTTAAAAAAAACTCCCTTGGTGTTATGTAAACTCTAGATTAAAAAAATAACTCTCTTAGTGTTACGTAAACACTAAATTAGTTTAAAAAAACTTCCTTGGTGTTATGTAAACACTACATTAGTTTAAAAAATAACTCTCTTAATGTTAAGTGAACACTAAATTAGTTTAAAAAAACTCCCTTGGTGTTACATGAACACTTAATTAGTTAAAAAAACTCCCTTGGTGTTATGTGAACTCTACATTAGATTAAAAAAATAACTCTCTTAGTGTTACGTGAACACTAAATTAGTTTAAAAAAACTCCCTTGGTGTTATGTAAACTCTAGATTAAAAAAATAACTCTCTTAGTGTTACGTGAACACTAAATTAGTTTAAAAAAACTTCCTTGGTGTTATGTAAACTCTAGATTAAAAAAATAACTATCTTAGTGTTACGTAAACACTAAATTAGTTTAAAAAAAAACTCCCTTGGTGTTATGTGAACACTACATTAGTTTAAAAAAATAACTCTCTTAGTTTTAAGTGAACACTAAATTAGTTTAAAAAATAACTCTCTTAGTGTTACGTGAACACTAAATTAGTTTAAAAAACTCCCTTGGTGTTATGTGAACTCTACATTAGATTAAAAAAATAACTCTCTTATGGCGCTTTTCCATTGCATAGTACCCCACGGTTTAGTTTAGTTTAGGTCGGGTCAGCTCACCTCACTTTGGCGTGGTTAGCTTTTCCATCGAGTTTAGTATCACTTCGGAGTGGGAGGGATTATAGGTGTGTCGTTATATTTACGCTGCCTACTGCTGTGACATCATACACGTGAGAGCGTTGTTGTACATTCCCATACATTCATTTATTTCTCAGTATGACACAAAATTAAAATTGGCCACCACAAATAGATGTTTGCACATCGCGTTTATAACTACCTCTGTCTCACATGACAGTTTCTGTTCAAACACCCGACCCGTGGCGTCAGTCGACGGCGCTCCGCTGAGCCTCATTCAAGTTGCATTTAAGCATATAGGGATGCACCGATAGGATTTTTTTGGGCCGATACCGATACCAATTTAAACAGACAACTTCTGGCCGATACCGATGCCGATACCGATATAAAACACTTGTATACAATACTATACAGTTGGTCTATTAGCTAGTTTATTTCTGCATCAAATTATTTTTACTGAGCATGGATTTGATCTAATTAACATTCAACTGACCAACATAATAAGAGAGGCACAAATTAAGCTAAAACAAATATAATAAGACCGCATGACAACCTTCAAAGGTGGTTTTTGCTATTCAGCATTTATTTTATTAACAACATTAACTCATTTTTTTACATATAATGGATTTCTTTATGCAGTTAATTAAGAAACAATCAGTATCGGCCTTTCTCGTGCTATTGCCGATATGCCGATGGTTTCAAATTCATAAAAAATCGGCCGATAAATATCGGCGGCCGATACATCGGTGCATCACTAGCATATATAATGCGGACGTGCACGTCGCGAATGTGCTGCAACAAACTGCAAGTCTGGAAAAAACTGTTATGGTGTCCCGGATTCTCAACCTGCGGATGTTTTTCATCGCTAAAAGGGTGTTTGGAAACAGATAACAACATGTTTGCTTGAGACAGCGCAAGCTAGCAGTAAGCTAAAGCTAATATTTACATTATAGTGATGACGTGACGATTCTCTCAGACCAATCAGTGATCTACAGTGTTTTCGCGTCACGTTTGGTATCAGCTCGGGTCGCTTGGAACCCCAACCGAGGTGGTACGAAAAAAAGTATCGGGTACTACGTACTGCACCCAATGGAAAAGCTCCCAAAAGTAAGCTGACCCGACCCAAACTAAACTAAACCGTGGGGTACTATGCAATGGAAAAGCACCATTAGTGTTACGTGAACACTAAATTAGTTAAAAAAAATAACTCTCTTAGTGTTACATGAACACTAAATTAGTTAAAAAAACTCCCTTGGTGTTATGTGAACTCTACATTAGATTAAAAAAATAACTCTCTTAGTGTTACGTGAACACTAAATTAGTTTAAAAAAAACTCCCTTGGTGTTATGTAAACTCTAGATTAAAAAAATAACTCTCTTAGTGTTACGTAAACACTAAATTAGTTTAAAAAAACTTCCTTGGTGTTATGTAAACACTACATTAGTTTAAAAAATAACTCTCTTAGTGTTAAGTGAACACTAAATTAGTTAAAAAAACTCCCTTGGTGTTATGTGAACTCTACATTAGATTAAAAAAATAACTCACTTAGTGTTACGTGAACACTAAATTAGTTTAAAAAAACTTCCTTGGTGTTATGTAAACTCTAGATTAAAAAAATAACTATCTTAGTGTTACGTGAACACTAAATTAGTTTAAAAAAAACTCCCTTGGTGTTATGTAAACTCTAGATTAAAAAAATAACTCTCTTAGTGTTACGTAAACACTAAATTAGTTTAAAAAAACTTCCTTGGTGTTATGTAAACACTACATTAGTTTAAAAAATAACTCTCTTAATGTTAAGTGAACACTAAATTAGTTTAAAAAAACTCCCTTGGTGTTACATGAACACTTAATTAGTTAAAAAAACTCCCTTGGTGTTATGTGAACTCTACATTAGATTAAAAAAATAACTCTCTTAGTGTTACGTGAACACTAAATTAGTTTAAAAAAACTCCCTTGGTGTTATGTAAACTCTAGATTAAAAAAATAACTCTCTTAGTGTTACGTGAACACTAAATTAGTTTAAAAAAACTTCCTTGGTGTTATGTAAACTCTAGATTAAAAAAATAACTATCTTAGTGTTACGTGAACACTAAATTAGTTTAAAAAAAACTCCCTTGGTGTTATGTAAACTCTAGATTAAAAAAATAACTCTCTTAGTGTTACGTAAACACTAAATTAGTTTAAAAAAACTTCCTTGGTGTTATGTAAACACTACATTAGTTTAAAAAATAACTCTCTTAGTGTTAAGTGAACACTAAATTAGTTTTAAAAAACTCCCTTGGTGTTACATGAACACTAAATTAGTTAAAAAAAACTCCCTTGGTGTTATGTGAACTCTACATTAGATTAAAAAAATAACTCTCTTAGTGTTACGTGAACACTAAATTAGTTTTAAAAAAACTCCCTTGGTGTTATGTAAACTCTAGATTAAAAAAATAACTCTCTTAGTCTTACGTAAACACTAAATTAGTTTAAAAAAACTTCCTTGGTGTTATGTAAACACTACATTAGTTTAAAAAATAACTCTCTTAGTGTTAAGTGAACACTAAATTAGTTTAAAAAACTCCCTTGGTGTTATGTGAACTCTACATTAGATTAAAAAAATAACTCTCTTAGTGTTACGTGAACACTAAATTAGTTTAAAAAAATAACTCTCTTAGTGTTACATGAACACTAAATTAGTTAAAAAAAACTCCCTTGGTATTATGTAAACTCTAGATTAAAAAAATAACTCTCTTAGTGTTACGTGAACACTAAATTAGTTTAAAAAAATAACTCTCTTAGTGTTACGTGAACACTAAATTAGTTTAAAAAAATTACTCTCTTAGTGTTACATGAACACTAAATTAGTTTAAAAAAATTTCCTTGGTGTTATGTAAACACTACATTAGTTTAAAAAATAACTCTCTTAGTGTTAAGTGAACACTAAATTTGTTTAAAAAACTCCCTTGGTGTTATGTGAACTCTACATTAGATTAAAAAAATTACTCTCTTAGTGTTACGTGAACACTAAATTAGTTTAAAAAAATAACTCTCTTAGTGTTACATGAACACTAAATTAGTTAAAAAAAACTCCCTTGGTGTTATGTGAACTCTACATTAGATTAAAAAAATAACTATCTTAGTGTTACGTGAACACTAAATTAGTTTAAAAAAACTCCCTTGGTGTTATGTAAACTCTAGATTAAAAAAATAACTCTCTTAGTGTTACGTAAACACTAAATTAGTTTAAAAAAACTTCCTTGGTGTTATGTAAACACTACATTAGTTTAAAAAATAACTCTCTTGGGGCCCTATCTTGCACCCAGCGCAATTGACTTTGTCAGTGACGCATGTATCATTCGTATTTTGCGCCGGCGCACAGCGGGGTTTTTCCCTCCACAGATGCACGTCAGCAAACTAGGGAATGAACTTGCGCTCCCTGGGCGGTTCAGCGCAAAAAGGAGGCGTGTTGCGGCGCAAACCATCTCTTATGCTATTTTGCAGTTTCAAAAAACAATTGCGCTACTAACCAAAAAAAACTAGTCTAAAGTCAGTGGCGCGTTGCGCGTGGTTCATTATGCTATTTTAAGGGCGCATGCTTGACCATAATGTATAGCGTGCACAACGCGCATACACTTTGCTTATCTAATCTACACAGATGCAACAGTTATTTTTGCAAATCATAAATTGTTACACTTAAAAATATTAATACACGAGATAAGGGGAATCATAGTGGTGAGCATTGTGGTGATAGTTTTTATTTATTCTCATGCAAATAACGATTAAAATATTTTCATAACTTTGTTGTGTGGCTGTATTACGTTTATTTTATGTAAATAATAGTTAAAATGTTTTCATAAGAAACCTTAATGTATATGAACTTGATTTGTAAGAGTACTTTGGGGTTGGACCTTGCTTGCGTTTCTTGGGTCCGATTTCAAAGCCCCCAAACCCTTTCAGCGGTGAGGGTGGACGCAGCGATGTCCTCTGCTGGCGTCAAGTCCTGAGGCAGATCCACCTCCCGTTACACGGCGTGCCCGATTTATGCTGGCAAGCGTGGGATTCCCCCGTACAAGGACGTCGGTCTCCTCAGCTGTGAACCGCTCCTGGCGTGCGCCTGGTAAATCCGTCATAATAATAGCAACCCGCCATGGAACTTGCGCCCTTGCGTTTAAAGGGAATGTTGGCTAGCGTTCTGATTGGTTTATTTGACGTTACGCCCAAACCACACCTATGAATAATGAACCTACTTCAGACCAACCCCTTATTGATTTGCGCCCGGCGCAAGAGTTATTTCTCACGCCGGGAAAATAGCAACAGCGCCCAAGATCCGCCCACAAACTCACTTGCGCGTTGCGCTTCGCACTTGCTTTTCAGATCGTTAAAATAGAGCCCTTAGTGTTAAGTGAACACTAAATTAGTTTAAAAAACTCCCTTGGTGTTATGTGAACTCTACATTAGATTAAAAAAATAACTCTCTTAGTGTTACGTGAACACTAAATTAGTTTAAAAAAATAACTCTCTTAGTGTTACATGAACACTAAATTAGTTTAAAAAAACTTCCTTGGTGTTATGTAAACTCTAGATTAAAAAAATAACTATCTTAGTGTTACGTGAACACTAAATTAGTTTAAAAAAAACTCCCTTGGTGTTATGTAAACTCTAGATTAAAAAAATAACTCTCTTAGTGTTACGTAAACACTAAATTAGTTTAAAAAAACTTCCTTGGTGTTATGTAAACACTACATTAGTTTAAAAAATAACTCTCTTAGTGTTAAGTGAACACTAAATTAGTTTAAAAAAAACTCCCTTGGTGTTACGTGAACACTAAATTAGTTTAAAAAGAACTCCTGTAGTGTTTAACTTTTGACACAACTAGTGTGGTTGTAACACTCACTTGGTGTACATGAAACTCATCAATGATGTTAACTGTGAACACTCATAGTCAGGGCCGCATTAATGCATGGGCTTACCTGGGCTTAAGCCCAGGGCCTCGGGCTGGAAAGGGCCCCGAGATGCCGGAAAAAAATAACAACCGCATTTTATAAAAAGTTGATACTCCCTTTAAAATGATGCTTAATCGCTTTGCTTTGAATGTCCGTGCGTGAATGCAGTTCCTGCGCGAGAAAATCTCTCACTTACTGTAGGCTACCCTGCAATCATTAGTGAGCTTTTTAAAATTTCTATCTGAAATATCCATTATTGCATTTCTGATGAACAAAGACGAAACTGAGGACGCATTTTTATCTTAATATGAAAGACAACGTGTAAACATTCATTAAATGATTCCTCGTAACATTTTAAAGCCAAGATGTACAGAACAGCACACAAAGATATTACACAAAAATTTTTGATAACTAAATCTAATAAATAACAAATTAGATTCTGCCTCGGAAGCCACGGCTAAGTTCAGCGATCTTATTTCATTTTGAGATTTAGCAAGGAAATAAAAGAAGAGAAATTACACATAATTTGTTACTGTAAATTATAAAAAACAAGCTTTATATACAATTCCTTAAACGGTTCATTTATAACAAGAAAACACTGAAATTAATAATTTCATAGACACTATATATGCTTTATTATTTTGCACAGAAATATCTGATTGCTTACTTTCACTTTGATCATCTCTGTATTCACTTGAAACATCTGATGTTTCTTATAACATTTGTTTCAGGAATCTCTTTTCTATCATTTGAAAGTTAACACCGACCATATTATTAAATCACAAGAGAGACAATTGTGTCAGATTCGGTAGAGATATTCGGTGTCATCACCGAAAAAAAAAACGGCTTACCTGTTTTGTACCTCAACTTTTGACAAGTTAAGCAACCTTTTTAAATACATTTTAAAACTTATACTTGTCGAAAAAATCAGTTTTTTGATGTTTAGTTTGATGAACGCCTAAATATGATCACGCAGAACACCTAGCGCGTTCGGCTAAATTTAATGTGACAGCATGCAGCAGCGTAACATCGACACAACGGAAAGCAATCCAAAACTTACAGAACTTAAATTAGATCAGAATTTACCTTTATAATTAATAAAAAATAAAAACAAAATGAAGTCAGAATCAATAAGGTGCAGAACATGGGTGCAAAATGCCTAAATGCGCAGGGGAATAAAACACAAGCCACAAATAGTTTCATCAGATAACACTAAATAATCTATAAATTAAATAAAAACAAAGAAATATTAAAATAAATTTTAAAATAACGAAAGTATAGAATTGCCTGTTTTGTCTTTTAAATTGCAGAAACAAAGAGACTTTGCAATGGTTTCTGGATATGGAGGTACAGCCCTGTCACGGGATTTAGGCAATTAACAGACTTTAAAAATATTTATTGAAAGCTACTTTTTCACATATTATTTACTTAGTATTATCATAAAAAGCTGTATATTTTTTATATTGGGAGAAAGCTGTTATATGTGAAATCAGATAATGTGCACTCTTATACAGCCAAAATTAAATGATCCTCATTTTATAACACATCTGCGACGATTCGACTGTGCAGTAGTCGAATCAGGCTTCTCCTGTCAAAGCATCGAATCTTAGACTATTCGGGTCACCTCTAGCTAGGACTATGTGCATATGTTATGCAGTGATATTTGTGTATATTGTGAGCATTCTGATATGGTTTTAATATTTTGTTATTGCATTTATTCCAGCAAAATAAAAGCCTGACAACTTGCACTTAGTGCCCTGCTAAAAAAACAGCATACCAGCAAGACCAGCATATGTTGTGTTTTGGTGCTGGTTTGCTAGTGAACACCAGCTAAACCAGCATTAGCACCAGCATTAGCACCAGCTAAACAAGGACCAAACCAGCGTAAGCACCAGCTATACCAGCACCAAACCAGCATTAGCACCAGCATCCCATGCTGGTCATACCAGCAAGACCGGCATATGTTGTGTTTTGGTGCTGGTATGCTGGTGACCACCAGCTAAACCAGCATAGACCAGCATAATTCTCATGCTGGTTTGATGCTGTTTTTTTCAACAGGGTTATTATAAAGATTGTGTGAATGTAGGCTGTAATTCTGGTGGATGAAGGGCCCCACAAAAGGGTAAAGCCCAGGGGCCCCTTACAGTGTTAATGCGGCCCTGCTCATAGTGTTATTTTTAACATTTTGTGAGTGTTAAAAAATTAACACTTTTTATTAAAGTGTAAATTTAACTTGATTAAGTGTGGACTCTAGTGTGGACCCTAACCTAACTCTGGAAAAGTGTTAATTTTCACACTCCCAGTGTGATTTTAACACTTTAAAATTTGCTGTGTAACATCCCTAAATTCAGGTATAGTCCGCATTTAAAGTGTTATAAAAATAATTAACTGTGTTTTTAGCAGGTAGATCTTGTCGGCTCTATCATTTTAAAAGTAGATCGCCACACAAAAAAGTCTGGACACCCCTGAGTTAAAGGTACAGACTGTTTCAACACATACATGCTTTAACAACAAACAACAACCTTTTATCCTGATGCATGTGTGACAGACTCAAACTGCAGACGCAATCGATCAATCTAATACTACATATTCTGAGCTTTTCATGTGTGAACAATTAAGGCGCATATCAGACACCGTTCATCACTTGTCAGACAATGGTCTAAATATGATCACTCTTTATCGCCTGCATTCATTTTAAGTTTTTGACAATGGCTTTAAATGACAATCACCAAATCACCTTTATACATCCACACACTCCTACAGGTGTTTTCCCTTCCTTTTACATTCAGTAAATAAGCAGAAAATTACTCTCAAAGGCATTTACCATTTTGTTTCTTTGGTGAAATGAGTTTCTAACCTCCACTTCATCAGATTAGAGAACCACAGCCTTTATAAAACAACTAAAGACTTTTCATATACTATTGACTAAACCTTTTAATACCCTACTTTCCATTGTTTAATAATGTGTTATCTTAGAGAAAAGTTATTTTCAGAAAGGTAGGAAATGTTCAATGCCTGCCAGCATAAGTCATTCTTACATTATCTGTGATAAATGTAGTCAAATCTGGCCAGTGTAGTTTTACTGTAGCTCAATTTTGTTCACAAACAAATACAACAGTTTTTAAAAAACAATACATTTCATCTTTTGTAATGTGCATATTCAAAGGAAAAAAAACATTCTGGGCCCTATTTTAACGATCTGTAACGCAAGTGCGAAGCGCAACGCGCAAGTGAGTTTGTGGGCGGATCTTGGGCGCTGTTGCTATTTTCCCGTCGGGAGAAATAACTCTTGCGCCGGGCGCAAATCAATAAGAGGTTGGTCTGAAGTAGCTTCATTATTCATAGGTGTGGTTTGGGCGTAACGTCAAATAAACCAATCAGAACGCTATCCAACATTCCCTTTAAACGCAAGGGCGCAAGTTCCATGGCGGGTTGCTATTATTATGACGGATTTACCAGGCGTACGCCAGGAGCGGTTTACAGCCGAGGAGACCGACGTTCTTGTAAGAGCAGTCAAAGACAGAGAAGTTGTTTTGTATGGGGATGGGAGAAACCCGCCTAAATCAGCGTAGGTTAAACAGGCGTGAGAGGAAATAGCCACAGTCTCATCAGCTGACATCCCCATCAATGATGTCAGGAGACGGGGGAATCCCAAGCTTGCCAGCATAAATCGGGCACGCCGTGTAACGGGAGGTGGATCTGCCTCAGGACCTGACCCCAGCAGAGGACATCGCTGCGTCCACCCTCACCGCTGAAAGGGTTTGGGGGCTTTGAAATCGGACCCAAGAAACGCAAGCAAGGTCCAACCCCAAAGTACTCTTACAAATCAAGTTCATATACATTAAGGTTTCTTGTGAAAACATTTTAATTATTATTTACATAAAATAAACGTAATACAGCCACACAACAAACTTATGAAAATATTTTAATCGTTATTTGCATGAGAATTTTTTAACGCAGCCACACAATAAATAAAAACTATCACCACAATGCTCACCACTATGATTCCCCTTATCTCGTGTATTAATATTTTATAGTGTAACAATTTATGATTTGCATAACTGTTGCATCTGTGTAGATTAGATAAGCAAAGTGTATGCGCGCTGTGCACGCTATACATTATGGTCAAGCATATGCGCCCTTAAAATAGCATAATGAACAACGCGCAACGCGCCACTGACTTTTTTTTCTGGTCAGTGTCGCAATTGTTTTTTGAAACTGCAAAATAGCATCAGGGATGGTTTGCGCCGGAACACGCCTCTTTTTTTGCGCTGAACCGCCCAGGGAGCGCAAGTTCATTCCCTAGTTTGCCGATGTGCGTCTGTGGAGGGAAAAACCCGCTGTGCGCCGGTGCAAAATACGAATGATACATGCGTCACTGACAAAGTCAATTGCGCTGGCTGCAAGATAGAGCCCTCTAGGTTTTTGTTTCATGCAGGGTTTAAGCGAGAACCATTTATTAATCGATGGCAGTAGTGATTTTGAATGGTGTGGCATTCTTAGCATGGACCATTGTAGACGAACATTCATGATTGATTTTTGTGATTGGCAAGAAAAAGCTAGTAACCACAAAATTAGGAGCATTGAAACATTATACACTTTTAAAACTAATGTGTTAAAATAAGACATCTCGTGTCTAGTTAATGTGTTGTCCTTAACATAACACATCTCGGTGTTATTTTTGGAACAACACACTTTGTGTTGTTTAACACATCTTGTGTTGTCCCTTTTATTTATTTGAACATAAAATCAATACGAAGCGACACATAATGTGTTAAAATAACACATAATGTGTTAAATAGTTTAACACAAAACAGTGTGTTAAAATTAAATTAATCTTTTCTTAGAGTGTATTGGTATCAAAATAGTGTGGTTCTTTTGCCAGCATAGTGAGATGTATTATGAGCCACAGTACTATATGTGGTTGGCTGACAGCGTGTGGGTGATGGGATGAAGAGTCACTGTAATATTAGTGGTGGAAGCGAACACTCCCCCTACAGCTCAGCTCTCCTTGAAAAAACCCTGAATTCTCTTCTCTGCATCTTCTACTCTCACTACAGCTGTTGTTCTCAACACTATCACCATTCATTTTTGTCTATAATAGCTCATACCAAGAATACCAACATTTCAAGATTACTACTGCCATGCATTAATGAAATGCATTATGTAACACTTCTGAAGAATTAGATCATCATTATCAGATTTGAAGTGAATGTAATAACAGAATAGAACGTTATGCCACGGTGTCTCCAAAACATCTACAAATATGCTGCCAGCCAGTGTCCACACAATAGGTAGAAGGTCATCTCATCTGTTTGTGTCTTACTCAATCTCTAGTACGAATCCAGGTCAAGCCTTTTAAGTACTGCAGCTAAAGCACAACCCAGGGTCAGAGCATTGTTGCTATGGCTACTCCTCCGGATGCTGCAGCACAGCCCTTCAGAGGCGCAGCATCAGGGTTGCTGGGTGGATGGGGAGGCTGTTGCCACGCAGAGCGACAAGTAAGCCACAACAGCCAATCACAGGTGAGCCACACAGAAAACATGCCAGGCTACCCTCAAATTTTTATTTTTAGATGTCGTTTTGAAGAATATTTGATAGGATGACTGGAGAGGTGTAGCATAAGTCATTTGTAACTACATATTAAACAAATTAGAATGCATATGCAGAACATTGAAAAGTCAAAACATCACAGGAACATGGCTTTTCCTGAAATATTTTCTGAATCATTTCCAAAGCGACCTGGTCTTTTCCATGCTCTCTGTTATACCACAGCTACATGTTCTCTGCACATGTTATTATAAAACTGAAAAAAAGAAAAGTTTTAAAGAAAGACATTTCCTCATGAATAAATCTTTAGTATGTACTGAAATGCCAGTAGCATTATGTTGTTATTTTAGGATATTCAATCATCTTTGCTACTTAATAAGTGCTCCCGTATAGTTCAGTGGGAAGAAGGTCATGGGTTCGATCTCGCTTTGGATCAAAGCGTCTGCCAAATGCATAAATGTAATAATTGAAATGTAATTCAGTGAACCAAGACTTCAAGCTTTGTTAATGCATTTTGTCAGTTAAACAGACTACTCTAAGAACAACATACTTTTTTCTCACATACATTAAACATAATGGCATAAGCACACATACAGTCCGCATCATTACTTGCAGTAGCTTCAGAAGTGCAATTCAAATTCGAAACATGCTCCAGTTTAATCCATAGCCGTTGTGTTTTTTATGCGACTTTTAAAGTATATAAAAACGAGGGCAGTCTCCTCCATGAGCACAACTGGAAAGCAGCACAGACACAAGCATATCCTGAACATTCACTCCATCAGTGTCCTCTCAGCAGATTCTCTCATGTGCACCTACTGTACAGCACCATGCTGCGTCCTACAGTGACCCTCAGCTGCACACATCTGTTAGTGCTGTCTAAAGTCATGCATATAGCCAAAGGTCTAGATAAAACAATAATAAATATAGTAAATAATAAAATATTTCATGAATTCTCTATAAATCCCTAAATTAAAATGAGCTCAGAAAACTTTATAAATATATGATTGCATAACATTTATGCATTTGGCCAAGGCATGGTATAGAATTTATTAGTATATGTGTTGCCATGGGATCGAATCCACAACAGGGGTATTTAACAAAAAGGTAAAGAGATCCAGTTAGAGAAAATTTTAAGCAAGTGTAATATATATTTAAGTAGCTTACACTATAGATTTTCCTAGGTAAAATGATAATAAATACACAATTAATTAATGTACAAAATGAACTGTGTGGGAATAGTAAGCCGTATTATATATTTTCCTTGTATTGTTTAAGTGTTTTATAGTCGCTGCGCATAGCCCTAAAATAATTACATTACATACATTTTAATAAAAACATCAGCGCGTTAAAGTCAAAAATCTGAGTTCATTTAACTTAAGCGTATAAATTAAACTGAAACATTAAAGTGAAATGAACTTAAATATATATTTTCTTGTTGTAAGGAATACCCACAATCCTTTGCGCCTGAATATTTTGATTTCTTTTTTAAGCTTTTTTACAGAATAAAAACTGATAAGAACTTTAACTACTTAAATATTTGTTAATAAAATGTCATAAAGGTTTAGGGCCCTATTTTAACCATCTAAGCATTGTCTAAAGTGCGCGGTCTAAACGGGCGTGTCCGATTCCACTTTAACTAATTTAAAGAAGGGAAAAATGGTTTGTGCGCCAAGTGCACAGCCTAAAAGGGTTGTTCCTATTCTCATAATGAGTAATGGGTGTGTTTTGGCCATAACATGCAATAACCCAATGAGAGTCTCAGCTCTCATCCCATTTAAAGGCCAGTTGCACCTTGCAACAGAGGAAGAAGACTACTAGTTTAAGATTGATATTAAAAACTGTATTATTTTCATTTATATTGAAACTGTTCTATATGACAACCAACTGAATATTACTTTCTCAATACTGAGACAACGCATTTCCCACATGAAACATTGTACCCTACCATACTGGACTAGATATTAAAGCAAGACAAAATTCAGGCTGGATCCTGACAATACCCCCCTTCAAGGGCGCCACCTGGCGGTCCTCAAGGAGAAACACAAGACAAGACCGGCTGTTAGATATAGAAACACCAACAAAACATTACAAATAACAAAACTGGCAAACAGGCCATTACAATAAATGGGTTGGGGTTACACAATTAACATAATAAACAAGGGGGGAATAAAACAGTTCGTAGGGGGTGGTCCAGGTTAGGTGTGACTGGGTCTGGTTTGAGCAGCAAAGACAAGACAGGGACCATAACAGGGGGCACTGCGCCGGGCTGAGAAGCCAACACAGGGGAAACCACAACAGGCGGCAACGACATGACAGGAAACAAATCAGAGTCTGGGGGTTGACAGGAAGGCTGGGGCTGCACTGAAGGCCGGGGCGCAGAAACTGGGGCAAGAGAGGTGGGTGCAGCGGTGGGCATTTATTACACTCTGGTCACGTGACACAAAAGCGCCATCTGCAGAGGAAGCAGCAACTCTGTACGCCATAGCTTATCCTGTTGTAAAATGGCTTGACAGAACCGGACTCTGCAGAAACTTTAGTGCCAGTGAAAGAGGAACAGTAACGTTACATCAATTGTGTGGTACTATTTTGTCTTTTAAAAAGATGTCGCACAGCGTCAGGTATTGCGCTCAACCTGTCTTGCTAGTGCTGCTACCTCATGGGGCAACTCACATAGCAATGTATGATAGTGGCATGTCAAAAAGAAGATCTATATGAACAACACGGCGGACAACACATCAGCTACGGTGGTAGCAGCACAGCGCAATGAATGGACAAGGCTAGTGTACGTTTGCATCTTGTGTGTGTACCTGGTTATTATCACGTTGTGGGGACCAACCAAATTGGACCAACATGAACCTAATTTGCATGTCAAGATAGAATTATAGTTTGTATATAAAAATGACATATTGTTTATAGTGTTAAATATTATAGTAGAATAAAAAGCTTGTGTTAATACGTTCGCATTATGAAATTAGCATGTATGAAGATAATTTCATAATTTTTACAACGCGATGTAAACTTTATATTAAACAACAACAGCATTTGTCTTGTAAACGGATTTTAAATGATCATGTGCTGACACTCGCTCGTCACATAGACGAAAGAGTCAAGTGAGATCTGCTTAACTCAGCTGTAAGTTTATTTTCATCTCAAGTCTCAAATGGTTTGTGCTCTCTATAATTAAAAACGTCTCGGTTACATATGTAACCCTCGTTCCCTGAAGGAAGGGAACGGAGACGTCACGTCGTGACTGACGAATTGGGAACCGCTTTGCGGGTGACCTATCTGCTTCGAGAAACCTTTAAAACGCCAATGAACTTGGCATGAAGATAATTGCATCTGCCGGCGCCGCCCCGCCGCGCAGGTATTTAACACTGAGTGTTCCCTCATTCAGTGAATAAAATAGGCGACAGTGGGTTGTTTCTGCAGATGCAAACAGATCTATCTGCGCTCTGCCGAAACGTCTCCAAATCAGCTGGACCGACTGAGGGTGGAGTCGCCATTCGCCAGGGCGCGCTGCTCGTGAAAGCGCATCTGCCGCTGTGTTCGGCGACCCCGGGATGTGAATGGCACAAAGAGACCTCAGATTCTTCTGACTCCAAAAGAGGAGATGGCGGGCAGGATGCGACATGTGACGAGAGCGCCCTCCGCCTTGGCGATTGATATACGCAACAGTCGCAATGTTGTCTGTGCAAACTAATACATCTTTGCCTCTCAACTCGCTGCTGAAGAGGACAAGCGCAAGATATACAGCCCACAGTTCTTGGCAATTTATGTGCCAATGCAGCTGAGGTGATGTCCACACTCCTGAAGCTGCAAGCTCGCCGTACGTGGCTCCCCACCCCGTGTTGGAGTCATCTGTGCATACTATTGCATGTCTGGAGACCTGTCTCAGTGGCACCCCCACCCTGAGAAACACTGGTTCTCACCACGGGGTGAAAGTGAGAAGGCATTTCGGTGTGATTGTAACACGATGAAAGCCGGTGAGCCACGCTCTCCTCGGTACTCGGTCGTGAAGCCAATGCTGTAGCGGTCTCATATTCAGCAAACCGAGCGGTGTCACCACCGCGGCTGCTGCCATATGCCCCAGGAATTTCTGAAATTGTTTCAGAGGGACCGCAGTCTTGCCCGAGAACGTATTCAAGCAAGCCAGAATCGACTGAACGCACGCCTTCGTGAGACATGCTGTAAGATTGACCGAATCCAATTCCATGGCGAGAAAAGAGATCTTCTGTGTAGGGCACAGTTTGCTCTTTTCTCGGTTGACCTGAAGACCGAGATGGGCGAGGTGAAATATGCTTTTCTGCGTAAGCATTTTGAATGGCATCTTGTGAAGTGCTCGATTTAGAACGCGCAGATCCAGGATCTGTCGCAACCCGCCGCTTTTCTTGGGTACGATAAAGTAAGAGCTGATAAACCCTGACCTCATCTCGGCTGGAGGAACCGGCTCGATCGCGTCTGTCGCCAATAAGACAGCAATCTCCGCACGTAGTACGTGCGCATCGGCGGGTTTCACTATAGTGAAACGAATGCTCGTAAATTTGGGAGGTCGCCGGGCGAATTGTATCGCATAGCCGAGACGGATCGTGCGTAAAAACCAACGCGACGGACTGGGAATTTGCCAAGCTTCCAGGTACCGGGCGAGGGGAATTAACGGCACAATCGTAGTACCCGCGGCGAGCGGAACAGCGGTGCTCAATGACGCGCTCTCTTGGGCTGCGTTGACATGTGTATTGTGTGAATGAGCACTCACCTGACTCCGCTGATGGATGGGTGCGCGGGGAAGACTCTAATGGAGATGTCTCGGTGCGCTCAACACATCCGCTGGCGAGAGAGGAGAGGGAGGACGTAGGGTTATGAGCCCATCCGTCACCCCCGACTGCCTCTGAAGACCTGGAGGAGGAAGAGGAATTCACTCTTTTTGTGGTTTTGTGGGTGCCGCTGAAAAGCCGGCGGAACGGAAATTAATGAAAACCAAAGATTCCCCACCCAGTGCAGACCCAGACACGAGAGACAGCGATCGTGTCCATCACGAGGACCCATATATTTGTCGCATCCAGAAGTCGAACACGGACGGAAAGACATCTTAAAAAGACGCTTAACGCCTGTGAGCAGTGAACGGCTGTCTTTAAAAAGACGCAAGTTCATCTGCAGCTCTTTTAGGGGAAATCACTCTTTCAGATGTGTAGTTGATGAAGCACACAGGGAGGAGAACGCACACACTCAACTAAAAGAGAGTGAAAGTGATCACGAAGATCAAAGGTGGTGGAAACACTATGCGAGCCCCGCTGTGGTGCCTTCGCCCAACCAACTAGCACGCAGAGATCTATTCCAGAGATAAGAGAGCAGCTTCTCGTGAGCAGTTTAGTCTGCCAGCTTTCAAAGCTAAAAAGCTGATTTGATAACTGCACCTGCCGCTCATTAAATACCTGCGCGGCGGGGTGGCACCGGCAGATGCAATTATCTGCATGCCAAGTTCATTGGCTTTTTAAAGGTTTCTCGAAAGAGATAGGTCACCCGCGAAGCGGTTCCCAATTCGTCGGTCACGACGTGACGTCGTAGTGACCGACTGAAAGGGAACGGTCAAGCAAACAGCAAGCGCAGGGTTAATGTACTTGTAAATGACAACTCACAAACGCGCGGGATAGGCTGTATGTGTGCTTGTTGTCAATGAGATTACTTCTCACAAACACGCTCAAGCGCGAGATATGTGTGCGTGTCAATGACGGGCAAGTTTAAGTTTGTTATTCATAAGTTGATAACCTGCGGTTTCAAACATTAAGTAAAAAAGTAATCTGTATGTATATGTATCATATGCCTTAGGGTGAAACATGCGCAGATGACCCATTGCAAACCCGGAGTGTTGTTTATACTGCTGTCTCTTCCCATCAAGGGTGCTGAAGAAAATAAAGAAGACCCCTGTCTTTCCACGCTGCCTGCCTAGGAGACTAAGCAGCCCTCTGTGTCATGCAGCTGAGGTGAATAATGGATATTTTCTCCCATATTCTGCCTCCCCTCTTCGAAGATGATGTAAAGGAGAACAATGTTAATGACGAAACAATTGCTTGTCTACTTGAGAGGAGGAGAAGGATGACGCCATCCTCCCACCGAATCCCTTCCGGATGGGCAACGTGTTGGGTCCCCAGCCCAGGCAGAGTTTGACCTGGTTGAAATATAGAACAGGTAAGAGAAAGGGATCTTTACTATGAGAAAAGGCTGCCGTCACTGGCCCAACCGCAAAACAACCCATTTTGGTGGTTCCATGAATCTCTGAAAATGAAACATTTCTGGGATATGCCCTTTTCCCACAGAGTTCCTATTAAAGAGTTTTTAAGGTTGGATGTTGGTAACGGATGAGTTAGGGATGACCTCTATCCTCACTGTTTATCAGGTAGAGCTTATGGAGGAGTTGGGGAAACAATTGGATGATGTGACACATGACCTAGCTCTCTGGGGATCTGTGTTATTGCAGATCTTAACCTGAGAACTTCAAAGGACACAGTCAAGAGCTCTGGTTGCAGCATGTGCCTTGTAGTGGCGGGGGAGCGAGCTCTCTGGCTGGGATTGTCGGGCCTGTCAGACAGGAAGAAGTTGATGCTCTAGTTGAGCCCAAAGCCCTCTTCAGGGCATCAGTCGCTGCTATGTGGCAGCGGTGTGATTTAAGGAAACAGGAGGGCGAGGCTTTCCAAACTGGCCTTCCACATTAGTCCGCTGCTAGGGCCCCTCAACCTGCCAGTTTTGAAGCCCCCCCAGAGGAGAGGCGAGACAGCATTTAGGCTACAGTTCTGCTCAGCCTCAGCAGTCAAAGCCTACTCCACCAAGAGGAAATATGTCTTTTGCAGCAGCTGTAGCTAGACACAAGCTGGCTAACCCTCAGAGAGGGAAGAAACGACATGCAACCTTCAGTTGAGGACGACGGGACAAGCAACAGCACTTACAAAGTATTTGTTGTTTTCCTCCTTTAAGAAATTTTGTTTTCTCACCCTCCTGCCAAGAGAAGGTATTGGACTTGGAAATTGTTTAACCCTTTAACTGCCACACCAAGAAAAAGGCATTTGAAAAAAATTGTTTGCATTTCTTATCTCCTTATGTCGCTAGTTCAGGGATGGGCAGTATTTCAGATACATGTATTTAAAATATGTATTTGAAATACAAAATAGTATTTCCTACAGGGCAGGGCACGGCAAGAGATATGTAAAATAAAACAAAAGAAGTTTCTAAGCAGTTGCACACATCTAAATGCTTTTTGGCATTCAGAAATAGACCCAGATAGATTTTAGCCTAATGGGAATACCCCCTTTCATATGTAAAGCGCTTTGAGCTCATTCACACAGAGCACTTCCATACAGGGCATGATATCAATGATGACGTTTTCAGGTACTACACCACTAGGATTCTTATATCCTACAAAACCAGCTCCCATTGGTTTGTAGATTTGTGTAGCACCAACTAATAAGTGACCAAGAAATCGTAAAACATGCTCTGATAACCCTTATAACCTTTATTACTGCAAAACACTTTCATAAAACAAAAGAGTTCTTCAGATGTTACAGGTTCTTTAAAACCATTCAGACAAAATGACATCACAAAGCACCTTTATTATTTTAAAGAGTGTAGTTTACTGACCTTAAAAAATAGATTCAACAAGTTGTAAACCATATACCAACACACACATGTACACACACACATACAATCCTTCGAGCTTTTTTATCAAAAATACTCCTATTACATGAAGCTCATTTATTTTTTAGGTAGAAGACAAGCTGATATTTATCTGGTGAGTATAATGAATTAATTTATAAGCTATCACAATTGTACATGAAAATGAAATCTAGTAGAGGAAACTGTCCTAGTAATAACTGTATCACATTAATTGTGTTTTTTTTGTCAAAAAATCTGATATACTTTATGGATACTGTTTATTCTTGTCTGTTATAGGTCCCAGATAAGAATGACAAAAAAAGCAATGACACAATCATCATTTCTAATATTCCTGTGAGTGATCAATGTGGTTCATTTCCAATAAACTCAAAGATTCATGAGATTTGTGAAAATTTTCAGTTAACTGTAATAGACTGTCATACAGCTAAATGACAGTGGGCACCACTGGAGCTGCATGTGCAAAACTCTAACTACAGTCTGCAATACCAAAAGTCACCTGAGCTAAAAAATTCACATCACCTGCAAAACTCGTCCAAGTGTAAAGGTCTTGACACACCGGGACGTTTTTCGTGCGCGTTTATCGTCGGCGTTTAACGTGACGTTTTTTTGCTTTCACACCCAGACGATTTTTACTGGCGCTGAGCCGAGTGAGGTGCAAATTCACCCCTGGACGTTAGATGGCGCTTAATACAAACAGATATATGCCGGTTCACAAGGGGGCGCAGCGAAACTTTATGCTTCTGTTCTGACACTCACTTGTCACACAGAAGAAGAAAGCCACACGCTAGTCAATAACAAGTCATATGCTTGCTTTTAACAAAACATGGATATTACCAGGGGTTAAATTGGGATTTGTTATGTGGGGGGGCTCTGCGGGGAGGGGTACTTCAAGGGGTAACATGTTTAATACTGATGATAGCAAAGCCACTGGTGTGTTTCAATGACATTCTGGACCTCTATAGGATTTGATAAGTTTCAGCTTTAAAGCTGTGCCAGAGGTTGACCCAAAATATTTTAAAAAGAGCTTCTGAATTTTAAATGATGCAAATCTATGAGTTTGACAGCCTATATCCATTTGTTGCACATGTCATTATGCACAATTGATCAAATTTTAAAGGAAGTTAAAAGAATTAACCTCCTTGAATAATTCTAGGCATAAGATAGGCTACCCCAAAAGACTCAATTAACAAGAAGAGGTACAACACACAGTACTGTATCAGCAACATGTCTTAGAAATTAGCCATAGAGATTCCCTATGCTGGTCAGCAGCTAAAACAATCATATAGTTAGGTTTGATTTGTGTAATCAAAATACATTATTTTATTCAACTATACAATAGTTATATCCAGTGTTATCCTTAACATAATGTAATTAGATGAGAGACATACATACTTTAATCCTTTACACGTTTCTAGTCTTCTATGAAGTTTTCTCGACGTGGGCACCATTCTTACCTCTCTGTCTCTCTCTGTCTCTCTCTCTCTCTGTCTCTCTCTCTCTCTGTCTGTCTCTCTCGTCAAATGATCCTGCGTGAGAGCGCGTTCTTGAAGTTCTGAGTGTTTTCGCTTGAGCTGCATAACTTGCGCGAAGACGCATTTAAAGGGAAAAGCGCGTGTTTTCGCGGCAATTGCGGCGCCCAATTCGCGTCATTTTCATCGCCCCGTGCGAGGACGCGCCTGGTTGCGTCTTTGCATTGACTTTGTATGTAATCTGCTCGCGCAAATCGTTAAACTTGCGTTGGTGAGTATGCATCATAATGAATGAAAACACATTATTCCCTTCGCGTCAGTGCACAAGCACCAGCGCAGCGGGTACACTGGCAAGAGCAGAGCGAGACCTTCAGCCTATGTGCCGGGGCTTAGCCCCGGACGGCCCCGGTATGGAGCGAATTTTGTGCCATAATTTTACAAACAAATTTGGCATTTTGCAAACAAACTCAATCTGCTTTGCAAAGGGAAAACTTGACTCGCAAACTAACAGAAAAAACTTTGCAAATAATAAAGGCAATTTGAGAGAAAATGCAGAGGTGTTACAAATATGTACTGTGTTTTGTAAATATGACCATGATTTTTTCACAAATGTGACCATGATTTTCTCACAAATGGGACCATGATTTTCTCACAAATATGATCATGATTTTCTCACAAATGTGACCATGATTTTCTCACAAATGGGACCATGATTTTCTCACAAATGGGACCATGATTTTCTCACAAACGGGACCATGATTTTCTCACAAATGTGACCATGCAATCCAAAACAGCAGATGGCGCTGTTTCAACCTTATTAGGCATTTTCAACTAGTCTCCCTGAAAAGCCCTGAATTTTAACTTACATATCACCCCGGACAGTGCCAGCAACTGAATGAAGACTAAATTAATTTTTCGTGGTTCATGTTGTTAATCTCTGGATTTATTGAAAGTGTTGATAATAATTAATGTCTGCTAATAGTAAACACATTCTGTGTGTAAAGACATTGAATTCCATCTGAATTCTATACATTTGCAATTGTCAATCCCTATACCCCGTCTGATTCTCTAAATTCTCTTCTTTTGGTGATAAGAAACTCACCATCACTGGACTGTTTTAAGTGATCCTTAAAGACTTATCCTTTTAAAATAGCTTACTATTGCAAAATGATTATTACTAACTTGTTTACTTTTGTATGTGTATGTTCCTGAGAATCTCATATATTATGGTGCTTTGAGTTTTAGAAAGTGCATTATAAATAAAATTTATTATATCCCCTGCAGAAAAATAACAGCTAATACCAGCCTATGCTGGTTGACTGGTTTAACCCTCTGGGGTCTAAGGGGTTTTTAGGGCCCTGGAGAAGTTTTGACCTGCACTGACATTTGTGCTTTTTTCAGTTGCTTAAAAACATAATAATGGCAAAAGTCTTATAACACTGCATTCAGCACAAACTGGGCTACTATATTATATGATTAACATGTATGTACATGTTTGTATTTTTGAGAGAAAAATGTTTATGCGTGGTTTTTGAAAAAGAAAAAAATTTAAGTGACTGATATAAGTCCACAAAACTCATTCTAAACATGTTTTCCTAAAACTTTTCAAAGCAGGATCTAGTAGTCTAGATTTTTTTCTTTAAAATGATGTGCAAATCATTCTGCTTACTCCTTCACATAACACAATATATTGATTTACAATTTCAAAGTCACTTTTTGGTTAGGAAGGCAATATGCAAGGAGGCTGGAAGCTCTTGAATAATCTGTGATTGACAATACACTGCTGAAGAACAATACACTTGCATAATGAGCTGCATAATGAGCCTTTAGGCAGGAATGTGAAGATGCCATTATTGTTAAGTGTTTGTTTGTGAAAGCAAGACAAAAGAAATGCCTTCACATGCATGATCCTGCATTAAATAAACTTACTGTGCAGAGATATACGCGAATAAACTGGGTTTTAGATGTGTTTAGATGCGTCTTAATACAAAGTGCGTCAAATATGATTGTGTGTTTGTGTATGCGTTTGGCCGTTGATCACGTCTGACGGAAGCACAAAGAAAACATAAGCACATGGAGATAACTTTTATTTACTAGGCGAGAGTAACCAAGTAGATGTGATGTTTGCAATCGTCTTTTATAAGAATACCAAAAAGCGCGT
Organism: Paramisgurnus dabryanus; assembly: GCF_030506205.2. NCBI lineage: Eukaryota > Metazoa > Chordata > Actinopteri > Cypriniformes > Cobitidae > Paramisgurnus > Paramisgurnus dabryanus. The sequence continues at coordinate 37,373,212 of NC_133350.1, read as the reverse complement.
CAAATGAGGCATCGTGTCTTTGTGTGTGCATTTGTACAT